>NC_081352.1:20096782-20172871 GCF_029784015.1 Lycium ferocissimum
AACCCTTATTCAAACTTTGGTATAGATTGATTTCTTTTAAAACTTAGCTGTTCTAAATGAACCCTTTCGAACTGATTTTCCTAACTTACCTATAAGTTAGGTGGAGACTCTAAAAACAATGTCTATTTAGAGCACCATCCATGTAGAAGTATATTTTTTCCTTTTTCTCGGTACGATTGACAACCGTACTTCCTCGGGACACTTTCCTTTTTAAATAAGGCAAGTGCAAATACGAATAAAAAAAATAGAACCGCTATAGATGGAGACTCTGCTGGGGACAATTTAAGGTTCTAACCATAAGGGTTCCAATAATTTGTGTGTTTTGTATGATATAAATTGTTTAAGTGATATAAACTGCTTATGTTTTTAAATTTCCGCAAAGTATAACTGTCATTCATGCATGCATATTCTGTCACTCCTGGCATTTATTTTACACTTTGTTTCTGAGGGTGACGATGCGAGATGAGCTGCGGTCATACCTCCACTAAAAACCCTTTTGCTATCTTTCTTTGGTGGTCTCTAAGGTCGAGTAGGCATGCGGTCAACCCACATCCTTAGAGAACCCACGCCCAGCTTGTTCGCTCGGGTAACCTGTGTCATTTTCTTGAAAAACCACTCTAGAATAACTAGTGTAGAGCAAAGTCAAATCCTACTAGTATAGCGCATACTGACCATAGACTGGTTTGGGTATCTCAGACCTACCTGAATCGGACAGGATAGACACCTTACTGTGTTCAGACGGTGTATAAACCCGAAGGCGCTACATCCCGCTACTTGCTATTTGGAAGCATTATTGTGCCTTATGTGAAATAAATTATTGTTCCTAGGGGCGGGGAGCTAACAGTGTTTTGTTTTGCAGATGGATATTTCTCAATTTATTTACTGTTAAAGTCTTGTAATCCCACTTGAGAAGATATTATTAATAAAGAGCATTGGGATTTTTATTTTTGGGAACAATAAAGTTGTTTTACATATGACACAATTTTACTTCATACGCTAATAGCGTTGAAGTAACGAGGTATAAGAAAAACGAATTATATATTGTCTAAATGCTTATCTAATATAACTGCTTTGTATGAAAATTATATATATTATTAAAACTCTTGATTGGTCCACATTCCGGACACCACCTAAAAGAAAACCCAAGAAAACAACGCACATAACTAATTTTGCTCCACATTTTTTTTTAAAGTTGATTTGCTAATAAGAAATGGAGACTCCAGACAAGGATAGAAGATGAAGATGAGAGGACAATGAAAAGTTGCCTAGCATTGGTTGGGTAGAAAAATCTAAGTATCCCTTTACTGCTTTCAATTAAGAGGAATAATCCTTTTCCTTTTATGTAAACGGAACCACGCCGACCTGATGTCCCGTTGGGGATATATGGGAAGCCTACATAAGACCTGGTCAGGGTAGTACACTAAGTTTCGGGTAGCATAGGAAAAAATCTTTTCTGCGTATTCCTAAACTACAGACGGACCTAATTTCCGTTTGGTGGGATACGTAGGTTGTCTATTTAAGACTCGGTCTTTTATCATAAAAATTAAAAATCCCCCTTAATACAGGATGGGTAGAAGCAAATCAACCATGAAGACCACTTACCAAAAATCAATATTCCTAAAGACACAAAAAGACCAAAATACCCTTGGAATGTAAATCGATCAAGAGTTGAAATAAAATATATGAATATATATGCTATAAACTGCAAACAACGTGATATCTTGTGTTTCGTGCTTAAGTTTAATGCTAACTTTGGAGCTTTTGAGTTGTTTTCTTCTTATTGATAGGGGTTGATCTGCTGGCACCAGTTACTCGATCAAAAGCTGTTGCCTCGTCCTTAAACCCTTTACAAGAAAACGACATGCCTGAGACTCCGTCACCAAACATTAGAACTACCGTAGTTGAAGGTACCCCGATAGCTGACATAGCTGGAATACCTTTGGAAGAGGCTGTTAACTTGCTAGTAAGACAATTAGCCGAAGCTCGAGAAGAAACAGCCCGCCGGAGGGCTGAAAAAGAAAATGCTACTAAGGCTAGAAGGCCTACACCCACTTTCCCAAATTTGGAACTACCAATCCCAGACTATTTCCTGCTAACCCATACAAGAGCTACCTTTCAAACTCGACCACACCCAGGCACCACCCTTGTGGGGGATTCCTCCCACCAAACATTAGTTTTTTAAATACCTACTCATGCTACAACATCCCATAACACAAACACTTATCAAACCCCTCGGGCAACGGGAGTCCCTACAACCCGCCCCCGCACAACCAAATGTACTTTTCAAGACCTTATCATTCATATTGACTCCTCGCCTGAATTGGAGAACATGGAAATGTTCTTTGAGACTAGAATAGACAAAATTAAGAAAGAGATGGGGAAGAAAATGCCTGAATTAGAGCAGGGCTCTAAAAACAAAGAAGGACTGAGATACTCTGATTTGTGCATACACCCAGACTTAGGTTTACCAGAAGGTTTTAAAATTCCCAAATTTGACCATTTCAATGGGTTGGGCAATCCCAGGGCCCACTTAAGAGCTTATTGCAACCAGTTGGTCGGGAGTGATGGAAACGAAGCTTTGCTCATGAGATTATTCAGTCGAAGTCTGTCAGGAACAACTATGGAGTGGTTCATCTCACAAGATATCAGTCGATGGAAGACATGGAAAGAGATGACAAGTTCATTCATGGAGAGATTCTGCTTCAATGTGGAAAATGTGCCTGATCGATTCTAATTGGAGAAAATCCGTCAGAAATCGACCGAAACCTATAGAGAATATACCAGTCACTGGAGAGACGAGGCAGCACGTGTGCTACCACCTATGACTGAAGCTGAGCTGGTAGCTTCATTTATACAGTACGAAGAAGCTGATTGTTTTGACAAAATGATAACTATGAAAGGGAGCTCCTTTGTAGATTTAGTCGCCGTTAGGGAAGACATCGAAGATGGCCTCAAGACCGGTAGGATTGTCAGTGTATTAAATAGAGCAGGTGCGTCTGGTGCCACGACCGGCAAAAAGAAGAAAGAAGATGTAGCTTATGTTTCTAGAGCTACTAGCCCAAAAAGCCGAGGAAAAGAGATAACCCACAAAAATCAAGGCAATTAGCAATCACCTCCACCAACCAGCTATTTAACCACTTCACCCCAATATAGCCCGATGTCTGTGTGCTACGCACAACCTGGCTACCAAGCTCCACAACCAAATTACCAAATACCAAAGACCTAGCAACCAAGCTCCACAAAATCAGACTTTCCAAAACGAGCCTCCACCAAAGAAACTGTGAGGAAGGTTGCAAAAGAAACCTCCGAAAGTATTCACTCCTTTACCAGAATCAAGAGCTAGTTTGTTTGCCAAACTAAGAGATGCCGGTCGAATGAATGCTGTTCCACTAAAACCTGCTAACCCCAAGGATCGATGGTACAAGCCAGATTTCACTTGCGCCTATCATTCTAACCAAGTTGGCCATACTACCGAATATTGCATAAACTTAAGGCACAAGCTACAAGATATGATTGACAACCATGAGCTTATCCTGGAGCCAACACCTTTGAATGTGAACACTAATCCTCTCCCGAAGCATGGAGGGAATCAAATTCACATGATAAAAAGAGGTGATGAATGGGAAAAGAGCCGTGCGATCATTCGTCCAGATATTGAAGGATTGGAAAGCACCGTCACCTTGTTGTCCTTGCAAGAGCAAAAAGAAGTGTTAGGCCTTATAACAAGGAAACCTGAGATGTCCTAGTCATCTGTTGTAGCCAAGAAAGAGCCTTTCGTGCTCAAATATCCTTCAATAGTTGCTCAAATTCAAAACGAGCCATTCGTATTCAAAACATCAGGGCCAGTTAAGAATGCACCTTTTGTGATCAAATCACCGCACCTGATGATAGTCAAAGGAAAAGAGGTAGTCGCTGTGGTTTAGGGTATGACCAAGTCTAAAAGGTGTCACGCTCCAGAAGAGCCCGTACTCGAAGCGCCACATCACGAAAATTCTCAGAAAAGACCAATCACTTAAGGTGAAGCTGAAAATTTTTGGAGGCAAATGCCAGTAAAGGATTATTCGATTGTTGAGCCCTTGCATAAGACTCCTGCCAGGATATCAGTAATGTCATTATTACTCAGTTAGTCTCAACATCGCTTAGCCTTAATGAAAGCTTTGGAAGAAGTCCAAGTACCCGCCGGCACTACAAGTGAAACATTGGCCGAGATTGTAGGGTATGTTGTACGATTGCATAGGCTATCATTTTCTGACGAAGAAAGTCAAGGGAGGGTAAGACCCACAACAAGGCCTTACATATAACAGTCAAATGCCGCTATAAGATTATCCCTCAAGTGCTGATTGATGGAGGGGCTGGGTTGAATGTATGCCCTGTGATGACTTTGAAACAGTTTGGATATGATGTTGGCAAAATCTGCCAGAGTCGAACAAATGTAAAAGCTTATGATGGCGCAGCTAGTGATCCAATTGGAGAAATAGATCTGCACATACAAATGGGTCCCGTAGAGTTCGTTGTGGAGTTCATTATCATGGATATCAGAACAAGTTATAACTTATTGTTGGGACGACCTTGGTTGCACACCGCTGGGGTTGTGGCGTCTTCATTGCATCAATCTCTCAAATTCATCTGGGATGATCAAGAAGTCATAATTCACAGTAAAGGAAGTGTTCATAACTATCCAGACAATTCAGTACCGGTCATAGAAAAATCGCCAAGCAATACTGATTTTCACACCGTTGAATTAGCCATGTTAGATCGCAGGGGGAATTATGAGGATATCCCTATGCCACCGGTCTACAAAATGGTTACCACGACTATGATAAGGAATAGGTTCGAGCCTAAGAAAGGTCTGGGAAGGAACTTACAGGAAATCAAAGAACCAGTGAATATAAAAAATGGAAAATATCGGTTTGGGGTTGGATATGAGCCATGTGAGGCAGAAGAAGAAGAAGAAGCAGAACATGGACCAAGAGGTCCTGTTGAAATAAGAAAACCATTTCCTCATCTATACCAGTCCTTCATAGCATGCCCATTGAGTCACAACGGTGAAGATCCAGAAGAGGGTTTAAGGACGTTGTTTTAGGAAGAGGAGTGCGCAGCCATCATTGAAGAATGCTTTGAAGCACTAGAGATTCGTCATGCTGAACCAGGAGAAATGTCAAGTGGATAGACTTCTACCCTGTTGTTCACCTTGCAGTAGAAAGAATGCTTACTTTCAGAAAAACGGCAAAAGTCAGCTTTGAGGCTCAGCTTATCGCCCTTTCATGCGTTTACATTTCCTTATTACGTGTTGTTTAATAATGGAAATGACTTGATGTTTCAAACTGAGTCAGGACCACAGTTTGTATCACTTTTTTTAAATTCCAATGAAAACGCCTTAAAGTTTGCAATAAGATAAAATTGTTTTACTTCACCTATATAGATATACCTATATATACATATATAAATACATAATTGAGATTGCTTTTATGTGATTGATAATTGTGTTACTTTGCTTTACAGTAATAACACAGAAGCCACAAATAATGTCATGACATGTTACGAGATAATTAAGAACGATGATGAAGAAAGCAAATATCAAGAAGAAGAGATGACTAAACCAGAAGGATTGGTAGACGCTGAAGAGGAATATGAAAATAGACCAACACCGAACCTAGAGAAAACGGAGGTGGTTTATCTAGGAAACAAGGAAATGGTTTGAGAAACCAGGATAAGTGTACATTTGACAGAACCTGAGAAAGAAAGGTATCGAAGTCTGCTGAAAGAGTATGAAGATGTTTTTACTGGGTCATACGCTGATATGCCGGGTTTGAGTACAGACATTGTCGTTCATAAGTTGCCAATCCTAGAGGGATTCGCCCCGGTAAAGCAGAAAATCAGACAACCTAAGCGCAATGTCAGCATCAAAATCAAAGAGGAAGTCGAGAAGCAGATTCAGTCAGGAGTTGTGGAAGTGACACCCTATCCGACATGGTTAGTGAACATAGTCCCGGTATCAAAGAAGGATGGGAAAATGAGGATCTATGTGGACTATCGTGATCTCAACCGCGCTAGTCCAAAGGATAATTTCCCACTCCCTAACATTCACATACTTATTGACAATTGCGCCACGCATGAGGTGCAGTCTTTTGTGGACTATTACGCAGGCTATCATCAGATACTGATGGATGAAGAAAATGCTCAGAAAACGGCCTTCATCGCACCATGGGGAGTATATCAATACCGCGTAATGTCTTTTGGGCTCAAGAATGCCGGCGCTACTTACATGAGGGTGATGACCGCCATTTTTCATAATATGATACATAGAAAGATCGAGGTGTATGTGGACGACGTCGTCATCAAGTCCTGAGTGGGTGATGATCATCTTGAGCATTTGAGAAAATTCTTCGACAGACTTTGCAAATACGATTTGAAGTTGAATCCTGCTAAATGCGCATTTGGAGTGCCTGTCGGGAAATTGTTAGGATTCATAGTCGTACCGTCGTGGTATTGAGTTGGATCCCACAAAGATCAAAGCAATTCAAGAACTCCCACCACCAATGACAAAAAAAAGAGGTCATGAGCTTCTTAGGAAGGTTGAATTACATTGGACGCTTCATCGCTCAGTCCACAGTAATTGTAGAACCAATTCTCAAACTCCTCAAGAACGACGCTCCAACTAAATGGACAGAAGATTTTCAGAAAGCCTTCGACACAATCAAAAGATACTTGTCAAATCCACCCGTTTTGGTCCCGCTAAGGCTAGGAAGCCCTTTACAGCAGTACATGTCAGTAGCAGAGAATGCTTTTGGATGCATATTAGCACAAAATGACGAAACAGGCAAGAAAGAGAGAGCCATCTATTACTGTTATATCCCGTATTTTGTACATTAGGACATTCCGAGCTAACCATGATAAGCTAAGGACAAGACTATTTCGGGATACGAGGTAGAGACTTTTAACCTCCGATATTGTTTGGAGGCATAAGTTGCTTATGATTCTATTGGTATGGAATATTAAGGAATTTGGGGTTAAAAGTGAATTATGGAAAGTTAAATATTTCATGAAAATTTGGGGCTAGAAGTTGAAATAATAATTCATGAAATAAAGGCCAAGTGGCCATCCACTATGGTGTGGGCCATAGGCCACATGGATTAATTATATAAGTAGCTAAAAGATGACAAATTAGTCATCTTCATCATATTCATCCCTTAGAAAATTCAAGAAACTTGGAGAAAAGAGATAAAGGCCATTCGGCCAAGCCTTAGCCGAGCATGAGCAAGGGAAAAATTGACAAAAAAAAAAAATATTTTCTTCAAGCATTTCAACTCCTTAGAAGGTGCATAACAACGTGGAGTGGTTATTGGAACAAGCAATCCATTCATGCTTTTTAGCCACCAACCCTAGCCAAATGGAAAGCTAAGAGGTAAAGGTGAGATTTAATCTCCTTTTTCATGTGTTATGGATGATTTGTACATGTTGTAGTATGTAGAAATGGATGAAACTCATGATATTATGCATTTGGATGTTGAGCCGTGTGGGGTGGGATGGTGTAGGAGTGATGAACTAATTTTATTTAGTATTTTTGGTTGTTGTTGTTGTGGAATCTATGATGAAAATGAAAGTTTAATGATTCAAGTTGAGTTGTAATTGTTGTGGGCTGTTTTAGAGGCCAACGTAAATTGTATGTAGTTTTTTGTATTTATGAGAATAATGTTGTTAAAGTGTGGATTGTTGGTGTAGTTCATGAATTTGAAAGAAAGAAATGTGTTGTTGTTGTTGTTCTCGGGTTTGGGGAGATTTCGGGTGGCATTGGATATTGGTTGGGTTGTTTTGAATATTATGCGGATTGTTTGAAGTGTCCTTAAATCTTGTTTGAATGATCTCGGATGAGTACTTGAACATGTGAGCATTGACGTTGGCTTGAATGTATGTAGTTGAATTGAATATAAATGAAATGTTGTCGAATTCCGTAGGAAAGAGTTACTAATGTTAGAATGCGTTTTGAATTGACTGTTGATGTTGTTAATATGGTTGTTGGTATTGTTGTTGAAGATTTGGCCGAGTTGAATTCTCGGGGATGTGAGTTATGGAAATCTTGGAATTTACCTTGATAAAGTGCTAGCTTGGAATCGGATTCCTAAGTGCTTATGACTAATGTTTGGTGTCTAACGACGTTATTGTAGATCTTGAAAGCGAGACTTAAGTTTGGATTAACCAGGAAGCGGACGAGGTACGTAAAACTTACCACTTTCTTTCTTTTGGCATGTCTTAGTTGTAAGTAGGCTATGATACGAGCCTCGAGGTAACTCTATTCTTACGATCGAGCATGTCCACGATTTTATTCACCTCTTAATGTTAACATTCTTAATATAGTCGTATTATGGTTCTTATGTCTTTTATGATTGGATAATAAATATTGCATAAAATTTTGTTCTTAAGGATTACGTAACTACGAACGTAGTAACTTTCACAGAAGGGCTCGGATCGCTTCGAAACGTTCGTAGAAGATTCCATAACGAATAATATCCCCAAAATTTCATAGGCGGGCTCGGATTGGTTTGATACTTGTCCGTGGGCCCCCGAGACTTTTCTATGTTTGGTTCTAACGACTTTTTACGAAAGAACTTAATGTGGACTATCGTCTTAAACCCCTAGTATGATTACTTGCTTATGTTGGTAGTCGTAATGATGTTTTATATACATATGGTTACTCACGATTACACTCGTGCCTTGTTTTACATCTTTCGCCTAGTCCGGGCAGTTATGTTATCGTGCGCTATATCTATTAGTATGATATGTTTTCCGAAGTATGATGTGTTACGAAGTATGATGTGATACGAAGTATGATGTGTTACGAAGTATGATGTGATATGGAGCATGATGTGTTCGGAGGTATGCAATATTCCGAAGTATGATGTGTTGTGGCGCCAAAGATGGGGTGGCGACCACGTTACGTCACCGAGTCCATTACGGACGCATATGATATATGATATGATAATATGATGACATGATGATATGATGATTCTTCTTAGAGTCCCTCGCTAGAGGGAAGGGATGCAGATATATATATGATGACATGATGGCTATACATGATAATTATATGATCTTATTTACCGAGTCCCTCACTAGAGGGCCGGGACACGTTATATATGCATATGTACATGATGATTATTTACTTATGTTTCTAAGTCCCACAATAAATTGGATATGATATCGACATGCATGATTTACCTTTCAAAGGCAAGCCTTATGATTTTCTATATTTCTTACTTCAGTACGATTCTGTTTACTTTATTCCATGCTTTACATGCTCAGTACATATTCCGTACTGACCCCCTTTCTTCGGGGGCTGCGTTTCATGCCATGCAGGTGTACAGATGAGTAGAGGATGTTAGTAGAATATGTTCCAGCTAGATTGGCGAGCTCCACTTCCTCCAGTCTTTGCCGCCGAGTCGGAAATATCATTTGTGGTATCTTGGGTTATGTTAGAGACTTTGCAGACAGAGTCGAGTGTATGATATGTCAGCTTTGTAAGCGGCTCTGTAAGCCGTTGTGTCATTATGCATTGTATGACAGATTTCTTATAATTACAGATTTTACCTGGTTTGAGAAAGATGAAAAGTATGTTGTTCTTTGAAAAACTTTCTTTATGTATTCATTTCATGATTTAAGAGTCCGGTAAGATTATGAGTACCATGAGGATCAGCGGGTTCGCTCGGCCCTAAGTAAGGGTCGGGTGCCCATCACGCCCTATCAAGTTAGGGTGTGACAATTACATCAATAAGAAGTTCACACCCTATGAATCCAGATATTCCTTGGTGGAAAAGACGTGTTACGCTCTAACTTGGGTATCTCAGAAGTTAAGACATTATATGATTGCATACACGACTCATTTGATCTCAAGAATGGACCCCTTAAGGTACATCTTTTGCCAACCTATGCCGATAGGGAAGCTAGCCAAATGGCAAATGCTATTGAGTAAGTTCGACATCCAATATGTCGCATAGAAAGTAGTTAAGGGGCAAACATTAGCAGATTTACTAGCGGAAAGCCCGGTGGATGACAACCCTATACCTTTATGGACTTACTTCCCGGATGAAGATGTGATGAAAATTGAGGGCAAAGAAAATGAAGATGAATTAGGCTGGAAAGTATACTTTGTTGGAGCGGTCAACTTTAAAGGATCAATAATCAAAGCCGTTTTGGTGTTAGACTCAGGCCAATATTATCTAGTGGCTGCCAAGTTGAACTTCAGCTGCACCAACAACATGGCTGAATATGAAGCTTACATTATAGGTCTTTGTTTAGCCTTTGACATGGATGTGCGAAACCTTTAGGTAATTAGCGACTCGGAGTTGTTGATTCATAAGGTTTGAGGAGAATAGGCCACCAAAAACGAGAAGATCATACCGTATGTTGGACTTGTGCAAAGACTGACAGATCGGTTCCAAGAAGTCAAGTTCAAACATATACTAAGAACCCAAAATGAGTTTGCTGATGCATTGGCAACAATAGCATCCATGATCCAACATCTTGACGGTAAATATATTGATCCTGTCAGAGTCAAAATCAGAGATCAACCAGCTCACTGTGCTTTTGTAGAAGCAGAAATTGATGGAAAACCTTGGTACGTCGACATTAAAATGTACTTGGAAAAAGGAGAGTATCTTGAAAGAATCACCATCAATCAAAAGAAGACTATCAGGAAGTTAGCGAATGGTTTCTTCCTCAATAAGAATTTTTTGTACAAAAGAACCCCGGATCAGGGATTGCTTAGATGTGTTGACTTCGACGAAGCCACAAGATTGATTGAAAAAGTGCATGCCGGAACACCAACGGCCTCACATGACTGGGTTCGTGCTAGCGAAGAAAATCTTAAGAACCAGTTATTACTGGATGACCATGGAGAACGATTGTAGCAAATCGTCTAGAAATGCCACAAATGTCAAATTCATGGAGACTTCATAAAGGTACCTCCAACAGAACTGAATGCTATGATGTCGCGTTGGCCATTCGCCGCTTGGGGCATGGATGTCATAGGACCGATTGAGCCAGCTGCGTCAAACAAGCACCATTTTATTTTGGTCACCATAGACTACTTCACCAAGTGGGTGGAAGCAGCATCTTATGCATCAGTAACAAAGATAGTAGTAGCGGATTTTGTGCGCAATAACATCATATGCCGATTCGACATCCCAGAATCGATCATAACAGACAATGGAGCTAATTTGAACAGCCACTTAATGAAAGAAATGTGTGCGCAATTCTGAATCACTCACCGGCATTCGACCACATACCGACAGCAAATGAATGGAGTTATAGAAGCCACCAACAAAAACATCAAGAAGATCCTCAGAAAGATGATTGATAACCATAAAGACTGGCATGAACAACTGCCATATGCATTACTGGGATATCGCACAACCGCCAGAACTTCAACTGGAGCCACTCCATACCTACTGGTCTATGGCACTGAGGCGGTGATACCAGCTGAAGTGGAAATCCCTTCTCTTCGAATCATACAAGAAGCAGAATTGGACGACCCGGAATAGATTCGCAAAAGGCGTGAGCAACTAGCTTTGATAGATGAAAAGAGGATGCTCGCTGTTTGCCATGGTTAGTTGTACCAAGAAAGGATGGCGCGAGCCTTCAACAAACATGTGAGGACTAGACTTTTCCAAGTAAGGCAATTGGTGCTCAAACGGATATTCCCAAATCAAAAAGAATATAAAGGGAAGTTCGCGCCAAATAGGAAAGGGCACTATATAGTGCGAAAAGTGTTATCGGGAGGAGTGGTTGTCCTCGCTGAAATAGATGGCTAAGAGTGGCCAAGAGCAATAAACTCAGAC
Organism: Lycium ferocissimum; assembly: GCF_029784015.1. Taxonomy (NCBI): domain Eukaryota; kingdom Viridiplantae; phylum Streptophyta; class Magnoliopsida; order Solanales; family Solanaceae; genus Lycium; species Lycium ferocissimum. Next base: position 20,108,614 of record NC_081352.1, read on the forward strand.
GCCATCAAGAGATACTACGTGTGAGAAAGAAAACGACTTCGAAGATTTGTAGCTGATATAGTTTAGGTTGCTTTTATTCCATTTTCTTTAATTGTAATATTACATTTTTAGAAAAAACCAAATCCAAAATTATGTACGAACTACGCAAGGACCTGATTCCCTATGCCTATAAAGGTATACGTAGGCGCTTTTCCAAGCTCGATCGCTTTAATCCAAAAATCCAAAATTATGTATTTCGAAGTACGTTATGACCTGATTCTCATTTAGGATATGTAGGCGCTCTTTAAGTTCGGTCTCACTAAAACAATTCCAATAGATTTACCCTGAACTACATTTCGACTTGATTCCCGAAACGGGATACGTAGGCTCTCTTCCGAGATCGGTCACCCAAATAAACCTTAAGGAAACCTCATAAATGCTTTAGCAAGAGAAATATAAAGGTAACCCCACATGGAAACTAGGACAGAATTTTTGGGAGGACCTCAAAAATTCTTTTGATATACCAGTTCAAAGGAACAAACTGATTAGCATCTCTATGGGGCAGAATTTTTGAGAGGATCTCAAAAATTCCTTCGAAGTAGTAAAATTTGAGTTGGTACAAAGATATACATAAGCTGGGGCAAATTTTTTGAAAGGGATTCAAATATTTTAAATACGAGTCGAGATCAAGACGAAGAAGAAGTGATAGAAGACCTTGTTCAGGTAACTGATGCCATGACATTAAAAGGCTGTGTGCAAAATATACCATTTTCAAAATTACCGAATGTATATGTTTTTAAAAATCATCGCCCAAAAAGTTCCCTCTTTGTGAAATAAAAGATTTTTCAAAAATTGAGCATTCTTTCCTGCCGAAGTGTGAACGAAAGAAGTCCATGTGCAGGGCGAGCAATCGACCACATAGGAAACTGAAAATTTTTTCTGTGGGTGCAGGAACAAACAAGAGACTATTTTTACACTAATTTATTTGCTAAAGATGTTTGAAACAGGAACAACAATGTCAAAACAAAAATGAAGAAGAAAGTTCAAGAAAAATGGCGAAGAAGAACATGCAAAAAGGGTAATGAAATCCTCTCTAAGTAAAATTGTTTTACGCTAACAAGTTTATTTGTTTTGCAGAGCACAAAGATTTTTTATAAAAAAAATTTAAGACTACTAAAAGATATAATCATGATTTACCGAAGTCTGATCTCCACTAAACAGTATTGTATCAAGGTATTGAGACCCCGGCCTAGACGTCACATGGCTTGCCTTGATACATTGACTGATTAGACGTCTTAAATTTGATAAGCGCAGTTCTCGCCTGAATCAGGTGACATAATTCTGACTTCAAATTTAAGATCATTGATATGGAATGTCAGCAAAGATGGATTAATTCTGGCCCAAAAGGTGGTTACAGTTTTCATCCTGACAATCCGTGATTTGAAGACAAAGAGTTGATATCGCCATTGTAGTGTCATATTCGCTACGAAAGAGTCTAGTCCTTTTGGAAGATGTGAACCCTGTTGACGGGAGGGTATTCTTCCCCAGAGTCAAAAAAGGAACGTGTCAGTCTTGCCGCCGAGGTAAGCTTCATTCCTCAAAACGACGATTTGGGTGATACGACTTCGTGCCGAAGGGGCTGTAGTCGCCGTCCATATATAGCCAAAAATAGGTAGCATAATTCCGAGGTTGATGTCCACAATCGTTTAAATACGAATGTGATTCATACATCAAGATTTGTGGTCGCTACTGCAGTTTATCTCAAGTTAATGTAATTCTGGTTCAGGGATAGCGGTTGTCATGAGAAAAGACCAAGCACTTGAGTATACAGTTGTTAACTTGAATATTCTGACTAGATGTTGTAATTCTCGACACATAGGTTAGTAGTCATCATGAAAGGAATATGATACTGCACTCTGATGTGCAGTCTTCGTTTGGGTATTTTTGTCTATAAGTGATGTAGTCCCGAACTAGTGTACCACAAACTTTGTATGAGGATAATGATGCAGTCGACACCAGATTTGCGATAGACATCGCAGTATGTGAAAATGATGTGATCCTAAATTTTCAGGTGTAGCGGATGTCGTGAGAAACAAAAATGACCCCGCACTTGAAGACATGGTTTTCATTAATAGCATCATGCTTACGAAAACGACAACCAGAATGGGGTGTGAAGGTTTCTCAAGAATGTGGTATAGCCTGACCCAGATTCCAACGAAAGTTATCATTGAAGAATGAAAACATCTGAAAATGATGAGAAAAGAGCCAACTGAAGTATCGAGATTATTATCCAAAGTAGTCAAAATTATTTCAAAATATATATACACACAAAAGCACACACTTACAGGAAACGAAGAAAGAAGACGGATGAGTATTCGCCAAGAGCCGAACAAATGATGGAAACTGACAGAGTTAACCTTTAAAACAAATGGCAAGAATGCCACACAGGTATGATATTTATGAGAGTCAAGCTTTCTACATCAGGGATTGAAAAATCGCTTCAAGCACCAACACTAATAAATCCTTTTCAAAAATCGCCTCTGGTTCGGATTTTCAACCGGAAATGGGCAAAGGGATTCCCACATAAAGGGATATTCCTTTTCGGGCTATCGTGTCGAGCTACAATTGGCCTGATTCCCAAAGCCAGAGATATGTAGGCTACTCAAGTTTCGAGGATTGGCCATATTCCTATAATTATCTCGGGACATCCCGAGGTAGTTTAAAGAAAACTCTTTACTTTTATAGTCCTCATAGAGTCAGAACTACAAACGGCCTGAATTCTCATGTAACCTGAGATATGTAGGAAGCCCAGAAACTGGGGTCCAACCATACTTTCAAAATTTTGAGCAAAGAAAGCTATAATTTTCTATTTATTCGGTAAAAATTAGGTTTGTCAAAATTCGTAGCTCAAGGATGGCCTTGACATCCTCGAACTCCAAAGGGCCAGTTGTTGACACCTAATTTTCACTTCATAAGACGCGTATTTTAATTTGCAAAATTTCCAAGTCCAAGACGGAGTAAGGATGCACCCTTAAAAATTAAGATTTCAAAAATCTCGAGAAAATTGCAAAATTGACGTTTGAATTACTATTTAGTGAAAATCGATGATTACGAGAAATGATGAGTTATTTACTTTACAAGCATGTTTTAAAATTAAGACAAATATCCCACTCCGTCTAATTCGGGAAAATCGCTAATTAAAAGGCGACGTATGAATTACGTCTCATTTAAGCGCATTTTTACGTATTTGATATTAATCGAAACTATGTCAATATTGGGCTTGTTTTAAAGCTTGTATTTTAAAACTACGTATTATAAATTTTGTTTTTGTCAAACATTATTTTAAAAATGTGTGTTTTATTTTAAAAAGGAGTATATTGTTTTTAAAAAGGGGTTTATTTTAATTAGGGGGGGGGGGGGGGGGTTTAATATTACCCCCCCCCCCCCCCAATTTATTTTTTAACGCGTCATTTGTCTTTTAACCTAAAATATTATCTCTCTTTCTCATTGAGAGCAACCGATGAAGGCTAGCATTTAACGTTGGTGGCGCCACCGCTAACCACCATATTTTTTTTAGGTAGTTTTGGGTATTTCCCCACCCCCTTTTGTGGTGTGGGATGCCATGGGCGCGCCATTAAGGCTTTGGCCATCTTGTGCTACCACACCACCCCGAAAGGGGGTGTGTGGTAATGTAATGACCCGTTTTGTCGTTACCGTTATTATTCTGTTTTGCCCTTGTTGACCCATTCCTGAGTCTCATTAGAACTATTTGGACCCGAGAAGATAGTTGTCATGGCTTCCTAGGAGTCGTTTTGAGTCTTGGAACACCCTTTAGAAATGAAACTTTTAGCGGAAACCATTTGACCTAGAGTTGACTTGGTCAAGGAAACCTCTGTTGAGAAATCCGAGGCCACGGGTGAGTTCGTAGCGTGTTTTTATGTATGTCCTTTATCTGGTTTGTGTGTTTCGGGCCTCAGGTGATTGTCAGATTTCGGGATGAAATTGTGAAACTTGGGAAAAGTTTCCGGTGTCTGTGTGCGTTGTAGCGGCACCAGGACCACTGTAGCGGCACCGCTGTAGCGGTGTGGTTGCGGCTGCAGTAGTAAGTTGAGTTTCTAGCCTTGACTGCTTTAGCGGTCTGCACAACGGCTGGGGCGGTACCGCTGGAGCGGTAAGGGTGACCGCTGGAGCGGTCGACGAGCAGTTTTTATAAGTTTAAAACCCCAAAACCCTAGTCATTATTTCTATTCCGACTTGAGAGCTTTGTGGAGGCGAATTGGAGGGTTTTCAAGTGATTTCTTCCCTAAGGTAACATTCCTACCTTATTATGATTCATTAACCTCTCTCAATCATCTAGCATAATTTAGAATCCAGAGAATCTAATGGGTCTTCAAATGGGTTCTTGAGTTAAGTTATAAATCATTTTTGGTTCATAGAATCTTCCTAAATAGTAAGATTAATGTTGAATATGCTTGAATATGTTGGGAACAAACTAGCTAGATTCATATTTTCCATAAAAAAAAGCTTAAGATTAAAAGAAGGGTTTTTATAGGTTTTCTCCCTAATGAGTTCTTGGCGTTAGAATTTTGTATTATTGGTTGGGTTAGCTTCATTAAGCATGGATTTGATGATTATAAACTATGTAAACATGTTTCCTCCATTTTAGTGATAAAATTGTGGGATTAAAATTAGGGTTCTTAGATCCAAATTTGGGGGTTTTCACATTAATGATGATTTGAGAATTAATTGAGTATTCCTATGATTAAAGTAATGGGTTTTGACCCTTTGGTATTGAATTTGGTATTTTGGTCATAAAATTTCCATTTTGCCCTTGAGTTCCGTTTTCCTAAATTAAAGAGTGGGTTTTTGACCCGAATAGAATATAGTCATTATGGGTATCATTATTCATGGTTTCTTACATAGAATTCATATGTGATAGAGTTTGATTGTTTGGAGACGCTTTGAAAGATGAAACAAGATGTGGGTTCGTGGCACCTGTTCGGCTGCCAGGTAGGTTACGGCTTCCCTTTCGGTAGACTCCGGTTAGTTTCCCATATTCATGTATTAGAAGGAACGGAGAATGCATGTGTAGGAATTGGAGATTTGGGATGGAATCCTAGGATGGTATCGTGGTGTGATTTGTGTAGCGGTTCTATTTATTCCCATTCGTATTTGCACTTGCCTCATTTGAAAAAGAAAGTGTCCAGGGGAAGTACGGTTGTCAATCGTACCAGGAAAAAGGAAAAAATATACTCCTACGTGGATGGTACACTAAATGGATATTATTTTAGAGTCGCCACCTAATTTTTAGGAAATTAGGAAAACCAGTTCGAAAAGGGTTCATTTAAAACGGTCAAATTTTAAAAGAATCCCAATCTAACCAATGTTTGGATAAGGGTTCTGGTGATCCCCCGGGGAAGGTGTTAGGCAACCCGGTATTAAGGATCTATAAAATAAGGTTGACCTACGGGGTTTAATAGTATATTTTTTTGCAAATATAAACTGTTTGTGATAAAACTGTTTTTTGTCTACATTTTCACAAATAAAAGCTAGTCATTCAATATCACCTTTTTCAAGAAATGAAAATGGTAGAGTTTTGCCCAAAATTGAGCGTTGGGTTTCGAACTAGAACACCTAGTTTAACTCCCGAAGGCCTTTAACCTAAGTAGAACACCACGTAAGCCCACCCATTTTAAGTTTTTAGGTTTTAAAAGATTTTTAAGCGTAGAAAAATCATTTTTTAGGCGTGTTAATTTAGCATTTTTTAGTCCAATTTTAGCCTTTTTATATTTTATAATCCAAGTCTTTAAACAGTCCAAAATAGTCCAAGAGAATCTTAATTAGTCCAGTATGGGTCAATAGTCCACAGGTTTCAAAAATGTTCCAATCCGTCCCAAAATTTTTAAAATGGATCTTTTTCAGTCTAATTTATACTTAATCAGTCCGTCCTTTATTTTAAAATCGTGAGTTATTTTTAATTTGTTTCAATATCAATTTTGTACAATATAGAAAATTAAATTTTTTATGTCTTAAATGGGGACAATTCTAAAGGTTCCAATTTATAAATAAATACACAAGTAAAATTGAAATTGCATAAAATAAGGATGAGTAATTTGGCCGACGAAGCCCAACAGAAGAATATAAATGCAATGTCCTTGCGATCCAAGCGTATGCTCCATTTTTTTTGCTCCAAGGTTGGTATACTCGATCTAAAATGTTAGTGGGCTCGTTGAGACCCACCAACAGGTTGAATGGACAGAGTGTGCAAAAAGGGTATGAATGACATTAGAATACATCCATGAATTAAACTAAGTACAAGAATTAAATTATTACAAAGCCAAAAATTGAATTACAACATCATTGGGCCAAGCCCTTATAATAATGAATCGCATAGGCATAATTTAGACAAATAAAGAGGACTCAAGTTTCAGAGACACGTATAACAGGCCCAATCACAAGTAACAGGTCCAAGCCATTCTCTTTTCTCAAAATTTTTTCTAAGTACCAAACTATGATATACACGATATACCCTTAATATACCTCATATGGGGAGCAAAACCCTTTAAAGGGAATACCCTCCATATACACTAATATATACTAGGTATTCAACAGCTATCAACCTTCAAGCACCCTACTTATATCACACAAAAAAAAGCTCAAGTATACCATGACTCCAAACTTAAAGGTTTTAGCTGCTAATTAGGACTAACGAACAATCACAAAGCTCACTACAATTCACGGTTTCAAGGCCAGTCTCCAACATGTTCAAAACAAGAGTGTCATGGAGTAATTCATCTAGCACAAAAGGGAAAACCAAGCAGTCTCAAGCAAACAACCTACTCATGAACGAAGTTCAAAAGCATTTTTCAGAGGTGTTAATGCAGAGGAGTAGCATAGAGATGCATTATCACATTAACTATGTTGCAAATTTAAATAAGAAGTGAAACAACACCAGTTTACTCTCAATGTGATTTTCAGTTTTTAGACTTTCCAAAATGTGCACTCAACAGGCTTTTAAAAGACATTTATGCAACCACAGGTCCAAATTGAATCCCAAAGCCAAAATCCCAAGTTGCATTTTTTATAGAAATGTAAAGAGGTTGGCAGGTCTTAAAATGATGCACAGATGGGTTTCCCAAACATAAGCTAAGGAAAAATCCCAAGAGAATCAACAATGCCAATTATGTGAGGTATTCAAAACCTTAATAACTAGGTGATATCAAACAGCCACATAGCAAGTTCAATTTGGGTCTAACTAGGATCAAACTGTCTTATGAGTTCTTATCCTAAATGGACCATCATGACCCTATATATCACTTAAATGAACACTGCATGGTCAACAAGGCAAACTGCAAACAAGATTTCCATATCAAGTCACATATCTCAAAATTTTCCATAGAATTGTGTCAGTCCACAAAGAATTCAAAGATAAGAACTCACATAGGGTAGATGATCCTATTTTAAGGTACTGGAATGAGCACGTAGCAAGTTATGTAATGACAAAATGATTAGGTTCAAATTTTAGACTATTCATAAGTGAAGAGAGGTTAAACTAAGACTTTATAAGTTTCTTCCTATTTTAGAGCTATTTTTCTATTCTCAGATGCCTAGTTATGCAAATTCAAGTAAGGGAAGCTGTTTTTTGAGGCAAATAGTTAGCTAAATAATCTAGGTAAGAACTTGGTTATAAAAGGGAAGCAGGTTACACACTTAAAATGTACAAAGGAAGATGAAATCAACTTTTATAAATTCTAAAACTTCACAACAAATATAACACTAACTTGGACCATTTTGCTTATTTCTTCAAACTGGATTCATTTATTCCAAGTTATTTGACTTAAGGGGTCTTCAAAACAGAGTAAATGTCAAAATAAAGGAACTTTCCAACCTGTTTTATATCTTCAACTCTCAAAACTTTAAATAAGCACACATAAGCCTATAAGAGATTATTAGTACTTCATTTTATCCAAACAGGTTTTAATTTGACAACCAGCCTTACACTAGCAACTTTGTGATTTCAAAAACCTTACAAACTACATTCCAAATCAGTTTTCCATCTTCTTAAACTTGCTCAGTCAAGTTGATAAGGTCAACAAGCTACTTAGTTTTCTATTTCAAATAAATAAATAAAATGAACATGTAATAGATTTCCAAAGTTTCAGGTTTACAAGCTAACTTCTAGTTAGTGACTTAAGGTTTTGAAATCATTTTTTCACATAAAAGAGGATGCACAGTCTACCAGTCAAGTAATAGGTCATTTACCCTATCATGTATAAGATTTTAAGCAACTTGACAACAAGAAAATGATGGACATAATCATCAAACTAAAACAGAACCTTCATTCATTTTAGGACCATGTCAAGACATCAAACACCTTAAACCACATCAAGGAAAAAAACTAACAACTACCTTAAGGTATAGAATCAATTCCAGATACAAAAACAAAGAGGAAAAACAAATGAAACTATAAACTCAACACCAAATAATACCTATCACCTATCTAAAGCTATTTCCAAAGCAAAAAATCCTTCAAACAACATCATGTCATCACTCATAACCATATTATAACTCAGAATCTACAAGTCCAAAGCTTCCATAGTCTAAAAAAAGAACAGTAAGCAAAGGTTTCAAATAACTCTTCCATAATCAAATAGCCATTTTTAGTTCTAAACTATATTAAACAACACTAGAAACATTCAAACAACTCCATTATCTCATTTTACACTCCTAAACAGTTTCAAAAGCTAAAATATCACAACATGATTCAAACAATACAAATAACAATATAGGCTAGAAATAGAGTAAAGTAGGCTAGAATAGTAGTATTACCTTTTTGTAGGGAAACCTAAGGATCAAAATGAGGATTGAATCTTCAAACTTCAAACACCAACAACCAAAAACCTCTAAACAGTCGTTAACTCTGAGATTTTTCCAAAAAATAGTAGTGTTTTTATATGGTCTTGTAGTAGATTGATATGATTATAGTTTATGTTAAGTAGTATTATATTTGTATAGGTATTTTAGGGGGGGTCGTATGTTAATATGTGTAAAGCTAGTATAGAAACTTAAAAAAAATTCAACCTTAGCCGTGGGGAATGAAAAGTTGGGGATCTTTTACTTGTCATGAACGCTAGATATTTATAGGACACAAATGAGAACCCTAGAGACCAAAATGGAAAGTTCTAGGTGTTCCCCCAAAGCAGATTTTCCCCCCAATTCCAATATATCCCCAAATAATTCTCATAATCAGCTAGGACAAAAGGAATTTTCTCAAAATTGTACCAATTCATACTATTTCCAATCACAATTTCTGATAAATCACATAATACAACTAAGAATCCAACTAATTGCACCCTATAAATTCAAATAAAATCCAATAAAATTGAAAATCCTAGGATAGTACGCTTAGTCACCAATAAAACAAAAACCAATACGTTTCAACGGTACAATAGTACCAAAATAGGATAGAATCCCTAAAATAGTACTCGAATTGAACGGACTCATGGGAAATTATCCCTGGGTCCTTCACTTTGTTGTGTGTGGTGCACAAGATGGCCAAGAGCTCGAGGCTCGGACCATGGAAACCACACACATGAAGGAACCGAGCAACATCCCAATATGCGAGTCAAATTCGAGATCAAAAATAGGAATTAAACAAAAATAAACCTAGCAATCATGAGGAAACATGGTAGAGGACAAAAGCCCTCAAAAAAATTCATCATAAAACAGCCATGAAACGTCGCGAATTTGATCGCTAATCAAACCCTAGAAAAGTCACCATTTTCACCTGATAAGAAAAGAGAAAGAGTCGGGGTGGAAATTAGGAAATGGGGGTGAAAAGTTATTTTATTAAACTTTTCACTCCCCCTTTTAATATAAAGCACACCCCCCCCCCCCCCCAAAGTTTTTAAAGAATTTAAAGTGAACCCCCAGTTTAAATAAAAAACCTTTTCCAAACCTTGTACCTCACTTTTAAAAATAAATTCATCTTCTTTTTAAAACATACTCATCTAAAACCCTTTTTGTAAAATGATTTTTCACGGAAACTAAATTTATAATACGTCGTTTTAAAATACGAGCGTTAATATGAGCCCAATATTGACATGTTTCGGATAATATTTAGAAATGTGAAAAATGTGGTCAAAATGAGCCGTAATGAGTAGCTTGTTTTAATTAATAATTTTTCCGAGCTAGACGGAGCGGGATACATATCTTCATTTCAAATTATAATTTATGAAACTAAATAACTCGTAATTTTCTTGCAATCATCAATTTTTATGAAATAATAATTAAGATGCCAATTTTTGCAATTTTCTCGGGATTTTTGAATTTTTTGATTTTTTTAAGAGCATCATTACTCCGTCTTGGACTCGGGAACTTTGAAAATTAAAATAAGCATTTTATGAGGTGAAATTAGGTGTCAACAACTGCCCCTTCGGAGTTCGAGGATGGCAAGGCCATCCTTGAGCTACGAATTTGACAAACCTAATTTTTACCGAATAAAGGAAATTACAGCTTTCTTTTGTGCAAAATTTCAAAAGTATGGTCGGACGCCGATTGTTGGGCTTCCTACATATCTCAGGTTACATGAGAATTCAGGTCGTTTGTAGGTTTGACTCTATGAGGACCATAAATAAAGAATCTTTAAACTATCTTGGGTTGTCCTGGGATACTTATAAGAATTTGGTCGATCCTCAAACTTGAGTAGCCTACATATCCCTAGCTTTGGGAATCAGGCCAATTTTAGTTCGACTCGATAGCCCGAAAAGAAATATCCCTTTATGTGGGAATCCCTTTGACTATTTCTAGTGAAAAATCCGACCGGAAGCGGTTTTTGAGTGTTGATGCTTGAAGTGATTTTCCAATCCCTAGTGTAGAAAGCTTGACTCTTGTACATAGTTTTTGACCGATTGCCCAAGAAAAGTTCCATGTTTGCTCCACATGTCTTGAGTCTGGCTCTTTTGCTCTTATCTCGGTAGCTTTTAGCCATCTCCAAGTGCTGAGTCCTGCCTGATAGTGATTTGAATTTTTTTTATCTTTATCGTAAATGCCATACCTGCGCGGCATTCTTGCCATCTACTTTAAAGGTTGGCTCCATCAGTTTTCGTCATTTGTCCTGCTCTTGGCAAACGTTCATCCGTCTTTCCTTCTTTTCCTGTAAGTGTGTGCTTTTGTGTATGCGTATTTTTTGAAATAATTTTGGAATAATAATCACAATACTTCAGTTGGCTCTTTTCTCATTATTTTCATATGTTCTCATTTTTCAATGATAACTTCTATCGGGATCTGGGTCGGGCTATACTGCATTTTGCAAAACCTTCACACCCCAGTTTGGTTGTCGTTTTCGTAAGCAGGATGATATTAATGAAAACCATGTCTTCAAGTGCGGGGTCATTTTTGTTTCTTACAACATCCGCTACCCCCGAAGATTTGGATTTGCATCATTTTCACACACTGTGGTGACTGTCGCAAATCTGATGTCGACTGCATCGCTATCCTCATACGAAGCCTGCGGTATACCAGTTTGGGACTACATCACTTATAGTCAAATATACCTAAATGAAGACTGCACATCAGAGTGCGGTATCATATTCCTTTCATGTGACTACTAACCTCTGTGTCTAGAATTACAATGTTTAGTCAGAATATTCAAGTTAACTACTGCATACTCAAGTGCGGAGCCTTTTCTCATGACTACCACTATCCTTGAGCTAGGATTACGTTAACTTGAAATAAATTTGGAGTAGTGACCGCAAATCTTGATGTAGGAATCACATTCGTATTTCAACGATTGTGGACATCAATCTTGGAATTATGTTACCTATTTTTGGCTATATATATGGATGATGACTCAGCCCCTTCGGTATGTAGTCGTTTAATCCATATCATCATCTTGTGGAATGAAGCTTACCTCGGTGGCAAGAATGACACCTTCCTTTTTTGACTCCGGGTAAGAATACCCGCCTGTCAACAAGGTTCACATCTTCCGAAAGGACTAAACTCTTTTGTTTGTGAATACGTCATTTCAATGCTAATATCAACGCGTCATCTTCAAATCATAGATTGTTAGGATGAAAATTGTGACCACCCTTCGGGTCAAAATTAATCCATCTTTGCTGACATTCTTTATCGAAGATCTTAAATTTGATGTCAGAATTACGTCACCTAATTTAGGTGAGGATCGTTCTTACCAAATTTAAGATGTCTAATCAGTCATTGTATCAAGGCAAGCCATGTGATGTCTAGGCGGGGGTCTCAATATTTTGATACAATACTGTTTAGTGGAGACCAGACTTCGATAAATCGTGATTATATCTTTTTGTAATCTTCTAATTTTTCTTTTGTAAAAATTTTCATGCTCTCCAAAACGAACATACTTTTCAGCGTGAAATGAACTTTACTTAGGGAGGGCTTTGTTACCCTTTGGAATGCGCTTCTTTGCCGCTTTCCTTGAAATTTCTTCTTCACTTTGCTCGTTGTTGTTATCCTGTTTCAAACATCTTAGCAAACAAGTTAGTGTAAAAGAGCCCACACTTGTTTCTTCCTGCATCCATAGAAAAATTCGTTAGTTTCCTATATGGTCGACCGCTCTCCCTGCACATGGACTTCTTTTGTTCATACTTCGGCAGGAAAGAATGCTCATTTTCCTTAAAAATCCTTTTATTATTTAGCAAAGTTGAAAAAAAAATGGCGATGATTTTGGAAAACATATATATTTTTGGTGTATTATATATTTTTTGAAAATGCTATATTTTATACACAGCCTTTTAATGTCATGACATTAATTACTCAAACAAGGTCTTCCATCTCTTCTTCTTCTTCTTCTTCTTCTTCTTCTTCTTCTTCTTCTCGATTTGTAAATTTTTGAATCCCTTTCGAAAATTTTGCCCCAGTTTGTATATGTCTTTGTACCAACTCGAATTTTGCTATGTCGAAGGAATTTTTGAGACCCTCTCAAAAATTCTGCCCCAGTGTAAGTGTGCACTTGTTGATTCTGGATTTTATGGCGTCGAAAGAATTTTTGAGACCTTTCTCAAAAATTTTTCCCCAGTGTAGAAGTTTTAATCGGTTCATTCCTTTGAACTGATATACTGATAGAATTTTTGAGGTCCTCTAAAAAATTCTGCCTCAGTTTCTATGTGGGGTTACTTTCATCTATCTCTTGCAAGATCAATTCTGAGGTTTCCTAGGATTCGCTGGCAATTTTGTTTGGAATGACCGAGCTCGGGAGAGCGCCTATGTATCACGTTTCGGGAGTCAGGTCGAAACGTAGTTCGAGGTAAATATATTGGGATTTTTTGGTGACCGAACTCAAAAAGCGCCTACGTATTCCAAATGGGAATCAGGTCATAAAGTAGTTCACAATACATAATTTTGGATTTTTGACTTAAAGCGATTGAGCTTGGAAAAGCGCCTACATATCCCTTTATAAGTATAGGGAATCAGGTCCTCGCGTAGTTCGTACATAATTTTTTATGTGGTTTTTTCTAAGAAAAATGCAAAATTACAAGCAAAGGAAATACAATTAAAGTAACATAAACTATAAAAACTCTGAATCTTCGTAGTCATCTTCTTCTTCACACGTAGTATCTCTTGATGGCATCTGAATTTATTGCTCTTGGCCACTCCTGACCATCCATTTCAGCAAGTACCACTGCTCCTCCTGATAGTACCTTTCGCACCATATAGGGCCCTTGCCAGTTTGGTGTAAACTTTCCTTTGTATTATTCTTGATTTGGGAATATTCGTTTGAGCACCAATTGCCCAATTTGAAAAACTCTGGTTCTTATATGCTTTTTGAAAGCTTGCGCCATTCTTTGTTGGTACGATTGACCATGGCAAATAGCAATCATTCGCTTTTCATCTATCAAAGAAAGGGATTTCATACCTCTTGCGGATCCATTCTGCATCGTCCAATTCAGCTTCTTGTATGATTTGAAGTGAAGGGATTTCTACTTTAGCTGGTATTACTGCTTCAGTGCCATACACCAACAGGTACGAAGTGGCCCCAGTTGAAGTCCTGGCAGTATGATCTTCTCATTTTGGGTGGCCCATTCTCCTTGAACCTGATGAATAAGCAAATTCGAGTCGCCAATTACCTGAAGGTTTCGCACATCCATGTCTAGGGCTAAACGAAGACCTATGATGCAAGCCTCATATTCAGCCATGTTATTGGTACAATTGAAGTTCAACTTGGCGAAGATGGGATAATATTGGCCTCAGTCTGAAACCAAGACGGCTCCGATTCCTAATCCTTTAAAGTTAACCGCTCCATCAAAATACACTTTCCAGCCTAATTCATCTTTATTTTCTTCGCCCTTAATTGTCATTACTTCATCATCCGGGAAGTAAGTCCATAAAGGTACAGGGTTTTCATCCACTGGGCTTCCTGCCAGTAAATCAGCTAATGCTTGCCCCTTAACTGCTTTTTGTGCGACATATTAGATGTCGAACTCACTCAATAATATTTTCCATTTGGCCAGCTTCCCTATCAGCATGGGTTAGCGAAAGATATACCTTAGAGGGTCCATTCTTGAGATCAAATGAGTCGTGCACGCAACCTTATAATGTCTTAATTTATGAAACACCCAGGTTAGAGCGCAACATGTCTTTTCCACCAAAGAATATCTGGACTCATAGGGTGTGAACTTCTTACTGATGTAACAGATGGCTCTCTCTTTCTTGCCTGTTTCATCATTTTACACCAACATGCATCCAAAAGCATTCTCTGATACTGACATGTACAGCAGTAAAGGGCTTCCCGGCCTTGGCGGGACCAAAACAGGTGGATTCGACAAGTATCTTTTGATTGTGTCGAAAGCTTTCTGACAATCTTCTGTCCATTTGGTTGGATCATCTTTCTTGAGGAGTTTGAGAATTGGTTCTACAATTACTGTGGACTGGGAAACGAAGCGTCCAATGTAGTTCAACCTTCCTAGGAAACTCATAACCTCTTTCTTCATTGTTGGCGGTGGAAGCTCTTGAATTGCTTTGATCTTTTTAAGATCCAACTCAATACCCCAACGACTGACTATGAATCCTAACAACTTCCCAGCGGGTACTCTAAATGCACATTTCGCAGGATTCAACTTCAAATTGTACTTGCGGAGTCTGTCGAAGAATTTTCTCAAATGTTCAAGGTGATCCTCACCCACTCAGGACTTGATGATGACTTCGTCCACATATACGTCAATCTCTCTATGCATCATATCATGAAGGATGGCGGTTATCGCCCTCATGTAAGTAGCGTCGGCATTCTTGAGCCCAAAAGGCATTACCCGGTAATGATATAACCCCCACAGTGTGATGAACGCCGTTTTCTGAGCATCTTCCTCATCCATTAGTATTTGATGATAGCGCGTGTAACAATCCACAAAAGATTGCACCTCATGCTTAGCGCAATTGTCAATCAGTATGTGAATGTTAGGGAGTGGAAAATTATCCTTTGGGCTAGCGCGGTTAAGATCACGATAGTCCACACAGATCCTTACTTTCCCATCCTTCTTTGGTACTGGGACTATGTTTGCTAACCATGTCGGGTATGGTGTCACTTTCACCACCCCTGACTGAATCTGTTTTTCTACTTCTTCTTTAATTTGGATGCCAATATCAGACTTAGGCTGCCTGATTTTCTGTTTCACCGGGGTGAATCCTTCCAGGATTGGCAACCTAGGAGCGACAATGTCGGTACTCAAACCCAAAGATATTGGCGTATGACCAAGCAAAAACATCCTCATACTTTTTTAACAGACTTCGATACCCTTCTTTCTCAATCTCTGTCAGATGTACACTTATTCTGGTTTCCCGAACCAATTCCTTATTTCCTAGATTAATTGCCTCTGTTTCCTCTAGGTCTGGTGTCGGTCTATTTTCAAATTCCTCTTTGACATCTATCAATCTTTCCGGTTCAGTCATCTCTTCTTCTTGATCGTTGTTTTATTCGTCATTTTTTTTACTTGTTTCGTAACATGTCATGGCATTATTTATGGCTTCTATATTATTATTGTAGAGCAAAATAACACGGTTATCAATCATGTAAATGCAATTTTAATTACGTATATATATATATATATATATATATATATATATATATATATGTAAAGTAAAACAATTTTGTCTTGTTGCAAACTTTGAGGCATTTTCATTGAACTTTTAAAAGAGTGATACAGACTGTGGTCCTGACTCGGAATGGAACATCGAACCATTTCCATTATTGAAAAACACCTAATAAGGAAATGCAAAAGCATGAAAGGGCGATAAGCCGGGCCTCAAAGCCGACTTTCGCCATTTTTCTGAAAGTGAGCATTCTTTCTATCGCAAGATGAATAACGGGGTAGAAGTCCATCCACTCGACATTTCTCCTGGCTCAGCATGACGAAACTCCAGTGCTTCAAAGCACTCCTCAATGATGGCGGCACACTCCTCTTCCCAAAACAACGTCCTTAAACCCCTTTCTGGATCTTCGCTGTTGTGACTCAATGGACATGCTATAAAAGATTGGTATAGATGAGGAAATGGCTTTCTTATTTCAAGAGGACCTCTCGGGCCATGTTCTGCTTCTTCTTCTTCTGCCTCACATAGCTCGTATCTAACCCCGAATCGATGCTTTCCATTTTTGATATTCACTGGTTCTTTGATTCCCTGTAAGTTCCTTCACAGACCTTTTTCGGGCTAAAACCCACTTCTTATCATAGTCGTGGCAACCATTTTATAGACCGATGGCATAGGGATATCTTTATCATCTTCCCTGCAATCTATCATGGCCAATTCAACGGTGTGAAAATCAGTACCAACTAGTGACTTTTCTATGATTGGTACTGAATTGTCCGGATAGTTGTGAATACTTCCTTTACCATGAATCGCGACTTCTTGATCATCCCATATAAATTTCAGAGACTGGTGCAACGAAGACGCCATGACTCCAGCAGCGTGCAACCATGGTTGTCCCACTAACAAGTTGTAGCTCGTTTTGATATTCATGATGATAAATTCCACCACGAACTCTGCGGGACCCATTTGTATATGCAGATCTATTTCTCCAATTGGGTCTCTAGTCGCGCCATCGTAAGCATTTACCTTAGTTCGACTCTGGCGAATTTTGCCAACATTATATCCAAGCTGTTTCAAAGTCATCACAGGACATACATTTAACCCCGCTCCGCCATCTATCAGCACTTGAGGGATAATCTTGCCGCGGCATTTGACTGTTACATGTAAAGCCTTGTTGTGAGCTTTACCTTCCTTTTGCAATTCGTCATCTGAAAAGGACAGTCTCTGTGCCCGCACGACATACCCCACTATCTCAGCCAATGTCTCACTTGTAGTGTCGGCAGGCACTTGGACTTCATCCATAGCTTTCATCAAGGCCAAACGATGTTAAGAAGAGTAAGTAATAGTGACATTACTGATATTCTAGCTGGAGTTTTGTGCAAGTGCTCAACAATTGAGTAATCCTTGACCTGTATTTGCCTCCAGAAGTTCTCAGCTTCACCTTCAGTTTTTGGCTTTCTTTGAGGATTTTCACAACGTAGTGCTTCAATCGTTGGTTCTTTCGGGGCATAGCATCTCCCTGAACTAGTCATACCTTGAACTACAGTAGCCACCTCTTTTCCTTGATTGACCATCATTAAATGTGGTGGTGTGATCACAAAGGGTTCACTCACAGCTGGCATTGATGATTTGAGCACAAACAACTCTTTCTGAACTCGAGCTACTGTTGAGGAGCATTTGAGCACGAATGGCTCTTTCTTGAACACAGAGGATAACTGAGGTACATCTGATCTTATCGCCACGGGATTCACCACTTCTTTTCGCTCTTGTAAAGATAAGGATGCGACAGTGCTTTCCAACTCTTTAATGCCTAGGCAAATGATCGCAGGAATTTCTTCCCATTCATCACCTTTTTCTATCATATGAATTTGATTTCCTCCATGTTTTGGTAGAGGATTTGTATCCACATTTAGAGGCGTTGGCTCGATGACAAGCTCATGATTGTCAATCATGTCTTGTAATTTCTGCCTCAAGTTTATGCAATATTCGGTGGCATGACCAACCTAATTGGAATGGTAAGCGCAAGTGAAACTTGGCCTGTACCATTTGTCCTTGGAGTTGACAGGTTTTGGTGGAACGTCATTCATTCGACCGGCTATATATAATTTGGCATACAAATAGCCCTATATATAAAGGAATAAATATCCTTAATGGCGTCTTTTAGGGTGCCTCATAGTTTGTTGGCGGAGGCTGGTTTTGGTAGGCTTGATTTTGTGGAGTTCGGTTGCTAGGCGCTAGAATTTAATAATTTGGTCGTGGAGCTTGATTACTAGGTGTTGGTATTTAGTAATTTAGTTGTGGAGCTTGGAAGCCAGGTTGTGCATAGCACACAGACATCAGGCTATATTGGAGTGAAGTGTTTATAGAGTTGGTTGGTGGAGGCGATTGGTAGTTGTCTTGATATTTGTGGGTTATCTCTTTTTCTCAACTTTTTGGGCTCGTAGCTCTAGAAACATAAGCTACATCTTCTCTCTTCTTTTTGCCGCTCGTGGCGCCAGACGCACCTCATCTATTTAATACATTAAAAATCCTGCCAGTCTTGAGGCCATCTTCGGTGTCTTTCCCAATGGCGACTAAATCTGCAAAGGAGCTCCCTTTCATAGTTATCATTTTGTCAAAACAATCAGCTTCTTCGTACCGTATAAATGCAGCTACCAGCTCAGCTTCAGTCATAGGTGGCTGCACATGTGCCGGCTCGTCTCTGCAATGACTGGCATATTCTCTGTAGGTTTCAGTCGATTTCTGATGGATTTTCTCCAATGAGAAGCGATCAAGCACATTTTCCATATTGAAGCGGAATCTCTCCATGAATGAATCGGCCATCTCTTCCATCGAATGATGTCTTATGAGATAAACCACTCCATGGCTATTCCTGATAGACTTCGACTGAATAGTCTCATGAGCAAAGCTTCATTTTCACCATTTCCGATCAACTGGTCGCAATAAGCTCTTAGGTGTGCCCTGGGGTTTCCTGATCCATTGAAATGGTCGAATTTGGGAATTTTGAAACCTTCTAGTAAACCCAAGTCTGGATGTATGCACAAATCAGAGTATCTTAGCCCCTCTTTCTTTTGAGAGCCATTTTCTAGTTCAGCAATTTTCTTCCCCATCTCCTTCTTAATTTTGTCTATTCTTGCCTTAAAGAATATTTCCATGTTCTCCAATTTTTGTGAGGAGTCAATATGGGTGATATGGTCTTAAAAAGCAACATTTGGTTGCACGAGGCGGATTGTAGGAATTCTCGCTGCCCCAGGGCTTGATAAGTGTTTGTGTTATGAGATGTTGTAAAGTGAGCAGGTGTTTGGAAAGCTGGTGTTTGGTGGGAGGAGTCCCCCACATGGATGGTGTTTCAGTGTAGTGGAGTTTGAAAAGTAGCTTCAGTCTGAGTTTGTGGGAAATGGTCAGGGATTGGTAAGTCCGAATTTAGGAAAATGGGTGCAGGCCTTCTAGCCTTAGTATTAGTAGCATTTTGTTTTTCAGCCCTCAGATGGGTTGCTTCTTCTCTAGCCTCAGCTAATTGCCTTATTAGCAGGTTAACGACCTCTTCTAAAGGCATTCCAGCTATGTCAGTTGTTGGGGTATCCTCGACTAAAGCAGTTATGTTCTGGTCCTTGTTTGGTGGCGGGGTCTCAGGCATGTTTTCTTCCTGAGGGTTTAAGGACGCCGCATGCTTTTGATCGAGCTTGGTGCCCGGCGAATTGACTCTCGACTATAAGAGAAAACAACTCAAAAGCTCCAAAGTTAGCGTTAGACTTAAGCACGAAACACAAGATATCACGTTGTTTGCAGTTTATAGCACATAGATTCATATATTTTATTTCAACTCTTGATTGATTTACATTCCGAGGGTATTTTGGTCTTTTTGTGTTCTTAGGAATATTGATTTTCGGTAAGTGGTCCTCATGGTTAATTTGCTTCTACCCATCTTGTACTAAGGGGGCTTTGAATTTTTATTATAAAAGGACCGAGTCTTAAATAGACTGTCTATGTATCCCACCGAAGGGAAATCAGGTCCATCCATAGTTCAGGCATACACAGAAAAGGGTTTTTTCCTAAGCTACCCGAAACTTAGTTTTCTACCCTGACCAGGCCTTATGTAGGCTTCCTACGTATCCCCAATAGGACATCAGGTTGGCGTGGTTCTATTTACATAAAAAGGAAAAGGATATTCTATCTTATTGAAAGCAGTAAAGGGATACTTATGTTTTTCTACCCAACCATGCTAAGCAGGTCTTCATTGTCTTCTTCGTCTTCATCTTCTAACCTTGTCTTCCTGCGACAATCCAAACGTGGCCTTCATTCACGAGACGTTTTAATTCAAGATTTAAGTCCACACATTTCTCAATGTTGTGGCCAGGACGACCATGATGAAATACGCAAACCCTTTCTCCTGAAGATCCTGGGCGACCCTGATAGGTTTACGGTGCTGCTCTTATCTTCTTCACACTACACAGTAGGGAGTGAATCCTGGCATATGACTCCTCGAATTTAGAAAAGTCGCTTCTCCAGAGACTAACCCTCGATATCTTTTCTGGATGTTTTTCCCTTGGTCATGGGTCAGGAAAGAATGGGGCCCCCATAGTTGGCTAATTCTCAAGAATGGGCCCCCCATAGTTGGCTAATTCTCCCTTGGTCAATCCATTGGATCAACTTCCTTTCCAGCGCTCCACACTCATTGGCTGTATGCCCCGACTGACTTCGGTGGTAGAGGCATTTTCTGTAGATCATGGAAGGAGCACACGACGGTAACAGATTTGATCTTTGCGCGTACACTCCAAAACTCCCCAAAGTTTCTAAGAGTTCTTGTTTGGACATTTCTACCGGCGTACCCCCCTTATGTGATCCTGTGCCCTTGAGAACAATTGTGCATGAAACTGGAGGTTCCTTGAGCTGAGATTCGCGCGGGTCTCCATAGACTTACAAATTAGGGATAAGTAGTTTGTCATCTCCGTAAGGTATGGGGTTAAGCCCTTCTTGTTGACTGAGCGGGACATAACTCCCAAGTGGTGCTTCAGGTGTCTTTCCCCGTTTTACTCGATTGGAAGGGTGTTGCTTAGTTAGCTCCTCAACATAAGCTAGGAGAGTTTTAGCTTCTCATTGGCCGCCTTAGTGGTTTGGATAGCCTCTTTCATTCTAGCAATAGCCAGGGCCATACTATCCTCCCACTGTCGGTTTTTCTTACTTGTCGCTTCTATGTTCTCATCGTCACTAACTAGGTTAACGTAAAGAGAAGTCGCACTCATGCTATCTGGAGTCTCCATTTCCTATTAGCAAATCAACCTTTTAAAAGTGGAGCTAAATTTGGTTTTAGGGGTTGTTTTCTTGGTTTTTCTTTTGGGTAGTGTCCGGAATGTGGACCAATCAAGAGTTTTAATAATATATATGATTTTCACGCAAAGCAGTTATATCAGATAAGCATTTTAGACAGTATATAATTCGTTTTCCTCTACCTCGTTACTCCAAGGCTACTAACGCATAAAGCAAAATTGTTCCATATGTAAAACAACTTTATTTGTTCCTAAAAATAAAAATTCCAATGCTTTTCATTAATAATATCTTCCCAAGTAGGATTACAAGGCTTTAAAGTAAATAAATGCAAAACATCAAAATAAGTCCACTCCTCAGATCGAAATCTGCTCTCTCTCAGTCCGTGCCTTCTTGGCCCTTTGAAGGGCGGTTTGAATGGCTACATGGGCTGGCATAAATACTGTCCCGATCCATTGACCTCTCTGAACGTCAGTCAATGACATCCCTGTATCTATGGCTCCCCTAACAAAAGTGTCTAGCCATTCTAAGCTCTTCAATGAGGCATCCGCCTCGTCTGTTAAACTCTTAATTATCTCTTGGGCATATTATATTTTTGCTTGATGATCCGCTTCTACTCGGCATTTTATTCTTCTAATCTGAATTGCATTCACGGCTTCCCTATCTACGGGAAACTTATCCAATGGTCTTGGAGAGTAGCATATCAATCCTAAGCCACTCGTAGTAGTCTTCATCATGACTTGGATTGTTTGGATCCTCATCCAACTTATCTTTTTTATTCACATTCTTCCAATCTTTTCTAGCATCCTGAATACCCTCGATACGACCTTCTTCGTAAGCTCATACAAACTCTCCCATATATCCCATATTTGGGATAAGCTGTCTCATACCAAACTGTCTAAGTACTCTCAAAGGTGGATAGGGTCTAATTCCCTTAATGCCCATAAGCGGTAAACAGTCTTGGAATGAAAATCAGGAACTCTCCGCATGATATGTTCTTTTCTTAGTCTGGAAAAGATTTGAGCCCATCCTCTTTTATCTTGAACCCCACAAGGCATAGCAGTGACTCCCAAATCATCCCCTCTCAGGGGCAGATCTCGGTGGAAAGATAAACCACTCATATCTAGATGTTTAAGTATCCACCATTGGACTAAGAGGTCTCAACCCTGGAAGTAATAATAATGGTTGTGGCACTTTCTTAAAGCTCGGTATATCTCTAATAGGATGATAGGGATAATGTCAAAATATTTGGTAAGCCCGTTCGACGTAACTCCTCTAAGAATAGCATGGGCAACAAAGACAACCCGAGTGTCGATTGCTAGGTAGGCATTTAGTGGAAATACCATGCTTTCCAATAGGCAGATGATAAAGGCTAGTGTTTGGCTAGCTTCCTAGGACTGGAGTGAAGAAAACTTAAGAATGTGGTTTTCGTACCCCTGTTTGAATGAATACCTCCCATACAAATCTCTGAAGGCTATAGTGGGTCCCTGCGCCCAATCAGCTTTATTGACAGCAAACATGTCTTTGGGTTTTTTTTGGGTAGGTTTGTGAGGGATGAGGATATTTTGAGCTAACTTCTTTTTGAACCTGTTAGCGTTTCCCACGCATTCCAAGACATATCTGATACGCTCAAATTACACCTTTTAATGGCATAACGCGGACGTTGTCAAATATAGTAACCCAACAAGGTTGGGGTCGAATCCCACAGAGAACAATATGTAGGCGTTTAAGCAGATTAGCAATTATCACCAAGAACAGCTAGGCCGAACGCATCAATGGTGGTTTTTAGATATGGTATTGATAAAATACGAAAATATAAAATCTAATCTAGAAAGCAAGTAAATTAATCAATGGCCACAAGAATGGAATAAAGGAAACTACTTCTCAAGAAACGATCCAATATATTTCAATAAATTTGGTAATGGTAATATCGTTAATTAGCCTCGATAATGACTCTAAATTAACTTCTCCGAAGATTAACTAGACTACCTAATTGAATATCCCTAAAGCAATTAGGAGCATTAAGAACACCCGACTATGGCTACAAGTGGTATCGCCTATTCCTAGGTCAATTTCCATTAGATGAGGGTTAACGCCCCAAATTCATGTTAAAATTATTCTATCCCAACCCCGCTCTTCCTCTTCGGAGTTTCAAACAAAGTAAATGGGCAATTCCTAAGGTTAGCTACTCCCTTGAGAAACGTTGAAGAACAAGAATAATTAAAATAACAATAACTTACTTGATTAAAAATAATGTCGATCAATAAATAAGCATAACAAGAGTTTCAATCTCAATTGTCACCAAGAAATTCTCATAAACAAGGTTTGAATAAAAGAAAGAAAATATACGTAGGAACTCTAGCCTCCAAACTTGTGTTTTATGCCAAAGATAATTTTATAATGCTCCCAGTTGGCTTTTAAATGAACTGGAATAGAAAAAAAATCGTCAAAATGCAAGTTCTGCTCGAACTGGGCCTGAAGACCTTCAGCGCGAATGCGCCACGTGGTAGCGCGAAAGCGTGGATGACATCAGCACCACTTCTCTTCTTCAGCGCGATCGCATGACACTTATAGCCTAAAAGCATTGATTGTGGCATAAAATCACACCACATCAACACCCCCAACTTAAAGTATTTGCTTGTCCTCAAGCAAGCCATACAAAACAATGACTTAATCTAACACCTAGATGTCACAGAATAAGAATGTCTACATTGGTTTTGACTCTCAACTACCAGCACACACGTTTTTCTTCCAAGGACCACCCCATTTTTCGATTTTCAAACCATATACACAACCCAAGAATGCTATGACTAACAATGAAGCTTCAATGCATGACATTACATTATCGAACATATTATGATGAACACAAACGCTACTTTAGGCGGTCACTTTATTTTGCTCGATTCTCATCGTTATACTCTCACATAGACCAAAGAATGTCCCAACACACATATATACAACAAGAATGGGACGAAGACGAAAGAGAAGAGAAAAACACTCACAAAGAAATTCATATCTACACATGCAAATACCATAGGCTTTCCCTTATTTTCTATGTTTTCATCCTAGGCTCGTTCGGTTGTGATCACATTAGGACTTTTTTTGGCTTGTAATGTAGGCTTAAGGACAGGTAGGATACTTTTTGGATATTAGTGACTCCCCCTCCTTGAACACTACAACATCTCTTCACCTTAATTCACCTTTTTCTTTCCAACCCCTTTATTTTCTTTCAAGTTTTCGACCTCGATATGGTTTTATTCCTAACTAACTTACAAATATTTTTATGTTACAATTTTTAGATTTTTCTCTTTTTTTTATTTTTTTTTTATTTTTTACATATGCAACTACCACATCGAATCTCCACTAGCAAACTCCACCACCCCCAACTTATATTTTTAACATCTACTCCATATTTAATTCACCCCCAACTTAGGCATTTTGCCTCATCTATCTAGTAGCATCAAGGAGGGAACGGGTGTGAAGATGGATTAATTTCACAAAAGGTAAGGTTTCATAATTGGCTAGCCAAGAAAAAGGTCAAAAAGGGAAACTAGGAATATTTGAAATTTTTGGTAAGGCTTATTTAGGCAGAGTGACTATTTACACAAAGAAAGCCTAAGATCATCTCACAACCAAACTAACTTTCTGATTTCAAACAAGACCAACTGGGCAAGTTCTAGATTATACATGCATAAACAGAACCAAACTAACAACTTACACACACATTGGCATAAGGACAATTATTTTTACACTTGTGACCTCCTAAGTAGTCATTTATCACACACAATACCCCAATAATCATAATGTCATATAAAGAATCAATCATGTCAACCAATAACTGTTCAAGGTATGCATTTTTTAAATTTTCGAGGGGTCCAAAATTTTCAACAAACCATAACAACATGCCATCAGTTACAGAGTAATACCAAATAAGTCAAAACTACTCTATTCAACCTATGCAACATTCTAAACATGCCAGTTTCAACAAAAAATAAAATCCCTCAGGGAAATAACTCTGGCAAAGAAAAGCCGAGGGGGTTCCTAAACACATATTTACAATACAACAATACCAGATAGCCCACCCCCAACTAAAAAATCTGCAGTTTCCCCACTGCATCACATAAGCATACAAAATTTTTTAGGCATACCTACTAGCACTGAGTGCTAGAGTCATCTCTGCTCACCCTCGGAGCTGGAGCTACTGGGCTCTGGCATGACAAAATCTTCCTCATTTTCCTCCTCCTCATTTTTTGCTCCACATACACTCCTCAGAATACTTATCATCTTGTTCAAAAACTTGCTTTGCTTTTTGGCGTGCTCTCTTGCCTTTTTATGCCGCCGCTCCATCTTACCCTGTTTTTTCCTTTATATGCTTCAGCTCCTCCACTACACTTGTCAATGTCGGACCACCAGATCCGACAATATATAGATGAGCCCTCTCCTATGGGCCCAAAGGAGACTCCATTAGCTACTCCTCCGAGTGTCCACCCCATGGACTCTCAGATATAAAAAAAGGCCTTATTTGCTCCTCGAGTGGCGGCAAATAGCTAGATTAGGAGCAGGCGCCCTATTAGTGGAAGGGGCGGAAGTTGAATCTAATGCGGTAGAGGTGAACTGCCCAAATAACGGAGCTGCTACATCAATCTTCCTTTTCTTTTGCACATTACCGGGCCCTCTCTTCTTTAATGGATGAATCAGTCCACTGGGCACCTTTTCTTTGTCACCTGTGCTCATGGGCACCCCATTACTGGAGCAAAAATAAGTGATCAACAACGGGAAGAATAGACTCTTAGTCCTTTCAAGCACCACCTCCCGTATTTCTTGATTGATGTGGCGTGATTTTACGCCACAATCAATGCTTTTCGACTATAATTTTTACTTGTTTTTAAGCAAGTCTATGTGATTTTACGTGTTTTTATTGTGTTTCAGGTAATACGAGGTCCCTAGAGCCTAAGTGTGGAAAACAAATGAAAAAGAGGAAAAGAGTTGATCACTGGAAAAACTAGACATTCTGGAAATTTTGTTAGAAATTTAGCCTGTGCGTTCGCGCAGGTATGTCACGCGTTCGCGCCCACGTGCGTCAGTGACTCTACGCATTCGCGCGAGTGTGTCACGCGATCGCACTGAAGAAAAGAAGTGGTGCTGACATCATCCACGCGTTCGCGCTACCACGTGGCACATTCGCG
Source organism: Lycium ferocissimum (assembly GCF_029784015.1). NCBI lineage: Eukaryota > Viridiplantae > Streptophyta > Magnoliopsida > Solanales > Solanaceae > Lycium > Lycium ferocissimum. The sequence goes on from NC_081352.1 coordinate 20,135,094, forward strand.
CTGAAGGTCTTCAAGCCCAGTCCGAGCAGAACTTGGATTTTGACGATTTTTTCTATTTCAGTTCATTTAAAAGTAAACTGGGAGCATTGTAAAATTATCTTTGGCATAAAACACAAGTTTGGAGGCTATGGTTCCTTAATGTATATTTTCTTTCTTTTATTCAAACCTTGTTTATATGAATTTACGAATGACAATCGAGATTGAAACTCTTGTTATGCTTATTTATTGATCGACATTATTTTTAATCAAGTAAGTTATTGTTATTTTAATTATTCTTGTTCTTCAACGTTTCTCAAGGGAGTAGCTAACCCTAGGACTTGCCCATTTACTTTATTTGAAACTCCGAAGAGGAAGAGCGGGGTTGGGATAGAATAATTTTAACATGAATTTGGGGCGTTAACCCTCATCTAATGAAAATTGACCTAGGAATAGGCGATACCACTTGTAGCCACAACATGTTCTTAATGCTCTTAATTGCTTTAGGATATTCAATTATGTAGTCTAGTTAATCTTCGGAGAAGTTAATTTAGAGTCATTATCCGAAAAGATTAACATAATATTACCATTATCGTATACGTGAAATATATTGGATCGTTTCGAGAAGTAGTTTCCTTTATTCCATTCTTGTGGCCATTGATTAATTTACTTGCTTTCTAGATTAGATTTTATATTTTCGTATTTTATCAATACCATATCTAAAACCACCATTGATGCGTTAATTAGTTCGTGGATAATCGCTAATAGCTTAAACGCCACATATTGTTCTCCCAATAGGATTCGATAACCTTGTTGGGTTACTATATTTGACAACGTCCGCATTATGCCATTAAAAGGTGTAATTTGAACGTATCAAATTTGGCGCCGTTGCCGAGGAACAATTGGCGTATTTTGGATAATTTAGGAAATAAGCTAACTTCCTTTGAACCTAACCTGTGAATATTTGTATAGTTGTTTACTATGTTTTATTTTATTTTTAGGGAAAAAAAATGGCATCTTTCCATCAAAACCTTTTTAGTAGTGATTTTTAGGGTGAGGAATACCAAATCCCAGTAAACTCATGCCGAGTGCATAGTGAGGTAACGAAAATCAAAAAGCCTTAGAAGAGTACTTGGAAACTAGTCTCCAACTTGGTTTGATGACAGAAGAAGAAAATCCGCCATGGGCATTCCATCCAGATCAGAATCATTATGAACTCCCCAATGCTCAATCCAAAAAGGTAATCCCTTTGTTGAGGGTCAATCATGAAGATGAGTTTATTGGAAATGCCAAAGAAAAATAAAAATTGGAGTCAACCATTATTCTGAACAATATGGTTGTTGTTGACTCCAATCTGGAGGAAAAAGAGGATGTCGAAATTCAAGAAGTTCAAACGCCATATATCGTGCAATTTGAAAACTCAAGAAGGCAGAACGACATTCCTCACTACGCCAAGAAGTGTAAGATGAAAAATGTGCTTTGGCTTGTTCATCTACTTACCACCGCTTTCGTGGTCACAAACTTGAATCCAAGTTGGTGCCCAATTCATAAGTTCCAAATGGCGAGAAAAGCGATTAGGGGACGTTCATACCCGAAGTTGAAAGCTGAGGAGCGTGTTTGAACTTAAGTGTAGGATTCGACCCCAACCTTGTTGGGTTACTATATTTGACAATGTCCGCGTTATGCCATTAAAAGGTGTAATTTGAGCGTATCAAATTTTATTAATCTCTTCTAAAGTGGGAGTCATCTCTGTTTCTCCAAATTTGAACACCATTCTGTCATTATCCCAATAACTGCGTAATAATTTCTAGCAAACTTGGATCCCCAGTCATACTCATGAACAAAGGCAGATGCCCTACGCAACCCTTATCTCTTTCTTCTGATCATTAGTCCAACCTTCCCACCACATCACTAAACCTGGTGGTGAACCCACAATCATATCAAACCGCATATTAGAAGACATCAAGATAAAACATGACCTCCCCCCCTCGAACCGTAATTTATTTCACACGAATATACAAAATGCTTCCAAATAGCAAGTAGTGGGATGCAAGTGTGTCATCCCGCTTTTACACCATTTGAACAAAGTATAAAATAATGTCCGATTCGTGGAGGTCGAGATACCATAAACCGGTCTATGGTCACACCGCTATATCGGTCCGATTTGGCTTCGCTCTACACTAGTTATTCTAGAGTAGTTTTTCAAGCAAATGACATAGGTTACCTCTCATTATCTTTAAGGCTGTGGGATGATCGCATGCCCACTCGACCTTAAAGACCTCCAAAGAATATAGCAAAAGGGTTTGTTTAGTGAAGGTATGACTGCAGGTCATCCCGCGTCATCACTCTTGAAAAAAGCATAAAATAAATGTCAGGAGTGGCGAAGTATACATGCATGAATAACAATTATTTTGCGGGAATTTAAACACATAAACAGTATATATCACTTAGACAATTTATATCATACAAAGTAAACAAATTATTGGAACCATTATGGTTAGAATCTTATATTGTCCCTAGCAGAGTCGCCATCTGTAGCGGTTCTATTTTTTCCTATTCATATTTGCACTTGCCTCATTTAAAAAGAAAAGTGTCTCGAAGAAGTATCAGTCGTACCGGGAAAAAGGAAAAAATATACTCCTACGTGGATGGTACTCTAAATAGATATTATTTTAGAGTCACCACTTAATTTTTAGGAAATTCGAAAAATCAGTCCAAAAGGGTTCATTTAAAACGATCAAATTTTAAAAGAATCCTAATCTAACCAAAGTTCAAGTAAAGGTTCTGGTGATCTCCCGGGGAAGGTGTTAGGCACCCCGGTATTAAGGATCCGTAAAATACAGTTGACCTACGGGTTCTAATAGTGTATTTTTTGCAAATATAAACTGTTTGTGATAAAACTATTTTTTGTCTATATTTCCACAAATAAAAGTTAGACATCCATGCAAAATATCACATTTTTCAAGAAATAAAAATGGTAGAGTTTTTTTCAAAATTGGGTGTTGGGTTTAGGACTAGCACACCTAGGTTAACTCCCGAAGGCCTTTAACCTAAGTAGAACACCACGTAAGCCCACCCATTTTAAGTTTTTAGGTTTTAAAAGATTTTTAAGTGTAGAAAAATCATTTTTTAGGCGTGTTAATTTAGCATTTTTTTTTAGTCCAATTTTAGTTTTTTTTTTTTATATATATATTTTATAGTCCAAGTCTTTAAACAGTTCAAAATAGTCCAAGAGAATCTAAATCAGTCCAGTGTGGGTCAATGGTCCACAGGTTTCAAAAATGTTCCAATACGTCCCAAAAAATTTTAAATTGATCTTTTTCAGTCTAATTTATACTTAATCAGTCCGTCCTTTATTTTAAAATCGTAAGTTATTTTTAATTTTTTTCAAAATCAATTCCGTACAATATAGAAAATTAAATTTTTTACGTCTTTAAATGGGGACAATTCTAAAGGTTCAATTTATAAATAAATACACAAGTAAAATCAAAATTGCATAAAATAAGGATGAGTAATTTGGCCGACCAAGCCCAATAGAAGAATATAAATGCAATGTCCTCGCGATCCAAACGTATGCTCCATTTTTTTGCTCCAAGGTTGGTAGACTCGATCTAAAGTGTTAGTGGGCCTCGTTGAGACCCACCAACGGGTTGGATGGACAGAGTGTGCAAAAATGAATACATCCATGAATTAAACTAAGTACAAGAATTAAATTATTACAAAGCCAAAAATTGAATTACAACATCATTGGGCTAAGCCTTTATAATAATGAATCGCATAGGCGAAATTTAGACAAATAAAGAGGACTCAAGTTTTAGAGACACGTATAACAGGTCCAATCACAAGCAACAGGTCCAATCACAAGCAACAGGTCCAAGCCATTCTCTTTTCTCAAAATTTTTTCTAAGTACCAAACTATGATATACACGATATATACCTCATATGGAGAGCAAAACCCTTTAACGGGCATACCCTCCATATACACTAATATATACTAGGTATTCAACAACTATCAACCTTCAAGCAACCTACTTATATCACACAGAAAAAGCTCAAGTATACCATGTCTCCAAACTTAAAGGTTTTAGCTGCAAATTAAGACTAACGAACAATCACAAAGTTTACTACAATTCACAGTTTCAAGGCCAGTCTCCAACATGTTCAAAACAAGAGTGTCATGGAGTAATTCATCTAGCACAAAAGGGAAAACCACGCAGTCTTAAGCAAACAAGCTACACATGAACCAAGTTCAAAAGCATTTTTCAGAGATATTAATGCAGAGGAGTAGCATAGAGATGCATTATCACATTAACTATGTTGCAAATTTAAATAAAAAGTGAAACAACACTAGCTTACACTCAATGTGATTTTTAGTTTTTAGACTTTCCAAAATGTGCACTCAACAAGCTTTTAAAAGAGATTTATGCAGCCACAAGTCCAAACTGAATCCCAAAGCCAAAATCCCAAGTTGCATTTTTTATAGAAATGTAAGGAGGTTGGCAGGTCTTACAATGATGCACAGATAGGCTTTACAAACATAATCTAAGGCAAAATCCCAAGAGAATCAACAATGTCAATTCTGTGAGGTATTCAAAACCTTAATAACTAGGTGATATCAAACAGCCACATAGCAAGTTCAATTTGTGTCTAACTAGGATCAAGATATCTTATGAGTTCTTATCCTAAATGGACCATCATGACCCTACATAACACTTAAATGAATACTGCATGGTCAAGAAAGCAAACTGCAAACAAGTTTTCCATATCAAGTCACATATCTCAAAATTTTCCACAGAATTGTGTCAGTCCACAAAGAATTCAAAGATAAGAACTCACATAGGGTAGATGATCCTATTTTAAGGTACTGGAATGAGCACATAGCAAGTTATGTCATGACAACATGATTAGGTTCACGTTTTAGACTATTCATAACTGAAGAGATTAAAATAAGACTTTATAAGTTTCTTCCTGTTTTAGAGCAATTTTTCTATTCTCGGATGCCTAGTTATGCAAATTCAAGTAAGGCAAGTTGTTTTTTGAGGCAAATAGTTAGCTAAATGATCTAGGTAAGAACTAGGTTATAAAAGGGAAGCAGGTTACACACTTAAGATGTACAAAGGAAGATGAAATCAACTTTTATAAATTCTGAAATTTCACAACAAATATAACACTAACTTAGACCTTTTTGCTTATTTCTTTAAACTGGATTCGTTTATTCAAACTTATTTGACTTAAGGGGTCTTCAAAACAGAGTAAATGTCAAAATAAAGGAACTTTCCAACCAGTTTTGTATCTTCAACTCTCAAAACTTCAAATAAACACACATAAGCCTATAAGAGCTTATTAGCACTTCATTTTAGCCAAACAAATTTTAATTTGACAACCATCCTTACACTAGCAACTTTGTGATTTCAAAAACCTTACAAACTACATTCCAAATCAGTTTTCCATCTTCTTAAACTTGCTCAGTCAAGTTGATAAGGTCAACAAGCTACTTAGTTTTTGAGTTTCAAATAAAAAAATGAACATGTGTAGATTTCCAAAGTTTCGGTTTACAAGCTAACTTCTAGTTAGTGACTTAAGGTTTTGAAATCATTTTTTTTACATAAATGATGATGCACGATCTACAAGTCAAGTTAGAGGTCATTTTACACTATCATGTATCAGATTTTTAGCAACTTGACAACAAGAAAATGATGGACATAATCATCAAACTAAAACAGACCCCTCATTCATTTTAGGACCATGTCAAGACATCAAACACCTTAAAACACATCTAGAAAATAAACTAACAACTACCTTAAGGTATAGAAACATTTCCAAATACAAAAACAAAGAGGAAAAGCAAATGAAACTATAAACTCAACACCAAACAGACTCTGTCACCTATCTAAAGCTATTTCCAAAGCAAAAAATCCTTCAAACAACATCATGCCATCACTCATAACCATACTATAACTCAGAATCGACAAGTCTAAGCTTCCATAGTCTAAAAAAAAAACAATAGAACAGTAAGCAGAGGTTTCAAATAGCTCTTCCATAATCAAATAGATATTTTTAGTTCTAAACTATATTAAACAACACTAGAAACATTCAAACAACTCCATTATCTCATTTGACACACCTAAACAGTTTCAAAAGCTAAAATAACACAACATGATTCAAACAATACAAATAACAATATAGGCTAGAAATAGAGTAAAGTAGGCAAGAATAGTAGTATTACCTTTTTGTAGGGCAACCGAAGGATCAAAATGGGAATTGAATCTTCATTCAAACACCAACAACCAAAAACCTTTAAACATCCCTTAACTCGGAGATTTTTCCAAAACATAGTAGTGTTTTTATATGGTCTTCTAAGTATATTTATATGACTATAGTGTATATTAGGTAGTATTATATTTGTATAGATATTTAATATGTGTAAAGCTAGTATAGAAACTTAAAAAATTTCAACCTTAGCTGTGGGGAATGAAAAGTTGGGGATCTTTTACAAGTCATGAACACTAGATATTTATAGGACATAAATGAGAACCCTAAAGACAAAAATGGAAAGTTCTAGGTCATCCCCCAAAACAGATTTTCCCCCCAATTCCAAAATATCCCCAAATAATTCTCAAAATAAGATAGGACAAAAGGAATTTTCTCAAAATTGTACCAATTCGTACTATTTCCAATCACAATTTCAGATAAATCACATAATACAACTAAGAATCCAACTAATTGTACCCTAAAAATTCAAATAAAATCAAAAATCCTAGGATAGTACGCTTAGTCACCAATAAAACAAAAATCACTATGTTCCAATGGTACAATAGTACCAAAATAGGATAGAATCCCCAAAATAGTACTCGAATTGAACGGACTCATGGGAAATTATCCCTGGGTCCTTCACTTTGTTGTGTGTGGTGCACAAGATGGCCAAGAGCTCAAGGCTCTGCACATGGCAACCACACACATGAAGGAACCGAGCAACATCCCAATATACGAGTCAAATTCGAGATCAAAAAATATGAATTACACAAAAATAAACCTGGAAATCATGAGGAAACATGGTAGAGGACAAAAGCCCTCAAAAATTCGGCATAAAACAGACATGAAATGCCGCGAATTTGATCGCTAATCAAACTCTAGAAAAGTCGCCATTTTCGCCTAAAAAAAAAGAGAAGGGGCCTGGATGGAAATGAGGAAATTTAAAATGAACCCCCAGTTTAAATAAAAGAACTTTTCCAAACCTTGTACCTTACTTTTAAAAATAAATTCATCTTCTTTTTAAAACGTATTCGTCTAAAACCTTTTTTGTAAACTGATTTTCGATGGAAACAAAATTTATAATACGTCGTTTTAAAATACGAGCGTTAATATGAGCCCAATATTGACATGGTTCCAGATAATATTTAGAAATGTGAAAACTGCAGTCAAAATGAGCCGTAACTTGAATGTTGTTTCAACTAACAATTTTTTCGAGCTAGACGGAGCGGGATACGTATCTTCATTTTAAATTAGATTTATGAAACTAAATAACTCATAATTTTCTTGCAATCGTCAATTTTTATGAAATAATAATTAAGATGCCAATTTCTGTAATTTTCTCGGGATTTTTGAATTTTTTGATTTTTTTAAGAGCATCCTTACTCCGTCTTGGACTCGGGAACTTTGAAAATAAAATACGCATTTTATGAGGTGAAAATTAGGTGTCAACAATTCGTACGTTCGGGCTTGTGGCCTGTAGATTCTTTAGGATGCTTGATTTGGTTTTCGTGAGTATTAGTGGATTTTATGTTACTTGGGAGTAGTGGGTGATACCTATTTTCTGTGTCTCACGATGAGAATTTTCGTAATATGTGATTAAGTGTGTTATGCTATTAATAGTGAATCTAGTTGATAAATGGAAGGATAAAATGTACCAACGGTTGCGATTGAGTTCTAGACTAAGTAGGAATGAATGCCATGTGAGTAAGAGGGGAATTTACTTGTACTAAGCTAATGGGCTAATAAAGGAAGAGCAGTGATATTGTATTGTGATAGATTTGATCTATTATATTGGCTTGATGCCACGAGTGAGTAATTGTTGTTACAACTTGTGTTATGGTGGCACCTTAATTTGATGTTGATACGTGGACAGAATTCTGTATGACCTATGTAGATATTGATGATAGTGTTGGCATACCCATGTTGGTACTGGTGACTTTAATATTTAGTTGGCGTACCCATGTTGGTACTTGTGACTCTGATATATTGTTGGTGCACCCATTGTTGGTGTTTGTGATTCGAATATATTGTTGGCGTACCATTGTTGGTATTTGTGATATTGAGCATGATTATTGATGATGATACATGCATTGCACACACTCTCATTTTTCATGATATACTGTTGAGATACTGATGATTCTTGATGAAACACTTTGATGAGCTGGGCTCGGTTTTACTCAAGTGATGTGAGATGGCTGATATCCAATGTTAGTTTGGGAATCGTTGATTGAGTGAGTGCATGGACTCCGCGGGTCCCCCAGAGTGGTGCCAGTGAGAACCCCTCATAGGCAAAGATCTGGGGTCCCGTCTGTCTGTTGGGCAAAGATCCGGGACGGGTGGCACTTAGACTTTACGAGTCACACTAGGTTGTGCTACCGAGATGTCGATATTTTCGTCTGGAGTACATATGTACACAACATTGGCATGACATTGCATTGCATTCATACATCATTGCATTGCATTGCATTATGGCTTGTTTGAGATGATTTGGTGTTTACTTGTGATGTTGGACTCGTATTGATATATTGAGACTTAGCACAGTTGGGATTAGATGCTACTTAGGCAATGATGTATACTTGTCTTCAATTATCTGTGACTTTTACTGGTTGGTTTGTCTTGTGGATCATTCGTAGGATCAGTTGTATGTTTGGCCTCTAAAGGATGTAGACTAAAGATAGAAGAGTCGACTCCTAGACTAAAAACGAATGGTAATAATGATATATGATTGTCGTGATGTTGTTATGGATCTGGCTTGTGGTTATTAGTGGAAGGTGAATGAGTTAAGGGTCTTGGTGTCATATTGTGCGGTAAATAGACACAGGATTTGATTTAGTTGCTGATCATGTTTATTTGTGACTTTTTTTTACTGATATGTGTTTCTAACTATTGTCGGCCTATGATACTTAATCAGTACCCGTTGATTGTACTGATACTGCTCTTGCTACACCCTTTTTGGTTGTAGAGTATTTCAGGTGATTGATTGCAACATGTTCGGAGATGCGCGGTGCCTAATCTGAAGGCCGCCTCCCATTTTATTCCGGGATGGAGGTTGGGTCTTATGGTGTTATTATAATCCGTATCATTTAGTTGCTCTTGTAATAGTCTAGACCAGGTCGTGGGAACTTGAAAAGAGTCTTTATTTATTTAATTGTTGTAAATACTTTCAATAGTGGAGTTTATTAGGTAATTGATTTCCGCTGTTAATCGTACCTAGTTATTGGAATATTCAAATTGTCTTTACTTGATCACTATGTTATTGATTGAGGGTTCGCCTACCGAGGAGGGAAAGGTAGGTGCCCGCGCGATCCTAAATTGGATCGTGACAAGTTGGTATCAAAGACTAGGTTACCGGTCTACTAGGTACAAGAGCAAATGTGTAGTAGAGTCTCATGGAATGGTACAGAGACGTCTATACCCATCCGAGATAGGCTATGAGGCATTTTAGGAAAAACTCACTTCATTCTTTATATTCGTGCTACTTCGGTCAAATTGGTATCTCGGCGGGTCCAATTAGTATCTGTGTATCCTTGTTTTATCCTCCATCGAATGGAAAACACTCGTTCTCATACGTTTGATCTCATATATTATGTGGTGGTATGGTATGAGAGGTGTCATCTCGGTTCAGATGCGTGGCCTAGTTCAGTTCTAGCTTGGGAAGAAGGTTTCGACTTCGATAAGGTTTGTGATAGTATGCGTGGCACGGGTGAACTTAGGGCAGACCAATGTTTTCGCAATGGTTAAGTTTTTAGTATTGGTATGCGAGGACGAGTGTGAGTTCGCTAGGGATTACCAGATTCGACGAGTATAGTGATTGTGTGTGGTAGATAAGAGAAGTTGAGAGTAAGTACTAAAAGGACGATATTGTGAGAGAGCATAGAGAACCCGAATTCTTAAGGGGATTGGTATTAGTACTTGTTGTGTACATGGAATTGGGTTGTGACAGGTGAATTGCTCGAAGGCTATGATCCCTCTCTTCGTACTGTGTTGGCTACGTGTACGCTTTAGATGAGATTCTAACGGTCCTATTTGTTTGTTGTTGGTACGATTTTGTTGTTTTGTGTGTGTTGGCGTACGATTCACCATCTGGTATGTACAATTTGATTTTGTTTTGTTATTCCTAGAACTATTTTTGCGAGAATTGCGGATTTGGGTACATTTGGGTACGATTTGCTGTAATTTTCTTTGTCCTTTACCGTTTTGAATTTGATTTTGTGATAAGGTTTTGGAATTGAGGGGGAAATTCTGTTTTAGGAGACCTAGAACTTTCCATTTTTGTCCCTAGGGTTCAATTTGAATGCTATAAATAGAATAGAGTTATGACATTTTGAGGGGGAATTTTCCAATTTTGACGGCTAGGGTTTTGGTTCTTCACACTGATTTGCTTTAAACTCTACTGTTATTACACTTATACTACCATTATAATACATAAATACTACAATATATTACCATACTATAAAAAATACTATTCGAAAATACTATATTATACTCTAAAAATCAAGAACAAAGGACTGTTTAAAGGATTTGAGTGCTGGTGTTGAAGATTAGTGATCCAATTCCTCCATTTTGATCTTTAGGTTGCCCTACAAAAAGGTAATATCCTACCCTAGTGCATTTTATCTTATTTTTTAGCTTATTCATGTGTGTTTATGTTCATTTGATTGTTTAAAATGCATTTTTGTTATTACTTGATGCACTTGTGGTATTGAAACTGTTGAAATAGGCTCTGGACATTGTGAGTTTGTTATATTGAGGTTTAGATGGATACTTGACTCATATTGTTGTTGCTTGATCTTAAGATTAGATGGAAAATGGGTGTGATGTTCATTTTAGTCTGCAGATTACTGTTACATTAGCCATATATTTTCAGATTTTGTATATCATGTTGGTGTTGTTTGAACTTGTTACTGTTTTATAGAAATTTTGTAATTTTTTATCTTATTTTAGTTATTTAAGGATCATTAGACAGTCTGAGGATCTTGTTATGAGATTTGAAAGTTTGAAGTGTAGTTGTTTGTTGAGTTATATGATTCAGAATCCAACATGTGATTTAGAACTAGGAACAGCTTTAAAAATGGCTTTACTGTGATAAAATTGGGTTTCTTGTGTGATTTCTGTTGGTTTCAAAACTGTTTAAGTCTAAAACTTGAAGGAAGAATAGGTGTCACTGTTTTTCTGTGTTGTGTGTCTAATTTGGATTGATAGGTTTCAAAACTTGAAATTGTTGGCTCATACTAATGTCACATGAACTTTGAAATGATTTCCTTTAAAACTCATTGATTAAAGCTGGCTTTAGTGAAACAATCTTCCTTAAAATGACTTGTAAAATGTGTTTATGGGATCCTTAAATGAGTTTTGAAAATCCAGTATCTTGTTTGGTGTCTTGTGAGTCTTAAACTTGTGTTTCTGGTCTCTTTTAAAACTGTGTGGTTGTAAAAATTCAAAGATAAAGACTGGTGATTTATGGGATTGTTTCTGCCTTGTGTGAATATTGTCTTGTCTTTCCTTGGTCCTGTTAAGTGTCCTTTAAAAGGTTGAGTTGGTTTTGGACTTGGCTTGTGGATTTTGAAACTTGTTTGAGATTCTGGAAACTGCTAGTGGAGTATGTGGTCTTTTAAAATGAGAACCTGAGTGTAAAAGATTGTTTTGGAAGGTCTATGTCACTTGTTGTTTGTCTTATTGATTTCTGAGAGTTTAAGTGTCATTTTGAACCTTGTATGTGTTGCCAATGCCTATTCTGTCAAGCTGATTAAAAGAGTTAGAAGTGTAGGGAGTTTTGGAAGCTTAATTTCTTGTTTTAAAACTAAGTATAATAGGTCTAAATTAGTACTTTTGAAACTGTTGTGTGTTATTTGTGGAATTGGTTTCACCTTTTACTTGTACATGTCAAGAATGCTCTATAATCTGTTGCTTTTGTGACTTGTGTCCTCTGGATTTGAGTTTTGGGTCACAGTTCTGGGAACTTTCATCACCTAGAGTTTAAATGTATAGGAGAGTTAAAACTAAACCAAAAAGTGTTTAAAAAGGACTAAGTGTAGGACCTATTTTGTGTGGACCATTCCCTTGGCCATTTTGTTTGATTGGTCTTGTGACTTGTGTACTTTATCCTCCCTTCCCTGCTTGTTTGAATTATGCCATACCTGCACCATTTAGATCCTTTTCTGACTCTATGAATGTGATTGTGATTATCCCAATAGAACTTCCTCTGTTGTGACTTGTTATGTTAAAACCTGACCTAAACTTGCACCTAGGATAGCATCATGTGCCCCTGAATCCTTCTACTTAAACTAGATAGGCTAAAATTGCTCAGTGTTGTCACTTGAAAGCTCCCTTGTTGAAACTTGACCTATGCTTACACCTAGGGACAGTATCATGCACCATTTGGATCCCTTTTGACTTTTAGAACTTGTCTTGATTGTCTCTAATTGGAATTTCCTTTGTTTGAAACCTGCATTGATCATTTTTTATCCACACTTATGTCCTTAGTCCATTTGTGTCATCCTAAGAATAAAAACTGAGATTAGATCACCATCTGAGACCTTTTGCTAGTATCTTTATAGGACCTATTGTTGCTAGACCATTTGTATGACCTGTATTGAACCTTGACTAGTAAAACTGAGAACCTGAGACTATTTTGAACTTGTAACTTGCATCATTTGACATCTTGGTCATGTTTTGAGCTAAACTGGTTTCCTGTACTTGTAATCTTATTTCTGTGACCTTTTGTTTGGTAATCAAAGACTAAAAAATGAACTTGACATTAGTTTAACTTGTTGATTAGTTTAAGAACACACTTCTGAACTAGCTTAATCCACTCACTTGGCTCATTGGCTCTTGATTTCTTAAAACTGGAAACTAGTATATTGCTCATGCCTTGTCTTGACTGTGTCTTTGGCTTGGTTTGACACTCCCTTACCCCTATCTTTTCACTACATTGCTGCTACTTGCCCTGGTTACTTTGAATTCCCACCTTGGTTCTTTATTTGTGGTGTTGTTGCCTCTGTGCTACTTGACCCCTTAAGCCTTGCCCTGCCTTACTTGTTGACTTGTAAACTGAAAGCTCCTACACATTACCTTGCTTGCTTTGCAACCGGATATCTTCCTAGACTTTGTTGTCATTCTAGGATTAGCTTTTGTGACTAGATTTGAGTTTGATTAGGCCATTATGGTTCACCTAGTTGTTCTTGGTAGTTGTTTGATTCTGTCATAGCTTTGAAAGTCCTAGCTTTGTTAAAATTGATTAGAAAATGTAAGTTATAGTAGCCTTAAAATGAGACATTTGAGATCTGTACCTGTATTGATTTCTAGGATCTGAGATGACTAAAATATAGTGATATACACTAGTGATATAGAGGGTATACAATCTTTGTTTTGCTCTCTATGTGTATATATAGTAAGTATATTGTGTATACTTGGGCTTTGACACTTAGTTTAATCCTGAGAATATCTTGGCTTAGACCATTTCTGGGCCATCTAGCCTAAACTTTTCATTCATTATGGGCTTCCTTTATTGATCGATTCTGATTAGCTTTATTTTGATATCTGGGCTTGGCCCAACAGTGATGTAATTAATTTTTGGCTATGTAATAATTGTATTCAATTTAAATTCTTGTATTTAGTTTAATTTATGGATGTATTCTAATGTCATGTATACCCTTTATCTCTTTGTCCATGTTGGGGCCCACTAACGTATCTAGATAGAGTCTACCCACCTTGGAGCAAAAATGGAGCATACGTATTTGGATTGGATGTCACCCCGAATGCATACCTTCTTATTGGGCTTGGTCGGCCCAATTCCTCACCTTTTATTTATGCATTTAAATTCTTATTTGCGTATTTATTTATAAATTGGAACCCCTAAAGATTATCCTACATTTAAAGTCGCCAAAACTTGCTCTTATTACTATGCAAAAACCGATTTTTGAAACTTTAATATAACTTGTGATTTTAAAAGATGAAAACGGACTGATTTGATATGATTTGGACTAAAAACGATCAATTTCATAAATCTTGGGACTAATATGGACATTTTTGAAATTTGAGGACTGATATTGAGAACCTGTGGACTATTAATCACTTATGGACTGATTTGGATCAAATTGAGACTTTTTCGGGACTAAATTGGACATTGTATAAACTTATGACTATTTAAAATCTAAAAGGTTAATTTAAACTAAAATGGTTAAAGGTACTAAATGCAAAAATACGATTAATATACGGATAATATTAGTATGCCTTAAAAAACCATTTTTGAAGATCTATTTTCTACTTAGTAAAAAAACCTTTTTTTAAACTCGGGTGGGCTTACGTGGTGTTCTACTTAGGTTAACGCCTTCAGGTTTTAACCTAGGTGTTCTAGTCCGAAATCCAAGATGCTCAATTTTGGGCAAAACTCTACCACTTTTATTTCTTGAAAATGTTGTATTTTTTGCATAAATGACTAACCTTTATTTGCGGAAATATAAGACAAAAGAAGTTTTTATCAAAAATAATTTATATTTACAAGGCATACTATTAGAACTCGTAGGTCAACCGTATTTTACGAATCCTTAATACCTAGGTGCCTAACACCTTCCCTGGGGTATCACCAGAACCCTTACTCAAACTTTGGTATAGATTGATTTCTTTTAAAACTTAGCTCATTTCTAAATGAACCCTTTCGAACTAGTTTTCCTAACTTACCTATAAGTTAGGTGGAGATGTAGCTCTAAAAACATAATGTCCATTTAGAGCACCATCTCGCATCTAGTTGAGGTTATTCATTACCAAGATCGGAGGGTGAGCTCTATCCGTGCCATGCCGCCTGAAGATCTTTTTTTATTTCGGATGTCTATCTTTCATCCCAGACATTATGTTTATTTTTAGACAGTACCTCTTCTCTTTAGATATTGTTGGTGAGAGTCCTTGTACCGTGACTTTCAGATTTTGGGGATGTAATAGCTAGATTTCCGCACTTGCAATTTATTTATTTATTTATTTTATTGTCAGATATTTTAATCCATTACTCGTGAGCAATGTTTTATAATTGGTTTAATTAATGGCTTAATAATGGGTTAAGGGATTAGTTCGCCCACCATAGGACTAGTGTGGGTGCCACTCACGTCTATTGGGACGCGACAAAGTTGGTATTAGAGCTTTAGGTTTGTTGATCTCGTCGTATAAGGACATGTCTAATAGAGTCCTGCGGATCGGTACAGAGACGTCTGTACTTATGGTCGGGAGGCAATGGGACACTAGAAAACTTCAATTTATTTCTTTATTTCATGCTACTTGATTCCAATTGATATTTGAATTATTCAAATTGGTATCTGAATGATTCAAATTGGTATCTGACTTTTCTTTCTATTCTCTCACAGATGGTGAGGACTTGTGTGGCAGCAACAGCTAACGAGGTACCCGCGTCAGCCGCTGGGTCTGCAGCTCACTGGAGAGGTCAGGCCGCTGGGGCCATAGTTCGTGGAGGAGACCAGGGTAGAGGCCGTGGTCGTGGCAGAGGCAGGGGAGCAGCAGCACCAGCCAAAGGTAGGGCTCCTGCTGCTCGTCAGCAAAGTGCTGAGTCCCCTGAGCCTCAGGTTGTGCTGATGAAGGCAAACTCGAGTTCGCGGCACCGGCTCGGCCGGATATGTGCTACTCCAAAGGTCTTTGTCGAGGATGTTGTGGTCCGAGTGCCGAACCTATTGAATGGCTTAGCGAGGGTATACAGTGTGCGCACACCGGCGGCGGCGGGTAATTAGGGTGCGAGAGAGTGGTCGGCTCGAGCACCGGGCACAAGATGCGAAGTTGTGGCTCCACGTTTGGACTAAGCCCCAGGACCTAAGTTATTTCCTAGGCCAGTGGGAGGACCAGTGATGACAGGTGACGAGCACGATTTGTTTTGGAGGTTCACTCAGATGAAGCCTCCAGAGTTCTATGGTACCGAGGCAGAGGATGCCTATGACTTCATTATTAATTGCCACGAGAGGATCCATAAAATGGGGGCAGTTGAGAAGTATGGAGTAGAGTTTGTGACATTTCAGCCCATGGGAGATGCCAAGTTATGGCGGAGGGCGTTTGTAGAGTGTAGGGGCCGAATTTGCCTCCGTTGACTTGGACTCAGTTCGACTAGATTTTTCTTGAGAAGTATGTTCCTTGTACCTTGAGGGACATGAGGCGTGATGAGTTCAGTAATATTGAGCAGGGTGCTCTTTTGTCGCTGCTTATGAGTCCCGATTTCACTCTTTGGCTCGTTATGTTCTCCAACTTTTGCCTACTTAGAAGGAGAGGGTTAGACGTTTTGTGAAGGTATTGAATACTGCCCTTCAGTTGTCGGCTCTTCGGCAGGTGACTAAAGGTTGTTCTTTTCAAGAGATTGTGGAGCACTTGAAGTCTGTTGAGGGTGTCCATTAGGATGACTACAACAAATAAGCAGAGAAGAAGGCCCGAAAGGGTGGTAATTTCAGTGGTACATTTTCAAAGGGACAGGGATCCCTGAGTTACTCGGGTCGTCAGGGTCGCGACTATGCCGACTTCGGGCCGAAGGCTCGTCCGGAGTCGTTCAAGATCTCGCCCGCATGGGGCTCTCGGGCCCCGAGTTTTGATCGGGGAGGTTTTTGACTTCTTCGGTGTCGGTTCGAGAGGCCTGCCCTCTTGATTGGGCCTCCTGGAGTGGGTGAACAGGGCACATCAGAGGTTTTGTCCTAGACCCGCATGCAGTAACCAGAGCGGTCGCCTTTGGGCTCCCGGTTTTAGAGTTTAGAGGGATCTTTTGGTGGGAACCGTGCTCAGATTGGGCGGGATGGTCACACGATCGGTAAAGGTGGCGCTCAGCCCAACAGGGGCGGTTATCAATCTGGTAGTAGTGATGCTCGCGCAGCCGGTCGAGGACCGGGGAGGTCCGAGGCTAGGGGTCGTAGGCGTGCCCATTGCTATGCTATGCCAGGCATGCCAGAGGCCTAGGGCTCAGATGTAGTTATCACATGTACTATCTCAGTCTGTCGCCGGCAGGCTTCTGCACTATTTGATCCAGGCTCCACATTTTCGTATATGTCTACTTACTTTTCTAGGAGTTTTGATACGACTTGTGACTTGCTTAATACTCCTATTCTTGTATCTACTTCGGTCGGAGATTTTGTGATTGTAGATAAAGTGTTTCGATCTCATACTGTTACAATTATGGGTTATGGTACCTGGGTAGACTTAATGATTTTAGATATGGTAGATTTCGATGTTATTCTGGGTATGAGTTGGCTAGCTCCCTACCATGCGATTCTAGGCTGTCACGCTAAAACCGTCACCTTAGTTATGCCCGGGATACCTAGACTTGAGTGGAAAGGAAATCTTAATCCCTCCTCAAAGAAAATTATCTCTTATGTCCGTGCTAAGAAACTCGTTGAGAGGGAGTTTTTGGCTTATTTGGCGCATATCGTGATGCTAATGCTGAGATTCCACCACTTGAGTCAGTTCTTGTAGTTTGTGAGTTCGCAGAGGTGTTTCCTGCGAACTTACCCGATATGCCACCAGACCGTGATATTAATTTTTGCATTGACTTAGAGCCGAGTTCACGCTATTTCTATCCCTCCATATCATATGGCTCTAGCAGAGTTAAGGGAATTGAAAGAATGTGCCTTTAGGACCTTCTCAGTAAGGGTTTTATTCGTCCGAGTGTCTCTCCGTAGGGCGCTCCTGTGCTTTTTGTGAAAAAGAAGGATGGGACGATGCGGATGTGTATTGATTATCATCGCTTAAATAAAGTCACCATCCGGAATAAATATCCTATTCCTCGCATTGACGATCCGTTTGACCAGCTCGTGGAGCATGTGTGTTCTCTAAAATTGACTTGAGATCGGGCTACCATCAGTTAAGGATTTGGCCTGAGGATATCCCTAAGACAGCCTTACGGACTAGATACGGGCATTATGAGTTTCTGGCAATGTCTTTCGGGCTCTCTAGTGCCCCTGCAGCTTTTATGGATTTGATGAACCGAATTTTTAAGCCATTCCTAGATTCTTTTGTTATTATATTCATTGATGATATATTGATTTATTCGAAGAGCAGGGAAGATCATGAAAAACATCTAAGAGTTGTCCTTGGATTGTTGAGGGATAGGGAGTTGTATGCTAAATTCCCTAAGTGTGAATTTTGGCTTGATTTGGTGTCCTTCTTAGGGCATGTGGTTTCGAAAGAGGGGATTATGGTTTATCCCAAGAATATTGAGGCCGTCAGAAATTGGGCTAGGCCCACATCAGGGACAGAAATTCGCAGCTTCGCGGGTTTGGCTAGTTACTACCGTCAGTTCGTGAAGGGGTTTGCTTCCATTGCTTCACACTAGAACCGCTTGACTCAAAAGGAGGTACCTTTTCAGTGGTCCGATGAGTGTGAAGAGAGATTTCAAAGGCTCAAGACTTTGTTAACTACAGCACTGATTCTTGCTACCCATGAAGGGTAAGGATTTTGTGGTTTATTGTGACGCTTCCCATTCGGGTTTGGGTGCTGTGTTGATGCAAGATAAGAGAGTTATTGCCTATGCTTCTAGGAAATTGAAGATTCATGAAAAGAATTATCCTACTCATGACTTAGAGTTGGCCATGGAGGTTCATGCTCTGGCTAATAGTTTGGTGAGACTTGATTTATTCGGTTCAGACAGAGTGTTGGCCTTTATTGAAGCAAAGTCAGCTCTTCTAGATCAGATTAAGGAAAAATAATGTGATGATCCGAGTTTATGCAAAATTTGGGACAAGGTAATAAGTGGTGAGGCCAAGGAGGCCGTGATTGATGAAGAGGGCGTGTTGAGAATTAAGGGGCGCGTGTGCGTTCCTCGAGTGGATAACTTGATTCAGACAATTTTAGAGGAGTCCCACAGTTCCATATATTCTATTCATCCTGGTGCTACGAAGATGTATCGTGATCTGAGACAGCATTACTGGTGGGCTAGGATGAAGCGTGATATAGCTGATTATGTTTCCAAGTGTTTAAATTGTTAGTAGGTTAAGTATGAGCACCAAAGACCCAACGGTACTCTGCAGAGGATGGCCATTCCTAAATGGAACTGGGAGAGGATAGCCATGGATTTTGTGGTGGGTCTTCCAAATACCTTAGGTAAGTTTGATTCGATCTGGGTCATTATCGACCGGTTGACTAAGTCTGCACATTTTATTCTAGTCCAGCTTACTTATAATGCCGAGAAGTTAGCCAAGATATACATTCGTGAGATTGTTAGACTGCTTGGGGTTTTTATTTCCATTATATCCTATAGGGCACAACGTTTACATCTCAGTTTTGGAAGCATTTGCATTTGGAATTGGGTATTAGGTTGGACCTCGCATAGCTTTCCACCCCCAAATGCATAAATTTCTACTCCGAGCGGATGATTCAGGTTCTTGAGGACATGCTTCATGCGTGTATGATTGATTTCGGTGGTCATTGGGACCAATTTTACCATCGTTGAGTTCGCTTTATAATAATAGTTATCATTCGAGTATTGATATGGCTCCGTGTGAGGCACTTTATGGGTGAAAATGTAAATCACCTATTGGGTGGTTTGATGCATTCGAGGTAAGACCTTGGGGTACTGATATGTTGAGAGAGTCTCTAGATAAAGTCAAGGTGATTCAACAAAAACATTTAGCAGCTCAAAGTAGGCAGAAGGAGTATGCGGATCGTAAGGTTCGGGATCTTGAGTTTATGGTGGGGGAACAAGTGTTGTTTAAAGTCTCACCTATAAAGGGTGTGATGAGATTGGGGAAGAAAGTTTGAGATTCTCGATCGTGTGGGTTAGGTAACGTATGAGTTAGCTTTATCATTGTTCAGATGAAATGCATGATGAAAGCTTTTTCAAAAACATTCTTTTTGTCACACCCCAATTTCTCAAATCAAGTAAAATCTTTATATGTAATGAAATGCATAAAAACATTCTTTTTGTCTTTCTAATGCATAATGATACATCGGCTTACATAGCTGCTTACAAGGCTGACGTACTGTATACATGACTCTGTCTGCAAAAGTCTCTAACGTAAGATATGACATCAAAACCTAAGTTGGGACAGGACCCCAACATACCCATAATGTATATGACTCAGCTCATACGCGAATACTCCGACGTGGCATCACTCCGAACTGAATGGAGTTTACCAATCCAACTGATAGTCTGGAACATCCTATAGTCAAACTCCTGGATAACTTTCCTGCAAAGCAATATGGGGCTGTGTGGCATGAAACACAGCGCCCCCAGGCAAAGGGACGTCAGTACGAATAATGTACTGAGTATGTAAAGCATAATCAATAACATAATGAAAGCATAAGAAATAACATAAGATGGACGAGTTATGAAATGAAAGAGCTAGGTATACCTCTAGCAATGTTCGTTATATTTACTTATCCTCTTTCTAATGGGAAACTTCCATTTCATACATTTGTACATATAGTAGTATCATACCCGACCATAGAGGTTCGGTGTCTTACGTACCCGGCCATAATAAAGCTTGGTGTTATACGTACCTGGCCCTACCAAGGCTCGTGTTATCCGTACTGGCCCTTTCCAAGGCTCGGTGTTATCCGTACCCCCTGCCGGTGTGCGCGCGTTAGATATCGTACCCGGCCATACAAGCTCGGTGTTATGCAATAGCCATACATACTTATATATATATATATATATATATATATATATATATATATATACACACAGGTGTGCTTAAGTCATGTCAACATCATCATCATCCTTGCCATTATTACTATTATCATCATCGTTATTATCATCATCACTTTGAAGAACTTTCACCGGAGGTATTTCAAAATATCGAAAGTCATGAACATTCTAACATTTCTAGGAATAGAACGTTTCGAATATCTTAGATGGCATCCCTAGAATTCACCTTGTCATCATAATCGTTATCATTATCATCACAAGAAACATTGTCAACAATATCAAGAGAATCTCGAGGGTCATGAGCTTACAACATTTATAGGAATAGGAGTAGCGTAAATATCTCGTATAGACGCAAAATGAGGAAAACATGCCTTTAGAAAGAAGGGTTAGCCTTACATACCTCTTTGTCTCCTTTAACTCTATCGACTAAATGGTTCCCTTCGAAGCCAATGATTCTACATTCAAGAGAATTCGTGCTAAGATTAGATACTCGATAATATACTCAAGCTTAAGCTAAAGCTAATAAAAATTGGGCAGCATTTCCTTTGTTTCTACAACTTCCTCCATATGATATAACAACTCCCAAACATCAATAACAACATTCATAATATCATAATCAATAACTTCGTCAAGTTCGACATTATCCAATTCCCACAATTCCCTACCAAAATGATTCATGACCATAGCTATGGCATAACACCGTACTCGTTCTCATATAATACTTCTTTAACATCATTTGTATCATTTACAACAAGATTCCACTCATAACATCTCAAGAATCATGATTCATGTCAAACTACTATTCAAGAATACCACTATTTTCATATTTGTAACCCATTTTCTACTTTCTTCCATAATACAAGTCTTTCAACCATTCAATACTCTTAATAGCATGAAATGAACATAAAAATCACCTTTGATTATGTAGGAATGGGCTTTGGATGAAAATACTTCACTTGGAGAAAACCCTAGCTTCAACTCCAAAGAGATTCTTGACTTCTAGCAACCCTAATGAGCACCCATACCCTTGATTCCACCAATTTTTGGTGTTTGATCTTTGATTTACCTTGGGTTTATGTTAATGAAATGTATGGAACCTTCTAGAGGTCTTGAGAGAAGTGGAGAAGATGTAAAAATGAAAAATTAGAAGTGGGAACTTATATTTATACTTGGAAAAATACTCAGCCCGACGGGACTTATACGGACCCTTATACGGTCCGTATAATATTATACGGTCCGTATAAGTGACCGTATTTCACCATCAGGGAAATTTCCTTTTCTGTAAGGTTATACGGACCCTTATTATTGTATAAAGTTATACGGACCGTATAAGTGGTCATATAACTCCATTTTCTGAAGTTAATCTCGTCGTTTTGTTTGATCTGCAATCCTTATGGAACATTCTTAGCACTTGTTTAACACTTCATTAACAATATAAGGAGCGCTATAACTCTTCCTCAAGACATTATTAAACCAACATTAGCTCGGTACTTGCAAACCCTTTTCGAACACGACTTACATTTCACTTCCTTCAACAAACTAGATTTCACATATTCATATGACTTCAAAATATTATAGTATGCACTTTAAGCTATCTAATACTTCCCTTAATCTTGTAAGGATTTCATAATCACCTTAAGTTCACATTAGCCTACTCACAAGGCAACAAATCCAGAATTTTCGAGGTGTAACATTCTTCCCCATTAGAACATTCGTCCTCGAATGTTAAACTGGTCCTGTATAAGTATGCTGGTTATGGTGATCTTATGACGAATCAATTACTCTCCTATTATGTTGTACCTCTCCTTGCTTAACTTAATACCATTCTCCACCTGACATCGGTTATTATTGAATTCCCAAAGAAAGTGGTCATAATTTATCTACCTCCGTAATTGACTGCAACTTACTATATCCATCTACGTTTGAAGCATAGGTCAAGTTTTTCTTGTTTTGAAGTCATCTTTTCAGTAACACTGCAAGGTAGGAGCTGTTTTCCCTTGGGTAGGTTTACCACCGCATATTGGTTCCCCTTGTTTTCTCTTCTAATTCCTATAGGTCTACTTCCACTCTTTATTTAGGTCGCATAGTCCACAACGTACCTCCTTCTTGGAGTCATCTTTTTAATCCTCTGACATGCACTATCTATAACATTCCCTTTGAATAGTTGAAAACGAGTTTTCCTCTTAGTAATGACTCTCGATTTCAATACTCCCTCGATTCCTCAGAAACATCCTTTCGAGAGACATAAGTGAGTCACTTTCCTGATATGATCCTCCTTGATACTCGGACTCGTCGATCCTTTTTCTTGCTCGATAATGGTATTAAGCCTCACATGGTTTGCAAATCTCTTCCATTTCCTTCCTTCCATATGACCATGATAATGGTATTGATTCACGCCTGTAGAGTCTAGATAAATTCAATCCGAGGTGTCTTGTCATAGGTGTCCATCGTCGACTCATCAAAGGCCTCAAAATTTTCAAGAATTTCATAACCCTCTGGTAAACTGTTAGAAATTCGCTATGACCATAATGATACAAAATGAAAGTTCCAAGGCGTAATATTCTCCTGGAAAAACCCCTTATTCAATGATCCTATCGAGTTCGCAAGTAATCTAACACACCCCAGGGCTATCGTAGGAAACGTATAACATATACTTATACCATATTCAGGGTAATTGTCCTATTTGTCCTTAACGACAATTCCAACTCAACATTATCAATTTACCATATATTTTCCCTCAACTGAACCGGAGTATCACAAACACACTATTCTTGCTTACCTCTTACTCCTCTTTTTAAGTACCCAATTGGTTTCATTCTCGACATGTAAATACTTGCAGGTTACATAACCGTTCTTGTGTGATTCATGTATGAACATCTAACCTTATTCGTAAACTTCCCTTCCTTTGGTTCGTTCTATTTTACGTATCTCCTACATACCAAAACTCCTTTGTCTATCTGTTGTAACTTATTTCGTCATACTCTTTTCTATCCTTTATCTGTCCCTTGATTATCACATTCTATATTCTACTATAGAAAACTTTATGTCCCTTCTTATTTGCCACTCATAAATCACAATATCATTTACAAATGACTCTACTGTCAATTTCCTTTGCCTCTATTCCAGTATAGCATCGCTATCCTCTACCATATTCCTTGAGCTATTTGCCCTCAATGTCATGCTGTTCAAGGTCTCCACGAATGATTTTCAGTACAGTCTCAGATACCCGCTCGATTCTTGTTCATTTATTTACTAGCTATTAGACTCATTTCTGCATAACTCTCACTTTTTCGTTTTAGAGTCTATATCTGTCACATCTTAGGGTTCATCGTTTCAATCTCTACACTTGTATTTTCCTTACTCGCTTCCCCCCTTTAAGGGTTTTACTTATACCATTCTCAAATCCGTTGCCTCACTTCCAATCTTGAATTCATATATCCCTTTCCTCAATTTCCTTATTATACCGCATCATTTTCATGCCATTTCCCATAATTTATAGCTACGGTAATTCATGTGTGAAGTCTTAACATACTCATCTTGCAGTTTTGTAATCAAGTAATGCAACCGACATAGCAATCCAAACAAGGATGTGTTTTACTTAGCTCAACCATTAGTTATGAGTCAATCTCTACATCCGCTCCAATTAACAACTTTTTGTCCCATAGAGATACTCGAAATAGTAGTATGTCTAGTTATCCGTACCATCCATGCAATGTCACTTATCCCATTCTCGATACTTAGAGTTCACTTATAGCGTCATCTTTCCCTTTTCTTCCCATCTCAAGTTATTCCTCTCCTTCCCATAATCGACTTATAGTAACCATAAATGCATTTTCCCTTGAACCCGCCATCATTGTTTTCAAGGATCTAAGTCTCATGCACAACTAATACCCCTTATGCCTCATACTCTTTTACTCTCGTGTTGCACTCAACATTGATTTCAAAACCAATCATAATCATATCGTATTTGTCGTTGATGATAGCCTTGCTTTATCGCTTTATCGTCGTACGGTAAACTCATAACTCATGGCCACATTTTTCTCTCCAACTTAGTCCTTTATATACTTTACTCGTTCTGTCTTGGTATAGGATATTCGTAGGAGATGCATCTTCCTTTTCTCATAATACGACTACTTCTTAAGTGTGCGTACTTCGCATATTTCCTTTTCTTTCTATACCCATACTTATTCCTTTACATTTTTCCTCCTCAATTTATCTTATTACCTCCCGTTTTATAATCAATCCCTTATTCCTCGCACAAGGAACCCTATTCTTAACTCAGTACCGCTTTGTCCTTTAGAATATAGCACTTCTATACCATCCATTCTTCGCTTCCAAAACCTATTTTGTTCAATCTGATCATCCCCTCTCATCTTTATTATGCTGATCCTTTTCCTAACAATCGTTCTATTTCGTTATTCATCTCTCCATAGTCTTGGTCTTTTACATCTAGCCGAAGACATCACTCGTGGTCTCGATTAGACAAATCACAAACTGTTACTACTTTGCCATATCACTTTCCTCTGATTTCTTTTTCAAGTTGACCTCTTTTTTTTCTTTTTGCTTGCTATCATTTCTGTCATTGCGAAACCTCTATGCTGGACTTTCCCTTAACAAGGCTTTATAAGCTTTCTTATCTACTGCCCCATGGTTCGCTTATTGGTTTCACACTTGCATTCACTCCTTATTCATATAGAATATGCTACATCTTTAGTCGTTTCCTTGTTATGCTTTACTTACCTTGTATTACGGTTCTTGCTACGTTCTTATTGTATCCTGATCATATCAACTATATAGAGTGCCACTTCTTGATTTCATTCGCAAGCCTGCGTATAAAATGGAATAACCCTCGTGGAGTAGGCATACTTAACCTGTTATTCTTTCTGATCAGCCCTATTATACTTACCACATGAGTTGTCTTACCAAGGTATCCACATTCGTTATAACCCTTTGTACTTCATACCCCTGTCTCAATCATGTTGTTACTCTATTTTGCTAATAGACTTGTCGTATCTTACTTGTGCTTATCCATCCAATCAATACTCCAGTATCACACTCTATTGGAGTTACCCCTTCTCTTCTATGCCGTGTTTTAGTACTACCAGTCTCCCTAATTTACTCTAGCATTTCTCTTTACCGTATCAATGTCGATCTTATAATTACCGTTACTATCAATTCAACAATATTTAACTCATCTCTTGTAGTTGTCAACGATACTCCTAACTTAATCCTGTCCTTCCATTACTTTTTACACAACATCTTTTCCCGTTGGGACATATTACAAGCTTATATCTTATCTCCTTTAAATTCTAGAAAAATTTTGGCAGAGTTTCCTCTATATTTCTTACTATCCAAAACCTGCACGCAACAAATACCAACAATGCCTCACAGGGCTAATATATATATATATATATATATATATATATATACGACATATCTCAGCCACACAGGGCTCCCAATTTTAAGTAAAAGTACAAAGATGTCGAAACTTACCTCATATACCACACCTCGAGATGTACCTGATCCTTTAGCGATCTGCCCTGTTATGCCTTCCTATTT
The DNA here is from genome assembly GCF_029784015.1 of Lycium ferocissimum. NCBI lineage: Eukaryota > Viridiplantae > Streptophyta > Magnoliopsida > Solanales > Solanaceae > Lycium > Lycium ferocissimum. The sequence goes on from NC_081352.1 coordinate 20,161,498, forward strand.
ACTTTCCTTTTCATTCTTCAGCTTTGCATTTCAATCATACCTCAATATTCTTACCTTACCCGACATACATCTTTTCGTACCGTTGCTTACCTTTGTACTGATTCATTCAATTTGTTTAGTTCACAAAATTATAACTGAACTTATCATCAAGAGATACATTAAAATCAATTCCTTTGTTGTACTTTCACTGACTTACCTCTATGACAACCAATCCATTATCATATAAATACATATTCTGATAACGTAGCCTTAACGAAGTGACTTACCTCTGTAACTTCCAATATCATCACTCACTTTCTTCTGTCGATACCGTTCTTTTGCTGAAATCAAGGATTAGTATAAGGAATCTCATTTCCTATGGCTTGGCTCTATCGCACGATCTTAGATATGAAAGAAGAGTAACCATCCTAAATTCCCCGTAGCCTTCTGTTTATAGATGTGGCGCGCAACACACCATAAACAAGACTCTACTAGACACGACTTTACAGACAAACCCTAGGACGAACTGCTCTGATACCACTTTGTCACACCCCAATCGTGATAGGGCATGATGGGCACCCGACCCTTACTTAGAGCCGAGCAAACCCGCTGGTTCTCGTTATACTCATAGTCTCACTGGACTCTTAAATCATGAGATGAAATGCATGATGAAAGCTTTTCAAAAACATTCTTTTTGTCTTTCTCAAATCAAGTGAAATCTGTAATGTAATGCATAATGATACATCGGCTTACATAGCTGCTTACAAGGCTGACGTACTGTATACATGACTCTGTCTGCAAAAGTCTCTAACGTAAGATATGACATCAAAACCTAAGTTGGGACAGGACCCCAACATACCCATAATGTATATGACTCAGCTCATACGGGAATACTCCGACGCGGCATCACTCCGAACCGAATGGAGTTTACCAATCCAGCTGATAGCCTGGAACATCCTATAGTCAAACTCCTGGATAACTTTCCTGCAAAGCAATATGGGGCTGTGTGGCATGAAACACAGCGCCCCCAGGCAAAGGGACGTCAGTACGAATAATGTACTGAGTATGTAAAGCATAATCAATAACATAATGAAAGCATAAGAAATAACATAAGATGGACGAGTTATGAAATGAAAGAGCTAGGTATACCTCTTGCAACGTTCGTTATATTTACTTATCCTCTTTCTAATGGGAAACTTCCATTTTATACATTTGTACATATAGTAGTATCATACTCGACCATAGAGGTCCAGTGTCTTACGTACCCGGCCATAATAAAGCCTGGTGTTATACGTACCTGGCCCTACCAAGGCTCAGTGTTATCCGTACCTGGCCATACCAAGGCTCAGTGTCATCCGTACCCCTGCAGTGGTGTGCGCGCGTTAGATATCGTACCCGGCCATACAAGCTCGGTGTTATGCAATAACCATACATACTTATATATATATATACACACACACACACACACATAGAGGTGTGCTTAAGTCATGTCAACATCATCATCCTTGCCATTATTACTATTATCATCATCGTTATTATTATCATCACTTTGAAGAACTTTCACCGGAGGTATTTCAAAATATCGAAAGTCATGAACATTCTAACATTTCTAGGAATAGAACATTTCGAATATCTTAGATGGCATCCCTAGAATTCACCTTGTCATCATAATCGTTATCATTATCATCACAAGAAACATTGTCAACAATATCAAGAGAATCTCGAGGGTCATGAGCTTACAGCATTTATAGGAATAGGAGTAGCGTAAATATCTCGTATAGATGAAAAATGAGGAAAACATGCCTTTAGAAAGAAGGGTTAGCCTTACATACCATTTTGTCTCCTTAACTCTATCGACTAAATGGTTCCCTTCGAAGCCGACGATTCTACATTCAAGAGAATTCGTGCTAAGATTAGATACTCGATAATATACTCAAGCTTAAGCTAAAGCTAATAACAATTGGGAAGCATTTCCTTTGTTTCTACAACTTCCTCCATATGATATAACAACTCCCAAACATCAATAACAACATTCATAATATCATAATCAATAACTTCGTCAAGTTCGACATTATCCAATTCCCACAATTTCCTACCAAAATGATTCATGACCATAGCTATGGCATAACACCAGACTCGTTCTCATATAATACTTCTTTAACATCATTTGTATCATTTACAACAAGATTCCCCTCATAACATCTCAAGAATCATGATTCATGTCAAACTACTATTCAAGAATACCACTATTTTCATATTTGTAACGCATTTTCTACTTGCTTCCATAATACAAGTATTTCAACCATTCAATACTCTTAATAGCATGAAATGAACATAAAAATCACCTTTGATTATGTAGGAATGGGCTTTGGATGAAAATACTTCACTTGGAGAAAACCCTAGCTTCAACTCCAAAGAGATTCTTGACTTCTAGCAACCCTAATGAGCACCCATACCCTTGATTCCACCAATTTTTTGTGTTTGATCTTTGATTTAACTTGGATTTATGTTAATGAAATGTATGGAACCTTCTAGAGGTCTTGAGAGAAGTGGAGAAGATGTAAAAATGAAAAATTAGAAGTGGGAACTTATATTTATACTTGAAAAAATACTCAGCCAGACGGGACTTATATACGGTCCGTATAAGTGACCGTATTTCACCATCAGGGAAATTTCCTTTTCTGTAAGGTTATACGGACCCCTTATACGGACCGTATAAAGTTATACGGACCGTATAAGTGGTCATATAACTCCATTTTTCTGAAGTTAATCTCGTCGTTTTGTTTGATCTCCAATCCTTATGGAACCTTCTTATCACCTGTTTAACACTTCATTAACAATCTAAGGAGCATTATAACTCTTCCTCAAGACATTATTAAACCAACATTAGCTCGGTACTTTGCAAACCCTTTCTGAACACGACTTACATTTCACTTCCTTCAACAATCTAGATTTCACGTATTCATATGACTTTAAAATATTATTGTATGCACTTTAAGATATCTAATACTTCCCTGAATCTTGTAAGGATTTCATAATCACCTTAAGTTCTCATTAGCCTACTCACAAGGCAACAAATCCGGAATTTTTGAGGTGTAACAGTTTTTCACTTGGTTTATTGTTGGCTTGTGTTCATAGGGCCTTAGAATGATTTTGAGAGACTAAGTATAAAAAGCAGTGAAATTCTGTGCTCCCTGGTCAAAAAGGCCTCGCTGCAACGATGATTCTTCATTGCAGCGAGATCGTTGCAACGAGAAAGGAGTTCGCTGTAACGAAGGGTGGTATTTTCCCAGCGTTCATTGCAGCGAAACGCCTGTTAGCGAAACCTTGGTCGGTGCAACGAAGACTACTTAAGTTTAATGACGAGTTTAAGTAGTTATTTCGTGCCCACACTTCTCATAATCTTCAAAACAGTTCCCAAGAGCATAGAGGTAGCTTTCTAAGGCTAGGGCACTATTTTCCATCAAAGGTAAGCCTTAATCACTAACTTTCTTCGCTTAATGTTCATATTAAATTCTTGTTTCAATCAAAAGACCCTTAATGGGAATTGAAGGGTAGAACACAAATACCAAGAAAACCCCAGAATATTAATGGGTTATTGTTTATTGTTGTTTAATGTTGTTTAACCATCTAAGAGTAGAGATTATCACTTCATGGCATGAGAACTGGATATTCAATGATGGAAATTGTTTGTTGAGACCTAGGGTTCCAATAAAAATGGGAACTTTGGCTAAAATCGGATTTGTAGGGTTGAATTGATTATAGAACCCATAAATTGAGTTAATACTCCATTACTTACTTAGCATTATGGTTTCTAGAGTTTGAACATTCTGAGGCATTGAGATAGGGAAAGACTATTGCGAAGTGATTCCATTGCTCAAATCTGCTTTGAGTTAGGTTACAGTTTACTTGAGTTAGACTTTGATTAGTTGGTTGTATATGTCGTGTAATTTATGGGAGAAAGCATGTCTAGGTCTTCGGACTTAGAGTTTGGTGTTCGTTGTTAGTTGTATGATTTAATGGTGTGAAGTGATTCTCTATTGCTGAGGTTGATAAACTTGAATTGTCTTCTTGAGACTGTTGAAAGGGAGGTGTTCATATATACCCTTCAGAGAGGAATTGAGATAGCTACATATTATATTATTATTGAGCAGATTATTTGTGAGTCTTATTGTGGCTTGTGTTATTTGATTATACTTCATTGGTGTTGACTTGACACGTGTATTTAAGCTATTCTTCTGATGTGATTATGAGGCATTTGTTGATGATGATTGAGATGGAACATATACATCTCTTACGGCACATTTGACAAGCGGTGACGATGTAGCCTAGTTATGAGCTCGTGGTCCGAGGTTCATTCCGGAACGAGTGGTACATAGACACCATGGGTCCCCTGCAGGTCATGGCTATTTGGGGAAAACAACACCATTTAGCATGTGTGTACAGATATGTGACAGAGCTGGAAACTTTATTGTTTATTTTACTACTTTCGGCTTGAGCATTGGTGTTTCATTGTTGATAATTGGTGATTGATTCTGAAAGAGGATTATTTGAGGATATTTATTGTGATTCATGTTTGTTGTGCCTGTCTGCCTATTCCATTGATTTTATGTGTGTATGCATGATACTAATCTTAGTTGGCCTATGATACCTACTAGTACGTGTTGTTTGTACTGACCTACACTAGCTTGCTGCACTTTTTTTGTGAGTGCAGATTTTGAGCCAGAGACGTCCTCCAGACCTCGCATCTAGTTCGGGTTATTCGTTACCATGATCAGAGGGTGAGCTCCTATCCGTGCCATGCCGCCTGGAGATTTTTCTTTATTTAAGATGTTTATCTTTCATCCCAGACATTATTTTTATTTTTAGACAAAGATCTCTTCTCTTTAGACATTGTTGGTTAGAGTTCTTGTACGGTGACTTTCAGATTTTGGGGATGTAATAGCTAGATTTCTGCACTTGCTATTTATTTATTTATTTTATTGTCAGATATTTTATTCCATTATTAGTAAGCAATGTTTTATAATTGGTTTAATTAATTGAAATTGGCTTGATAATGGGTTAAGGGATTGGTTCGCCCACCATAGGATTAGTGTATGCTTACTCACGTCTCGTCGGACGCGACGACTAAAAATGAAAGAGTGTGACATACGACGGAGGAAGTACTAATTATGATAAAGATATACCAGAAGATAAAATATTTCGATTGTATAATAGAATGATATTTTTTATATCCTTTTCCCATTGTTTTATGATGTATGATGAAGGTGGGAATAGTAACTCGGGAACATGTACGTAAGAGCATGCCCTACAGGCCATCGAAATGGGCAAGTAGACAAAAGGTACTTGATATTCATCAATCAATTGGAATTCAAATATAAAGATCCATAGATGCAGTTAAATTTGACAAGGCAAGAATTCATATATCTTTTCCCATCTCTTTGAGGATCCCTAATTTGAGTTATGTAAATCTACGTAGAAACCAGAAAGGCTACAAGTCATGAAATTAAACTTCATCAGTGTCTCAGACATAAAGTTCTATTTAGGTAGATAAAACTGTTCATGGCAATTTTGTTAAATTAGGTTGGGAGCTGGAAGGGGTGGGGTGGGGGTGGGGGACTAAAATTATCCCATGAAAATATGATCTAGGTAATCCGATCATAGCTCATTTATTAACTAAATTCATATTGATACACTCAATTCAGTTCATTTAAAAGTTGGTTGATTTAGGCTAAATATGTAGCGCAAATTGATCAATGAAAGATCTTGTCAAAATACTTTTAAAATTATTATTATCATTTGAGATGTTATCTATAACAGTACTAAAGAAAAAAAATTTAATAGGCTGCAACTAAGGAGATTATAAGAAATCCAAAAAGGAAAATAAACTATGTAAGAGTCGGGCGAATTAACATGAATCCATTGTCTAGCAGTCTAGCTGTCTATCTTAACCTAACTTATTTCAGTTTATTAATTCGGTCTACTTTGATCACTGATACTGGACTCTAGAACTCTTCGTGGATTGAGATACAAGATAAAAGAAAATAATTTGTTCTGTAAGTAAGAAAAAATCAAGAGATGGACGTTTAATTAAAAAGAGGCACCTTTGTTGACTAGGGCACTTCTTTTCTAACTGGATGGAGCCTTATGCAGGATTTTGCTATTGAATGTTTTCCTTTCTTGTTATCTTGCTTATACCGGTTCTTTTGTTCTTGTAACGGTCGTGGTTGGTCAATTTGTATACATCTGAGGTGCTTCAATATTTTTTTTGTTTTGTAAACAGAACCTCACTGCTCGCTACTCTTTCTTTGAAATAGCTTCTCGTGAATATCGCTTCTAGTGCGATAACTCGCAAATCACACAAAAGATGATGAACTATACTTGCAGCTTCGCGCAACGTGTTCAGATCGGAAAGTTGTTGGCGAGGGGAATCGATCTCGCGCTCTCATGGAGAAACCACTTGCAACAGATATCTCACTATCTTGTAACAATATTATGATATCGAAAGAATCCCCATTCAATCGCGATTTGATAAAATCGATGAAACGAAATCACCTAACGTTTATTATTTCCATTAACATTGAAACCTTGATCTCCTATACTTTTTCTTATTTTTTTCTTTTTTTAGAGTGGAATCCATTAATGGATGGGCTCCATTCCATCCACTATGTCTTGGCTGGTTGTTGAACTACAGAAATGATTGAATGAATGCAAGAAGTTTGCTAGCTGAGTTGGTTAACAATCTTTTGGACAAGAAAACGACACCCATGCGAGATTTTTAACGACTACCGTTGACCCAAGTGGCATTCGTTTAGGTTTTGTTGTTACTCCTACTATGGCAACTGGCTCTATTTTAGATTACAGTCAATATTATTTGTGCATGACATTAATGGTATCCAATAATTTGACGTAAATCTTATTTTCCTCCGTCCCTTATGTGATCGTGTTTGATTGGACATAGAATTTAATGAAGAAAAGGACGACTTTAATTTTAACATTTATGTTCTAAAACAAGTCATAAATATTTGTGTAGCTATATATCATCTCATTAAGGGTAAAATAGTTAATTTATAGTTAAATTGTTACTAAATAATGTTTATTCTTTTTTAAACCAACTAATGGGGAAAAATGTTACATAAATTAAGGCGCGTAACTAATATATTCTCAATGTGAAAAATTGATTGCCATCCACATTTTATATATGAATCACTTGCCTCGTTTCATTTTCCATGCTGGAGCATTCCAGTTGGCTGGTGTAGGTCTAAAATACGGAATCAATTGTATCAATTTTGCACTTGACTTACATCTGCCCCTCCTCCCACCCCCAACCCCAAAAATAAATAAGAAAACATAAGGAGGAAGAGAGCTCCAAGTGTTTCCTCTTCTCTTCTTTTTCCTCCCCTTTTTATACTAGTTTAGGTGTCAAATATTAGTCGTTTTAGCAGTTGGATTTGTTTCAAAATATTAGACGTTCTCTAAAAATAATTTGCAGATCTATTCTTTTTGTTCGAATTACTGGTGTTAATTAAGTGAAATGTTCAAGGATTAAAAAATTAACTTAAGCAAATAACATTCTTATGATTGAGACTATTAAATATCTCTTTTAAACAATTGTACAAAAAATATTTTTACAAGATAGATAATGTGAACATGACATGCAGAGCAAGTTTTCTTTTAAGTTTGAACTTTGCATTGGCACTTCATGCAAAGACACCTAAGTTGGTCGTCAATTGTTCTTAATGTTAAAGAAAATAGGCACGGTGCTCGAAATGGCATTGCACACCTTCCAAATTTTAAATGCTCCACTTTATAACAATTTACTATAGTACTATATTATATGTCCATCTAATGAACAAAAAGAAGATCACGAACTGCTCCCAGCTATCGTATAGAGTACTTGTTCAACATTGTTAAACGGCCTTGAAGTCACAGCTCGAGCTGGCTATTTCTTTTTCAATTAGTGAAGGATCCAGACTTTAAAATTTTGAATACTCCTTGCTTATAATGTAAAGTTGCAATCTACCCCTAAAACAAGTGCATTTTAAAAATTTACACTCATTAAATATTTCGTTCATGATCATTATTTTAAAAACATTATTCTCTTTCAGTGTCTTAACCACTGCCAGAACCCAGAATCATGGGTGGTCACTTAACACACACACACACACATACTATATATATCCAGTTCTTGCGAATTTCCTATACATTTATGTGGCTTAATTCGGAGTGTACAATAAATTAAACTAATTATGTATATTGCAAATTTGGAGATAAAACTTTTAATTTTTAAAAAGAAAATTTACATATTTAAAAAGCATATAAAAATACCGAGTATAAGGTACAATAATTAAAATTAATTAAAAATATTTTTAAAAGGTATGATAAAAAAATAGTTTTGACTCTACAAATAGCAATAATTAAGACATGTATATTAGAGCTAAGGGAATAGTATATAGTCAATAGAATAATTAAAGTGTACAAAAATTGACCGAACATCATCATTATCCAACAGAAACTATCTATTGAGAATCTATTGTTGTTTCACATATGCTATGATGATACAGGCGAACAGCCTACAATAATTAATCGCCATTGTCATCGAACTCTCAACTCTCAACCAATATGCGCGAACCTTAATAATTGATTCAAGTTTGGACAGTATTTGAAGGAAAAACAAAAACAAAATATTTGAAATGAAGTTAGAAAAAAAAGATATTTAGAAGCTCAATTATATCTGGACATGAATTTGTTTGAAGGAGAAGTTAATTTGTACGTAAAAATTATTATTTTAATTGAAATTCTCTATAAATTACTTTCAAAATAATAAATTATATAATAAACATATACTTATTTTTTTTAAATAATTTTAAGCTGAATTTGAAATATTAAAATAATTTCAATTTAAGCGCATCTTTTAACTATTGTAAGAGGTACTCCACCAGTACTAAAAATATGAGTATCTAGCGACAAAGTTCATCTGTATAGATGAGGAGATATCCTTCTTCATTCTACTATTTGCAATCAAATTCTGTCATCATCCAAATATCCCACAAAAAAAGTAAAAATAAATAAAGATGCTAGAATTGCATTTAGCAAAGAGGTATTTACATTAATTCCCTTTGCATGTGACAACGTCAGTACTGTTGTACTCAGATTAGGCTCAACATTAGGGGGCAAAAAAAAATGATAATTCAGTGAATAAAACAGTCCTAGAACCCATTTGGATTGGCTTATAAGTTGCTCAAAAATAGTTTATAAACTCGTTTTCAGCTTTTTTTGAAATATTTCTATTTTCACTTAAAGCCCATTTTCATAAGGCTTAAAAATAATTAAAAAATAAAATAAAAAATTGGGCCTTCTTTGCCATTGGAAACTTATCTAAAGCACTTATGTTCGTTTTTTAAGCCCATCCAAACAGGCTCCTACGCTGCCACGTTTTGGAATTTGGAGATTACTGCTTGTGTTCTTACTTCTTAGCAACTCACCAGTAATCAAGTTTTGGGTCTTCGGGCTCGGGCTTCTCCTGAAAACCCACAGGGCTTTAATCGGGCCGGGCCTTCTTGTCGTCGTTGCTGTGGTCGTGACTTTTGGATAGCGTCGACTCTAGCACCAATTTCTATAGCTTTCTAACGAATTGAATTAGCAAACAAATCACTAAGCCCACCATCACCAAAACTCACCAGTAATCGAGGTCTGGGTCTTCAACTGTAAATCGGGCTTTTTTTTTAAACCAACACGACTTTAACCGGGCCGGGCTTTCATTTTCAGAAAGATGGTTCCTAGATTCATGTAGCCATTAATGATCATGGTTGTGGCCATGGTCGTGAATAGCCTGTGAGCTTTGGGTAGCGTCAACTCTAGCACCAACTTCTATAGCCTTCTTACGAATTGAATCAGCAAACAAATCATTCAGCCTGCAATCACCAACTAACAGCTCAGGGAAATTTAACCGGGCCAATGGCCCACGAATGTAGTAAATAGCCGTCTCGTAGGCCCGTGCCGCTGCCATGGGCGTTGAATATGAGCCCAAGCATATCCTGGACTGCTTGTTGGGCTCTCTAATTTTAGCAACCCACTTTCCCTACTTCCTCATCCTTATTCCTTTATAAATGCTTTTTCTCTTCCTGAAGCAACATCCTCCTCCACCTCCAACCACCCTAGCACCGTCGCCTCCGCTGCCATCAACCTCCATTTTTCCTCTCTATGCGCTCTTTCCTTATATACGACAACAACAAAAACTCAAACAGAATCCTATACGTGAGGTTTGAGAGGGTAGAGGGTACCGACTTACCCTTACCTCGAGAAAATTGTAGACGCCGTTTTCGATGTACACTTAATTACGCTCGCTAAGAACCTCTTTCTTATATACAACAACAACAACAACAACAACAACAAAAAACTCAGTACGTAAAAATTATTATTTTACTTTAAATTCTCCATAAATTACTTTTAAAATAATAATTTCTATCATAAACATATACTTATTTAAAAAAAAAAAAAAATTAAGCTGAATAATTTCAATTTACGCGCATCTTCTCCACCAGTACAACAATTATGAATATCTAGCCACAAAGTTCATCTGTATAGATGAGGAGATATCCTTCATACTACTATTTGCAATCCAATTCTGTCATCATCCAAATATCCCACAAAAATAAAAAATAGAGATGCTAGAATTGCATTTAACAAAGACGTATTTACATTAATTCCTTTTGCATGTTACAAACATCAGTGCTGTTGTATTCAGATTAGGCTCGACAATTTTTACAATGAAAAAAGAGGAGATGATAACTCAGAGAATAAAACAGTCCTAAGCTGCCACGTTTTGGAATTTGGAGATTAAAGGCTGCTTGTGTTCTTACTTCTTAGCAACTCACCAGTAATCGAGTTCTGGGTCCTCGGGCTCGGGCTTCTTCTGAAACCAACTATGGCTTTAATCGGGCTGGGCTTTGTCGCCGTTGTTGGTTATGGCTGTCGCCGTGTTCGTGAATGACCAGTAAGTTTTGGATAGCGTCAACTCTAGCACCATCTTCCACAGCCTTCTTACGAATTGAATGAGCCCACCATCACCAAAACTCACCAGCAATCGAGTTCTGGGTCTTCAGGCTCGGGTTTCAAGTTCAAATCGGGCTTTTCCTGAAACCAACATGGTTTTAACCGGGCCGGGTTTTCACTTTCACAAAGATGGTTCCTAGATTCACGTAGCCGTTGCTGATCATGGTTGTGGCTGTGGTCATGACTAGCCAGTGAGCTTTGGGTAGCGTCGACTCTGGCACCAACTTCTACTGCCTTCTTACGAATTGAATCAGCAGACAAATCACTGAGCCCGCCATCACCGACTAACAACTCAGGGAAATTTAACCGGGCTGAGGGCCCGCGAAGATAGTAAACAGCC
>NC_081352.1:20172971-20182458 GCF_029784015.1 Lycium ferocissimum
AGGGGGGAGTTTTTTAACATGGCCGGCGGCCAACAAGCAGCAACCATCATCTCTTATGAGCTTTTTTTAATAAATAAAGTAGACATATATCATTCAGGCTATTATTGTGGAGAGAAAGAAAAATTGTGTCGGTGCTTTTACATATTTGCTTTTAGTTTTTTTTTTTTTTAAAAAAAATATTATTATTGAGGTAATTCCCTTAATATAAAATCAACGTGGAATACCATTGTACTCAAATTGTCTCTCAAACCCATAGTAACTTTCTTCCTCCTCCACCTTCCCCTTTCATGGGCATTTCTCTAGATTACAGAGATACTTTTTCTTTCCAATTTTGCAATTAAACCCAAATATATAAGGAAAGAGCGTATTTGAGCCGAAGGTAAATAGCCTTTTCATCTTATTAAGAGTAAGGTTTGCGTACATCTTTACCCTTCTAAGTCTACGTACATCTTTACCCTCCCTGGACCTCACTTGAGATTACACTGAGTTTTTTGTTGTTGTTGTTGTATATAAGAAAGAGATTCTTAAGTCGAGGTCTACTCTACCTTTTCAAGATAAAGGTAAGGTGTGCGTACCCTCTATCCTCTCAAATCTTCACTTGTAGGATTATACTGAGTTTGTTGTTGTTGTCATCGTATATAAGGAAAGAGCGCATAGAGAGGAAAAATGGAGGTTGATGGCGCCGGAGGCGGCGGTGCTAGGGTGGTTGGAGGTGGAGGAGGATGTTGCTCCGGGAAGAGAAAAAGCATTTATAAAGGAATAAGGATGAGGAAGTGGGGAAAGTGGGTTGCTGAAATTAGAGAGCCCAACAAACGGTCCAGGATATGGTTGGGCTCATATTCAACGCCCGTGGCAGCGGCACGGGCTTACGATACGGCTGTTTACTATCTTCGCGGGCCCTCAGCCCGGTTAAATTTCCCTGAGTTGTTAGTCGGTGATGGCGGGCTCAGTGATTTGTCTGCTGATTCAATTCGTAAGAAGGCAGAAAGTTGGTGCCAGAGTCGACGCTACCCAAAGCTCACTGGCTAGTCATGACCACAGCCACAACCATGATCAGCAACGGCTACGTGAATCTAGGAACCATCTTTGTGAAAGTGAAAACCCGGCCCGGTTAAAACCATGTTGGTTTCAGGAAAGCCCGATTTGAACTTGAAACCCGAGCCTGAAGACCCAGAACTCGATTGTTGGTGAGTTTTGGTGATGGTGGGCTCATTCAATTCGTAAGAAGGCTGTGGAAGATGGTGCTAGAGTTGACGCTATCCAAAACTTACTGGTCATTCACGAACACGGCGACAGCCATAACCAACAACGGCGACAAAGCCCAGCCCGATTAAAGCCATAGTTGGTTTCAGAAGAAGCCCGAGCCCGAGGACCCAGAACTCGATTACTGGTGAGTTGCTAAGAAGTAAGAACACAAGCAGCCTTTAATCTCCAAATTCCAAAACGTGGCAGCTAGGACTGTTTTATTCTTGAGTTATCATCTCCTCTTTTTCATTGTAAAAATTGTCGAGCCTAATCTGAATACAACAGCACTGATGTTGTAACATGCAAAAGGAATTAATGTAAATACGTCTTTGTTAAATGCAATTCTAGCATCTCTATTTTTTATTTTTGTGGGATATTTGGATGATGACAGAATTGGATTGCAAATAGTAGTATGAAGGATATCTCCTCATCTATACAGATGAACTTTGTGGCTAGATATTCATAATTGTTGTACTGGTGGAGAAGATGCGCGTAAATTGAAATTATTCAGCTTAATTTTTTTTTTTTTTTTAAATAAGTATATGTTTATGATAGAAATTATTATTTTAAAAGTAATTTATGGAGAATTTAAAGTAAAATAATAATTTTTACGTACTGAGTTTTTTGTTGTTGTTGTTGTTGTTGTTGTCAGATATAAAGGAAGAGGTTCTTAAGCCGAGCATCTAATAGTTCATCGAAAACAGCCGTCTCTAATTTTCGGCGTGCTGCAGAAGGCCTGCGTACCCTCTACCCTCTCAAACCTCACGTATAGGATTACACTGAGTTTTTTGTTGTTGTCGTATATAAGGAAAGAGCGCATAGAGAGGAAAAATGGAGGTTGATGGCAGCGGAGGCGACGGTGCTAGGGTGGTTGGAGGTGGAGGAGGATGTTGCTTCAGGAAGAGAAAAAGCATTTATAAAGGAATAAGGATGAGGAAGTAGGGAAAGTGGGTTGCTAAATTAGAGAGCCCAACAAGCAGTCCAGGATATGCTTGGGCTCATATTCAACGCCCATGGCAGCGGCACGGGCCTACGAGACGGCTATTTACTACATCTGTGGCCATTGGCCCGGTTAAATTTCCTGAGCTGTTAGTTGGTGATTGCAGGCTGAATGATTTGTTTGCTGATTCAATCTCGTAAGAAGGCTATAGAAGTTGGTGCTAGAGTTGACGCCACCAAAGCTCACAGGCTATTCACGACCATGGCCACAACCATGATCATTAATGGCTACATGAATCTAGGAACCATCTTTCTGAAAATGAAAGCCCGGCCCGGTTAAAGTCGTGTTGGTTTAAAAAAAAGCCCGATTTACAGTTGAAGACCCAGACCTCGATTACTCGGTGAGTTTTGGTGATGGTGGGCTTAGTGATTTGTTTGCTAATTCAATTCGTTAGAAAGCTATAGAAATTGGTGCTAGAGTCACGCTATCCAAAAGTCACTCACACAAAGAACGACGACAAGAAGGCCCGGCCCGATTAAAGCCCCGTGGGTTTTCGTGAGAAGCCCGAGCCCGAAGACCCAAACTTGATTACCGGTGAGTTGCTAAGAAGTAAGAACACAAGCAAGAATTTCCAAATTCCAAAACGTGGCAACCGTAGGAGCTCGTTTGATGTTGCCGTTAAAAAAGAAATTATATGTTCGCTTTATAAATGTTCCCAAAGGAGCCTAATTTTATTTTATTTTTGGCTTATTTGGGTTAGACAAAATTCGCTTTAAGCTTTTTTGGCCACCAAACACTTCAAACCGAAACAATTTTTTTATAAACTATTTTGAGCAACTTATAAGCCAATCCAAATGGGTTCTAGGACTGTTTTATTCACTGAATTATCATTTTTTTTTTTGCCCCCTAATGTTGAGCCTAATCTGAGTACAACAGTACTGACGTTGTCACATGCAAAGGGAATTAATGTAAATACCTCTTTGCTAAATGCAATTCTAGCATCTTTATTTATTTACTTTTTTGTGGGATATTTGGATGATGACAGAATTTGATTGCAAATAGTAGAATGAAGAAGGATATCTCCTCATCTATACAGATGAACTTTGTCGCTAGATACTCATATTTTTAGTACTGGTGGAGTACCTCTTACAATAGTTAAAAGATGCGCTTAAATTGAAATTATTTTAATATTTCAAATTCAGCTTAAAATTATTTAAAAAAAATAAGTATATGTTTATTATATAATTTATTATTTTGAAAGTAATTTATAGAGAATTTCAATTAAAATAATAATTTTTACGTACAAATTAACTTCTCCTTCAAACAAATTCATGTCCAGATATAATTGAGCTTCTAAATATCTTTTTTTCTAACTTCATTTCAAATATTTTGTTTTTGTTTTTTCCTTCAAATACTGTCCAAACTTGAATCAATTATTAAGGTTCGCGCATATTGGTTGAGAGTTGAGTTCGATGACAATGGCGATTAATTATTGTAGGTTGTTCGCCTGTATCATCATAGCATATGTGAAACAACAATAGATTCTCAATAGATAGTTTCTGTTGGATAATGATGATGTTCGGTCAATTTTTGTACACTTTAATTATTCTATTGACTATATACTATTGCCTTAGCTCTAATATACATGTCTTAATTATTGGTATTTGTAGAGTCAAAACTATTTTTTTATCATACCTTTTAAAAATATTTTTAATTAATTTTAATTATTGTACCTTATACCTAGGTATTTTTATATGCTTTTTAAATATGTAAATTTCTTTTTTAAAAATTAAAAGTTTTATCTCCAAATTTGCAATATACATAATTAGTTTAATTTATTGTACCACTCCGAATTAAACCCACACATAAATGTATAGGAAATTCGCAAGAACTGGATATATATAGTATGTGTGTGTGTGTGTGTTAAGTGACCACATGATTCTGGGTTCTGGCAGTGGTTAAGACACTGAAAGAGAATAATGTTTTTAAAATAATGATCATGAACGAAATATTTAATGAGTGTAAATTTTAAAATGCACTTGTTTTAGGGGTAGATTGCAACTTTACATTATAAGCAAGGAGTATTCAAAATTTTAAAGTCTGGATCCTTCACTAATTGAAAAAATAGCCAGCTCGAGCTGTGACTTCAAGGCCGTTTAACAATGTTGAACAAGTACTTACTCTATACGATAGCTGGGAGCAGTTCGTGATCTTCTTTTTGTTCATTAGATGGACATATAATATAGTACTATAGTAAATTGTTATAAAGTGGAGCATTTAAAATTTGGAAGGTGTGCAATGCCATTTCGAGCACTGTGCCTATTTTCTTTAACATTAAGAACAATTGACGACCAACTTAGGTGTCTTTGCATGAAGTGCCAATGCAAAGTTCAAACTTAAAAGAAAACTTGCTCTGCATGTCATGTTCACATTATCTATCTTGTAAAAATATTTTTTGTACAATTGTTTAAAAGAGATATTTAATAGTCTCAATCATAAGAATGTTATTTGCTTAAGTTAATTTTTTTAATCCTTGAACATTTCACTTAATTAACACCAGTAATTCGAACAAAAAGAATAGATCTGCAAATTATTTTTAGAGAACGTCTAATATTTTGAAACAAATCCAACTGCTAAAACGACTAATATTTGACACCTAAACTAGTATAAAAAGGGGAGGAAAAAGAAAGAGAAGAGAAACACTTGGAGCTCTCTTCCTCCTTATGTTTTCTTATTTTTGGGGTTGGGGGTGGGAGGAGGGCAGATGTAAGTCAAGTGCAAAATTGATACAATTGATTCGTATTTTAGACCTACACCAGCCAACTGGAATGCTCCAGCATGGAAAATGAAACAAGGAGCAAGTGATTCATATATAAAATGTGGATGGCAATCAATTTTTCACATTGAGAATATATTAGTTACGCGCCTTAATTTATGTAACATTTTTCCCCATTGGTTGGTTTAAAAAAGAATAGCGTTATTTAGTAACGATTTAACTATAAATTAACTATTTTACCATAATGAGATGATATATAAATTTCTGTAAATATTTATGAGCATGTTTTAGAACGTTAAATGTTAAAAATTAAAGTCGTCCTTTTAACACTAAATTACATATCGATCAAAGCATCGCATGGGGACGGAGGAAAATAAGATTTACGTCAAATTATTGGATACCATTAATGTCATGCACAAATAATATTGACTGTAATCTAAAATAGAGGCCAGTTGCCATAGTAGGAGTAACAACAAAACCTAAACGAATGCCACTTGGGTCAACATTAGTCGTTAAAAATCTCATGGGTGTCGTTTTCTTGTCCAAAAAGATTGTTAACCAACTCAGCTAGCAAACTTCTTGCATTCATTCAATCATTTCTGTAGTTCAACAACCAGCCAAGACATAGTGGATGGAATGGAGCCCATCCATTAATGGATTCCACTCTAAAAAAAGAAAAAATAAGAAAAAGTATAGGAGATCAAGGTTTCAATGTTAATGGAAATAATAAACGTTAGGTGATTTCGTTTCATCGATTTTATAAATCGCGAGTGAATAGGGGATTCTTTCACGTATACATAATATTGTTCTGAAGATAGCGGAGATATCTAGAAGCGGCCATGGTTTCTCCACGGCAGAGGCGCAAGATGGAATCCCGCCATGACTTTACTTTACCGATCTGAGTACATACCGTTGCCGCGAGCTGCGCAGTATAGTTTACGTCTGCTTGTGTGATTTGCCATGTTATCCATTGGGAATCTATTCTGAGAAGCTACATTTTCGAGTAGCGTGCAGGTTCTGGTTCTGAAAACAAAAAAAAATATTGAAGCACCTCAGATGTATACAAATTGACCAACCACGACCGTTACAAGAACAAAAGAACCGGTATAAGCAAGATAACAAGAAAGGAAAACATTCAATAGCAAAATCCTGCATAAGGCTCCATCCAGTTAGAAAAAGAAGAAGTGCCCTAGTCAACAAAGGTGCCTCTTTTTAATTAAACGTCCATCTCTTGATTTTTTCTTACTTACAGAACAAATTATTTTCTTTTATCTTGTATCTCAATCCACGAAGAGTTCTAGAGTCCAGTATCAGTGATCAAAGTAGACCGAATTAATAAACTGAAATAAGTTAGGTTAAGATAGACAGCTAGACTGCTAGACAATGGATTCATGTTAATTCGCCCGACTCTTACATAGTTTATTTTCCTTTTTGGATTTCTTATAATCTCCTTAGTTGCAGCCTATTAAATTTTTTTTTCTTTAGTACTGTTATAGATAACATCTCAAATGATAATAATAATTTTAAAAGTATTTTGACAAGATCTTTCATTGATCAATTTGCGCTACATATTTAGCCTAAATCAACCAACTTTTAAATGAACTGAATTGAGTGTATCAATATGAATTTAGTTAATAAATGAGCTATGATCGGATTCACTGGAATCCTATTTTAATGAGATAATTTTTAGTCCACACCCCACCCCACCCCTTCAGCTCCCAACCTAATTTAACAAAATTGCCATGAACAGTTTTATCTACCTAAATAGAACTTTATGTCTGAGACACTGATGAAGTTTTAATTTCATGACTTGTAGCCTTTCTGGTTTCTACGTAGATTTACATAACTCAAATTAGGGATCCTCAAAGAGATGGGAAAAAGATATATGAATTCTTGCCTTGTCAAATTTAACTGCATCTATGGATCTTTATATTTGAATTCCAATTGATTGATGAATATCAAGTACCTTTTGTCTACTTGCCCATTTCGATGGCCTGTAGGGCATGCTCTTACGTACATGTTCCCGGTTACTATTCCCACCTTCATCATACATCATAAAACAATGGGAAAAGGATATAAAAAATATCATTCTGTTATACAATCGAAATATTTTATCTTCTGGTATATCTTTATCATAATTAGTATATAAAATAGGTATATCGCGCTCTTTTACGCGGCGTCACGTGAGGCAGTGAGTAGCGATACGCTAATCACCTATGGTGGGGCTAACCGTCATAGCATTATCAAGCGATTTCTAATTAATTAAACCAATTATAAAACATTGCTTACTAATAATGGAATAAAATATCCCCGACAATAAAATAAATAAATAAATAACGAAGTCACAATCTGCTATTACATCCCCAAAATGCGAAAGTCATGCGTCTAAGCTACAACCAACAATATACAAGAGAATGCAATCTTTGTCTAAAAATAAAAATAACATCCTAGGAGTGAAAGATAAACAGCATCTTAATAAAGAAAAATCTCCCGGGCGGCATGGCACGGATGGGGCTCACCCTGCAGTCGCGGTAACACGAATAACCGAGAACTAGATGCGGGATGCAGGGACGATCTGTATCAAAATCTCTCCAAAATGCGCAAAAAAAGTGCGACGAAATTTAGTGTAGGTGGGTACAAACAACCTGCTAAATGGGTATCATAGGCCAACTAAGATTGGTCATGCGTACACGCGTAAAATCAATGGAATAGGCGGACGAGGAGCCCATGACAAACATGAATCATGATAAATATCCTCGAAATAATCCTCTTTCGAATCAATCACCAATTATCAACAATGAAACACCAATGCTCGGCGAAAGTGATAAAATAAACAATAAAGTTCCCGGCTACGTCATCACATATACGTACACACGTGCTAAATGGTGTTGTTTTCCCGAAATAGCCATGACACACTGCAGGGGGACCCGTGGTGTCCCTGTTATGTACTCTAGTTCGGAATGAACCTCGGACCACGAGCTCATAACTAGGCTACATCGTCACGCTTGTCCAAAATGCCGTAAGAGATGTATATGTTCCATCTCAATCATCGTCAACGAATGCCTCGTAATCACGTCGAAGAATAGCTTAAATACACGTGTCAAGTCAACACCAATGAAGTATAATCAAATAACACAACCCACAATAAGACTCCAAAACCTCAATAATAATATAATATGAGTATCTCTTTCCCGGGGTATATATGAACACCTTTTTTAAACCCTCAAGGCAATTCAAGTTTATCCCCCCGAATGAGAACACTTCCACCTTAAATCTCAACTAAAACGAACCCCAAAACCCTAAGTGAAGACCCTGTTTCCCCAAAATTCCAAAAAAACCCAACTAATCAAATTAAACCCCGAAACGAAAACTAAAAGCGTTTTTAGCAAGGAAATCCCCAATATTTTTCCCATCTCAATGCCTGGGAATGTTCAAACTCAAAACCTAATGCTAAGTAAGTAAGGAGTTCAATTTAGGGGTTTTTAAATCAATTCAACCCTAAAAATTTTTAGCCAAAGTTCCCTTTTTATTGGAACCCGGTCTCAACAAAAATTTATCATAATATCCTTTCCATGCCATGGGGGATAATCTCTACTCTTGAGGTTAAACAACATTAAAAAAAATAAACAAAACCATTAATATTGGGGTTTTCTTTTTGGGATTTGTGTTCACCCTTAATTCCCTTAAAAGGCTTTTGATTGAAACAAGAATTTAATATGAACTTAAGCAAGAAAGTTTTGGGTTAAGGCTTACCTTTTATGGAAAAAAGGCCCAGCCTTAGAAACATCATGCCGGGGCGTTTTTAAGATTATGAGAAGGGGGCACGAAAAACCTTTAAAATCGTCATTAAACTTAAGAGTCCGTACCCCCAAAGGGTTTTTAAAAGCCGCCCCAAAAACCCGGGGGGAAAAAACCACCCTTCGCCCAAAACCTTTCGTTAACATCTCGCCGGAGAAGAATCTCGCGGGGAGGCCTTTTGAGGAAGAATTTTAACCTTTTTTTATTATCTCTCAAAATCATTCTAAGGCCCCATGAAAACAACCAAAAATAAACCAAATGAAAAAACACCTCAAAAATTTTTGATTTGTTGCCGGGGTAGGCTAAGAGAACTTAAGGGGATTATGAAATCCTTTCAAGATTCGGGAAGTATTAGATATCTTAAAGTGCTACAAAAAATTTTAAAGTCTAAATACGGAAATTAGATTGTTAAGGAATGAAATTTAATCGGTTAAAGGGGTTTTCAAAGACCGAGCAATGTTGGTTTAATAATGTCAGGAAGAGTTATAATGCCCCTTTGATTGTTAATGAAGTGTTAAACGGGGAAAAAAGGTTCCGTGATTGGGGATAAACAAAAAAAGACGAATTAACTTCGAAAAAGGGTTTTTGACCACTTTCGGTCCGTATAACTTTATACGGGCCCTATAATTATAATTTCCGAAAAAAATTTTCGATGGTGAAATTTCTACAAAAGTATATAAGTCCCGTCCGTGATATTTTTCAAGTATAAATATAAGTTCCCCCTTCTA
>NC_081352.1:20182558-20200059 GCF_029784015.1 Lycium ferocissimum
AGGGTGACCTTTACACTAGCATACATGACATGATGATGTTTATGG
Organism: Lycium ferocissimum; assembly: GCF_029784015.1. NCBI lineage: Eukaryota > Viridiplantae > Streptophyta > Magnoliopsida > Solanales > Solanaceae > Lycium > Lycium ferocissimum. The sequence goes on from NC_081352.1 coordinate 20,182,604, forward strand.
TAGTCGGCATCATGGCTTCTTTGCCAATCTGATCATTTGAGTTGCTCCACGTTGGATGTCTCACATTCAGTGATGTTCTATTATTATTTATGCCTTACATGCTGGGTACAAATATTAAATCTTGATGTCCTTTTCTTTGGACGTATTCATGCCACGGGTAGACGAGGGAGGCACATTGCGAGATCCATAGAACATCGGCGGATATCTAGGGCCACTAAAAGCTTGTTATTCGAGAGTCTTATTTTGAGGCGATCTTTTGTGTATATATATTTGGGCACGCACGGGGTCCGTCCCGTCCATATGTCTAGTACTCCAGAGGCTCGTAGATATGCGTGCGCGGGTAGTCCGGTCCCATGGCTTGTATGTATATGTATATATATATATATATATATATTATTTTGATAGCCGAAGGGCTTATGTTTATAAAGACTAATGTATTTCAGAAAATGACAGTTTTATGTGATTATGAGCATATAGTATGAATAATGCGATAAGCAGTAAGTGAGTGATGTGTTCGGTGGTTAGCCCCGGACACCGTCATAGCCCGTAGCTCGGTCGTGACATACCCATTCTTGTTTATTTGACCCGCAAGCCAAAAAATTAAACGTCGCCAAATGGGGTTCGAACCTCATCGTGGGGAGGGTATTTTTCACCTTTTGCCACTAGCACCACAAAGCATCATTTCCGTTACCTGGGGCGGTAAGTTGCTTATTAATAGTATTTCATATATATAAATACATGTATACATACAGTTTCCGCCGAAGCTTGCGGGTGGCGTGGTACTCCCTCTGACCTTAATAGATCTGCCCCTGCTTTTACAGGTACGTACCTAAGAGTCATGGTAATAGCTAGGAAATATTAAAATATATGAATTCTCTTCCGAGTAGTTGACGCAAACAACTAGTGTAATGAAAATGTTGAATTGGGCTCCTCTCCATTTCCCTTCTCTCCATTTTCCCCAAGTTCTACCTTAAATTAGAAACACATGGCACGGGTTAGAATTAATTGCTAAGATTTAATTAAGTAAAACAAAGCTCTAACCATGATTTATATAATTAATAATTTATCCATAAATATATTAAAATATTTTCTCTGTCTTCTTATTTTAATATTCCATTTTTTTCCAATTATGACAACTCTTTAATGGAGATATTTTTTAGAATATATATAGACAACTCTTTCAGAAATATATCATTACCGGTTGAATAATGGGGTCTACATTATGTGAATTAGTAAGCATCATAATTGAAAAAAATTGGAAAATATCACCAATTGAATAATGGGGTCTATTTTTGCATAGGAAAAAAAATAAGTGGCAAAAAATAATCGGGTAAATCAGAAAAGATATTTAACTGGGTAGGAAAAGTAAAATACGAAGAGAGAGAAAATATTCTAATATATTTATGGATAAGTTATTAATTATGTAAATCATGGTTAGGGTCTTCTTTTTGTCAATTAAATCTTAACCATTAATTCTAATTCATGCCATGTGTCTCCAATCTAAGGTAGAACTTGGGGAAAATGGAGAGAAGGGAAATGGAGAGGAGCCCAATCCAAAAATGTTACTACTATTGTTCTTAATAAATAAATAAAAAACAAGTAGTACTAGACAAGTGATTATCTGATTTATTTTATTTGGTCCATGTCAATCTTCTTCATCTTACATGCTTGAAAGAATAACTGATTATCTGATTTATTTGATCCCAGCTACGCTGCTTTTGAATTCATGAATTTATTTACGCATCTTATATTCTAAATAAAGCATAAATAAACAGGAAACAGTATATGGACAGAGATTAAAGACCGACAACTTAAAAATTCCTAGCCTTGTTTTTTATTGTTTTGAGACAGTTTTTGACTCGGTGTCTTCCACTATTAAAAAATTACTATTTTCTCACAGATTTTTTAAATTTTCAATGGTTATTTCCTACCGAATGTCGGTGGAAAAAATCTAACTTGTAGAGTTTTCACAAGGAAAAATTTATATGAAGTTTCCTAGCATTTCAATGAGAACATGTTTCCTGCCATGCGTTTTCCCAGTGAGACTGTTCAGTGGGAATGAGGTGGAAAAATCATATTTTATAGCATAAATTTCTCAATGAATATCGGTGGGAAAAACCCTTGTTTCTAGTAGTGTTCAATGATCTTATATATATACTCACGGACGCGGATTCAGGATTCAAAATTTAAATTTTATGGGTTCAACCTTAGTATTTTTAGCGTTAAATTTATTGTATCTTTAAAATTATGGGTTCAAACCTACTATTTGTTGTAAATTTAGTGATTTTTGTTGGAAGTAATGAATTTAAATGAACACAATGCCTGAATACTGCATTTGCCCCTCATATATATTTTATAATTCCAACGGAAAGCAATGTATTGTTAAACTCGCAGAATCCCTTTAGAGATTGTTTTATCCCCTGATGAATTCAGGAATTTCACTAACAATATTCAATATTTAATATATATGTGTAAAAATAATTTTAAAATTATATATATTACACTACAATTTTTTATATACATTGTATAATGTTTTGATTAAGGGTGTTTAAGTGAACACCTGTCACTCTAATCCATTTCTTAATTTATATGGCATTGAGATTATCGAACAAATACAAGAAGATCACAAGGGGAATTATTATTAAAGAATAGCCTCGCTCTCAAGTAACCTGAAATCTACTTAAAACGTTAAAGACACATGGAATGGCGGATGGCCTATCATGGGTTTCTGGCTGGAATATATGCAAAATTGGATATGTTTGGTTTAGGAGACAATATTTACTTTTCTTTTGCTGAAAGAGAGTGTACCCCGAAGCGAAAAAGAAAAGAAGGGGCATTAACTTAAGATATTTTTTATTCCGTATAGCTGTCTACCAAAATAATAATCATCGTATATTCATTGTAATATATAAAAGTATGCATATTTTATACATAAATTAATGTATATCTTTCGTATATTAGCAAGATGCGCGCTGTAAGTATTTTTGGCCAAGTGGCAGGGACGGATTTAGCTTGGCCCGAGACGTGTCACGTGACACTTTTAAATCGAATTTTTACTAGATATATATATATATATATATATATATATATATATATATATATATATATATATATATATATATATATATATATATAAGAAAAATAGAAGGTACAAAGAAAGAAAATGACACCACTTGTAAACAAAGATGCACGTTGGCTTGGTGATTAGGCGCTCAAGAGGTTGCAGGTTTGAACTCGCTTAGCCTCTTTTTTTTTTTTTTTTTTTCTTTTTCTTACACTTTCGTTTAAATCCTAAAAGGACCTAGCACTTAAATAAGAACCCTAGTGGCAATGAGCACAATTTGGTAGAAAGCTTTTGACTCATAGCCTTAAAGTCCCTATAGAGTTATAGTGATTTATTTATTCGCTCACTCTTTTAAATAGTGACACGGCTTATGAAAAATTCTGCGTATGCTACTCTTTTGAGTGTCCAAATGTATTAAAAGCCCTTAATTTAATGAGAGATAATTAAGAGTTATGAAGGAGAGCTTCGGCTTCGTGAAAGTTTTGTCTCTTTATGACCTATAGATCAAGTTTGTAATAAAACTTGATTATTAATGTATGCATATAGCTAAAAGTTATTACAAGTCAGAACTAAAAAGATCAACCTTCGTAGCTCTATACATGTGAGTTCAAGATAGTTCCATAATTGTCCAGGTGGTGTGCAATCTTATTTGCCTTACAATATATGTGGACTATGGGTCGATGGTCTATCATTCTATTGCTGCGATATGATTTATGAGACACGGTTTAAGAGAAAATATGATTTCAATGTTCACCAATAACCTCTCCCAGAAGTCAAAAGATATTAACACTACACATCAAATCAGATACTGTAGGATTTGCACATGTAAAATGTTTCTTGGTTAATTGTATTTGGTCATGTAACTACTATAGTCAACTGTCAACCGAAATGTTTGGGGAAAATAAATAAATTGTCCAGTCTAATTAAGATTCATTTATGAATATTGAATTCATATTGTAACTTTAAATCAAACTGCAGACGTCAAGGACTCATAGCCACAGCCACACGGAAACATTAAAGAAGACCGCCATTCATTTGGTAGGGAAGTCAACTAGGGCATCAGGAAAAACAATCGCAAAGTTCATTATAGTTTATTGACTTAAGCTAGGGATGGCAAATTGTCTCAAAATGAAATGAATTAACAATGCATAACCTACTTTTAAGACTTAATTATCATTCTTTATGGTAATTACTTTTAATTACAAAATATAACAAACACTTAACCGATTATAATAAGTTAAATGTAAGAGCTTAGGCTCCAATCTACCCCTTTTTAGGCATTAACCTTCCTCCTTTTCTCTCTTTCTCCCTCTCTTTCTTACCAAGCACACCCAAATCGAGAAAAAAACTCAATTGACTACCATTGAATAGTTTTAAAACTTTGAATCCGAAAAGTGGGTGTTGCGAAATTTTTATTTATTTGGATTGGGTGTTATAGCAATTTCATATCGGAACACGACAAGAAAGAAGAATAATGCTGGTTTTCTAGATCCCAATGTATAAATAAGTTGTATGCATGTATTTTATATTTTGGGTGTATGTTATTTGTATGTCTAATCTATCACTGGACATAAAGTGACATACATACGATATACAAAATATATACAACATAATTGTATGCAAGTAGTTTGTAAGTTTTATATTTTGACCAGATTTTATACCACAAAAAGTTGTATGCAAGTTATATATAAGCTGTATGGTTTGACCGGATTGTATATATTTTGTAAAACAACTCTAGCTTCTTTTTGAAAAACAGACTCTATTTCTAAACCGGATAAATATTTATATAATTTTGCATACCCAAGTAAAAGCCTCATTAATAAATAAGTCATTATCGAACCCTGTTCAAAAGTTAGTTGGATTGATATGAGCTAATTAAGATGGGCTAACAAATGAATTATAACTCAACCCGCCCAACTCTTACAGATATTTTTTTTGCCTTTTGATAATTTAGGGAAAACGTCACTAATTGCCCCCAAAATACAAACTATTTACTCACCCATGCCCCCCTCCCAAACTATTTTCGCTTCTAACCCCACCGGCTGAAAATATTTACTCGACATATCCCTCGGCCAAACCCCTTCCTCTCTGTGATACCATTGCAGTATATTTATATATTACGATGGTATCATGAATGACTGAAACAGTCTTCCATGATACCATCTCAGTATATTTATATACCATGATAGTATCATGGTCCTGAGGAGTGTCTCATTGAAGGACTGAAGCAGTCCTTCATGATACCATCACAGTATATGTATATAAGAGAATGGTATCATAGAGATTTTTTTTTGCGAAAAAAGTGTCATTTTTAATAAATGAACATGATCATTTATAATACCGTCTCGGTATATTTATATACCATGATGGTATCATGGAGGACTAAGAAAAGGACTGAAGCATCTTCCATGATACCATCTCAGTATATTTATATACCATGATGGTATCATGGAGGACTAAGAGAAGGACTGAAGCATCTTCCATGATACTATCTCAGTATATTTATATACCATGTTGGTATCATAACTGGAGGGCATCTCGGGTAAATATTTTTAATTTTTTCTGGGGGCACGAAAATAATGGGGGTATGGGAGAGTAATTATTTTTATTTGAGGGGGCATCCATAATCTTTCCCCGATAATTTATTTAAGAAAAATTGACATATAGATATAATTCGATTTAATTATCTATTGGCAAAAAATAACCCAAATTTCATTTATTGCCTTGATATAATAATTTTAATAAAAGAATTGGCAAACTAAACCATCATATATCCCTGTATCTCTAGCTTCATTCCCATCTCTCATCTCTCTCCGTGTTTCTCCATCTCCATCTCTCTCCCAGGGGCGGATTTAGAGGGTACCGAGGGTGTTCACCCCAACACCCTCGGTAAAAAATTACAGTGTATATAGGGTAGATTTTCTGTGTTTATGTACATATATTAACTTTTGAATGATCTGAACAAATGCAAAAGGTTAGCTCAAGTGGTTTAGGGTGTTCAAAATTATCTCTAGCACCCTGGGTTTGATTCTCAGGGACAACATTATTTTTATATTTATGTTTTGCTGTTTTTTCTGAATTCCCTGAGTGAAAATTCTGGATTCGCCACTACTCTCTCCCTCTCTCTCTCTCTCTTTTCTCCCTGTATATCTCTATCCCATCCCCATCTCTTTATTCCCCATACTCCTTTGTCTCCCCGTCTCCCTATCTAGATTTCTCTCTCATCTTCAATGTCTTGCTCAAGAAGAGGAACAAGATGAAGACAAGTCCAAAATTTCATGACTGTGAAATTTGAACTTAAAAACATGAATATAAAGATTGGATACATTGTTTGAGTTTGAGGAAAAACTTGAAAAATACTATTTGAAATATTTGAAACTTCGTTCAAAAATTTTAATTATGTAATTGTCATTTGTCGATTGAGTGATATCGGATTTTTTTGAAAACATGTTAAGGTATTTGAATATCAATTTTGGAGGTATATGGAGATGATTTGAGACATCTTTGAAATGAATTTCATAGTACAAAATTGATGTTGATGAATAATATGTGTATCCCGCCCTGTATATTCATGGATATCACTCTGTATATCCATATCACTCTGTATATCCATATCACCATGTATATCGTGGATACACACACACACACGATATACAAAGTAATATACATATGCCGTTGTGACGAATTTCAAGTCTGAATGTTGACTAATTTCCAGCTCAAATCATCTCTAACATTTCTCAAATTATCTATATAGCTTCATCTAAGTGTCAATGAATTCCAACCATACCAATTAGATACGAGTTTAGCTGTGATTTCAAGATTGGGATTTTGGTGAGATTTTAGCTTTGCTGAATGAAGAGGAATTTTTTTTGTAGAAGTGGTGAAATTTGACATTTTAGAAGTGATCCGCCAATGAAAGTGGTTGGTGAGTGAATAAACCGTGTAATATTACTAAAAACGTGATTTGACTATCTGTTGCTTTTAAAAATAAATAGTTGCTAAGCCTAATATTCGGCTAAAATCCTGCCAATAATTATTAGCACCGGTGTATACGTGCTAATGTCAACTTTGTTTAATTACCAAGCAATGTTAATAAAACCTTTTTATGTTTCTTAAAATAGTTGTATATAACATATCAAAAAAAATATTATCTAAACATTTTGATAAAGTTTTTCATGAATCAATTTTGGTCTAGAAACTTAATTCAAATTAGTGTAACTTCTAGATTTCTCGATTCTTGACGGTCAAGATGAGTTGAGTTAACAAAAGAGCTGGTCATTATGTCACGGCCCAAATCATCCCATGATCGTAACTTGCCCACGAGTCCTAACAACCAAACTCACAAGGAGAATCTTACCAACAAGTATAACAACAACAATAAAAATAATAATAACAAAATAATATAAGTCTAACAAATATCCATAGTATAAACAAAAAGAAGTGATATATCCACAGTATGCTCCATTGGCTCTCACATACTTAACATACCTAAATCATAGTCATGAAACATCTAATATGAAATACATAAGTCTAGAAATGTTGGATAATACAATATTCACTAGACATCAGATACAAAGTTGTTAACTTCGCACAACCTAAGTATCTGTCCTGAAGTGTTTCTACTTTTTTGCCTATGGACAGAACACGTTACCTAACCTGTTCTATAAACATGTTTGCTGAATAAAAACAAACAGGGAGGTAAAGAACACAGTATTTTTACATGGAAACCACCCGGCTCAAAAGGTGATAAAAACCACGACCTACAGACCTGTAGGATTTATCTCGAACTCCACTACAACTGAGCCAACTGCAAATTAAGTTACAAACTCTGCAACCTAATTCCTTCAATAGCCTTGCTACCCAAACTTTGACTAGCAAGCTATCTTCAAGTAGTAAACTCCTACTTGAAGTTACAATTGTTTGTATATACTTTTGTTCTTCTTAATAAACTAATAAAAATACAACTTGATAAAACAAACCTAATTCAAGATTCTAGACTTAAGAACTGAAAAACATGATTCAGTAGAACAACTCCTTCGATCCGTCTTCTTACACTAGGGACGCAACCCTATATTCTCGAATATGATGGATATAACTTCTTCGCTCAATATTTGAATTCTCTCTTTGTGGGTGCGCAAGTTTCTTCTTAGAAAGACCTGGGTATTTATAAATGACACACACATAGGGTTTGTGTAGTACTTGGATTCTTGCTTTGTTGAGTTCGCTCCTTGTACGTGTAGGAGGCTTACTAATCCCTACGAATATGGCAAGGAATCTTTCATACTTGACCGCCAAGTTCTTTCTATAATTCTGCAAATCCTAGTTGTTGTAGGACTTGTCCTGGAACATGTTCACGAACCTATTTCATCCACCTGGTTCGTCCGCCTCTGAATCTCTGTACTGTTTGAGATAGAACATGTTCTTGTACCTGTTCCGTAAATCTCTTTCATTCTTTATCTGCAGTTGATCTGCTTCTGAGATCTTGGCTGGAACATGTTGATAGACCTGTTTCATATAATTGTAAGCTCTGTGTCTGCAACTGGTCAACTCACATATGATTACTTTAAGTTGTTCTTCCTACAATGTCTTTGCTTCTAGGTCATTCATCCACTGCACCTGATGACCTGTGATCATTCCTCCTTCTGCATATGATGACTCTTTGGTATATAACTTGTTTTTCCTACTTGTTCTATTTCTTCAATGAACTACTTCTTTGACTGAGCCATCTTCTCTCCCTTTGTTGCCTTGTTCAGTTGTCTTATTCATATGTCATTCATGCTATATACACTGAACATCTTTGTGTTTGTCTTGCTTGTCTGTATATGATGGAACATGTTTGTGGACCTAATTCATGTGCATCGCTTGCAACTGTTTTTTGCGATAAATCAGGTCTATGGATCAGTTCCATGTGCATTAGATTCTTGCTCATTCAGACATTGCACTTTGTCTTTGGAACTTTTGTTTCCTTTATCCAACTGTCTAGCTCTGTTCAGTCATTCTTGTGCGTTCTCATATGTATCTAGACCTGGTTTGTTTTACCAATCAATGTGATCTTTTGTCAATCATTGTTTGCCCGTTTATCAATCATCAAAACTCATATATGCATTAGTCTGGCTAATGCCTACAAAAGTTAAATAAAGATAGTTGGTAGACCCATGAACTAGCGATAACTCACCTCATCAGATACTACGATGGAAATGCAAGAAGATGCTAAGCATATGCGGGGTTCAGTTTGCGGAGCAACAACAATATGTGAAAGAAAACAATAAAGTAGGGGAATGAGCTATATATACAAGATATATAACCCAATAGGTTCAACCGCTCCGAGCTATATCCTCGAGACAAGAGTTAGAAAATACAACCACAAATAATAAGTGTACAAAAGATACTATAACACTAAACATATACACCAAGTCATGAATAACATATACCCTCTAGTGCTCCAACCCATGCCACCCTAAGGTTGGCTGTGACGGTGTTGGACCAGTCCTATAATCAACCCAATTATACTAATCCTTCAAGACTAAACTACTAGTCTAGAAAGCTAAAACAAATTTCAATAATGATCACCTATACACTACTTTTAAAAAGCAAATAGATTACAATTAAAGATCAAATACTCAAACCTAACCAACTCAAGACCTAAACAATAGCTTCCTCTGAAACGGTTTCTTTCATTGATTAGTTTGAATCACTCAAAGCATCTCCTTACAATGATTGTTATTTGTCAAGAATAATTTTGCATTTGTGAGCATAGAGTGAACATCAATAGAAACAATGTGGTGTTTTATATACGAGTGAGGTTGGCTGAATTTCACTACACTCTGTTCTCTAAAACCAAACCTAATATGATTAAGGAATCCAATCCTACTTGGACTTGGTTTCATTATTCGTTCGACCCCAACACGTTTTCAGCTATGTTTAAAGTTCTTTCCTTTTGTACAAGTGTAGCAATATTTTCTTCATTGTTCACAAAATCCTTGATGCGACGCGTTTAACCCATAAATCAGTTTCACAAGGAATTCTACTTGCACTTGGAATCAACTTTACTGCTTCGATCAACAGTCGTCTAGGGATCTTGTTCTTTCAATGTCTGTATAATACTTTTGTAATCCAGTTGTCAACATAAAAGTATCTCCAAGGGACCTGATTCTTTTGTAGTTGTTCGTCAATCATCAAAACTGATTTCAACTCTACTAAAAAATAAGATATACAAATAAACATTTCAATTATCATAAGTTATAAATATGTTTCAAATGTTAAAACTGCGGAAGAATTACATAAAATCCCAAGATATGGTTATACGAGTCATGAGCTCTACAAAATCGAAAATAAATACAACTGTAATACATTGTCCAAACAGGAAAGACAAAAATAAGAAAGATAGTGGGGGAGTTCAGTGATGCTGATTAGTCAAGTAGTTCACCCTGAACTTCAACAACTCTCTAGACACGATCTCAAACTCTGCTAATTGTCAGCACCCGAATCTACACACAAAAATGCAACAAGTGTAGTATAAGTTCATAAATCAACACATACCTTGCAAATATCATCGATCAATCCCAATAAAATAGTGGCAATGATTGAAATTTCAAAATACTTGCTTTCAACTTGTACCGTTTATATGATCTCAACAAATAAAGAAATAGGTTCCCACTAGGTGAATTCTTTTGAACATAAAAATACACAAAATCAGCATATATAGGTGATATGCACAGATTCAACCATTTATATAAGTGAATGCAATACCTTCAGCCTATATAGATGATATGCACAAATTCAACCCACCGATATAAATAAATGCACATAATTAACATATACAAATGATGTGCACATATTTAGTCAACGCATAACAAAATGCATGGATAAGAGTCATGATGCAATACATATGATGTTGATTCTTTATCACAACTATCTCAAAGTAGTGTCTCCAACACTCTGCGCACATGCTAGTTCAGCTGGGGGTTGCTCAGCTAGTGGTCTGGAGGACAATTGTGTTGTCCTTACCCTTGCAAGGAATGTCTCTTTGTGCCAATAATGACCATATCAATCCTCTCAAAACAAGATCCCACTAGGTAATAATCATACCAATTCGCCCGAAATAAGGTCCCACTCGACCAACTCATCTAAATATGTAAGAAAATCCAAAAGGCATGTCATGAAATAAATGTATATTACATATGCATTCAAATGACATATAATCAGTGCATGAAAAAAAATTATTATCACGATCCAAAATCGGGGTCGTGATGGCTCCTAACCATCCCACCAATAGGCAAGCCAAACCCAAATACACAATCCAAAATCAATAAATTTAAGTTAAAAGTAAAGAGTCGAAGAATATCCAACGAAGTCTCATAGTAAGAAAATACAGCAAAATACAACGCTACCCAAGATTCGTATCACAAGTACAACAGCTACTATGAAATACGTACAAGTCTGGAAATGTCAATACATAGTCTGAAGTGAGTACACTGTCTGAATAGTAAAGTGACAGAATACATAAAATATAGAGGGAGATGTGGGCCATGGAACAGCCAAACAGCTCACCACAACTCCGAATCTCTAAGCTCGGACTCAAAAACCTCCACGAGATGCGCTCGTGCTCGAATCGAAATTTATCTACACCACAAAAGAGTGCAACAAGTGTAGTATGAGTACGAAACCACATGTACCCAGTATATCTCATAGATCGATGACGTAAGAAGCAGTGATGACGTAATTAAGTAAAGATCAATTACACCATTACCATGTCTCATTATTCAAGAAACCTTTATTCATCCATATTACAACTGTTCATTTTTTATTTAGGCTAAGTCCACAATTGGTAAGAATAGTATACAATCAAGTAAGACAAATAACTCACTTAGTCAATTAGGAGCAACAACACAGTTATTCAATCAAGAGAGAATAATGATATAATCAATGACAATACAATGACATGTCTCAAATAAATGCTCCAAACCTATATATACACGACACACCTCGATAATCTTTGAGATTTTGTGAGCCCTGGGGGACTCACGAGGTCCATATACCTGTTGCAGGCATGCAACCTAATCCAACCAATATATACAATATATTGCACGCATGCAACCCGAGCCAACCATATATAATCTATTCTTTGGAGTAAAACCCGAGCCAACCATATGCAAGTGTAAGATATAACACATAAAACAATCATCACCTCAAATCTGACTTAATATGCCAAAGGTTCAACCGTCAACAACAACAAACCGGACTTCATAGCTAACAATGTATTTCAAGTGTATGAGGATTCTTAAGATGCCAAATACAACAACAATCAAGTCTACACATAGCACATAACAACTAATGCCCACATGCTTTGACATTCTGACCACAAACAGAATGACTCAAATACGATACAAACTCCCAAATCATGACATCGGTACTCGTACCAATGCCTGTCACATCACGGATATGATAACCCTTGTTATGCCCTTACCCTATTATTATTTCCATCTTTTTTAATCCTTACTAAACAAAAATGTCCCTTAAATGAAGTCTAGAAAGTCTTAACATACCTCGAATGCCGAGCAAATGCGCCACGAACCCTCAAGATTTCGCCTTTCCTTTCTGTAAAGCTTCAAAAGGCTCCCAATCTATCAAATGCGCGCTATTCGTAAGGAAAAGAATGTGTAGATGCCCGTATCACTTTACTTTGATTTGAAACCTTGAAATGGACCAAAAATGTTAACCCCGAGTCCACAAGGGCAAAATTGGAATTTTATTGTAAAATAGATTTGCCCATAACCTATAGAGTCTAAATCCAGAAAATGACTCAAAACCGACTTCAAATCGATTACCAATTTGAAGAAATTCATAGTTTAAACTTAGGGCTTTAAAATCACAAAAAGTGACCAAGAACTCTGGAGACCAAATCAGAATTTTCCTTTCAAAATAGTTTCCTCTCAACTCAAGGAACTTAAATCCAGAAAACCCAGTCAAAAAGACTCCATCCTGACCTTCAATTTCTTATTTGTCCTGAAAATCCAACTTAGGGTAAACCCCTAAACTTTCCAACACTCAACCATGAAATCACCTCTAAATAATGTTAGAACTCTATGGAGTAACATGAAATAAGTTTTAGATTATTAACCCCAAGAAAATACGAGAAGAATTTCTTGAAATCGCCTCAATTTGAACTCCCAAACTTGTCCGGCCCTGAAACAGATATTTACGATGATCATGAAAATCACCTTTGACAAGCTCAACACGATCCTTGCGAGAATCCACCCAAGATAGCCTTTTGAATCACCCAACTTGGCCTTAAAATGAGAGATATGATATTTTTAAAGGAAATCTGAAATTTAAGGACGAACTTGGGACATAACCGATATTCTTGGATTGTTGCGCCATAAAATTCAACGATTGCAAAATCTTAGTTTATCACCTGAAACTCATCCATAACCTGCTGGACATAAACTATATATGCATTTCAATCATGAAACACGTTATGAACCAGCTCGTTCAATCGGAATTCCCAAAAGAGGTCATCTTGACCCGGTGTTGACCAAGGTCAACTCCAATTCCTCAAAATACTAGATTTCAACCAACGATCCAAATCACACTCGAATGCCTTGGGACCCGAATCTACAGTCCAATCAAGTCAAAAATCACATTTTGGACTTAATGGAATCGACAAAATTTAAAAAATGACGCATTTACCCCTGATGTTGACTTTGGTCAAACTCCCTTATTTCCTTAACTTAAGAACTCCTTATTTTGCTAAAACCAATCTAAAACTCACCCGATTTCCTCAGGAACCACGTAACCCATCCCCGCATGTCATAAATACCAAGATTAAAATACGGGAAGGGTATTTTGGGGGGAAAAGCCTAAAATGTCAAAATGACCAAGCGGGCCGTTACATCATCTACCACTTAAACACACGTTCATGCTCGAACGGTATCAAAGTTGTCAAGTTCTTTGAAGAATCTCTGTCATAATCCTCATGAAAGCCTCCACATGCAAGAATCATGCCAATAGCGCAGCTTGTTTACTTTATCAATCAACATTTCCTTTAACTTAGCTCAAAAACTTAGATCTCCACTTTTCTATGCCTAAATTTCTTCCACAACTATTTCTCATATATTTGAACTGGCTCCCCTCAAATACCCTGATTTTGATTATAACCACACCTTTGAATGTAATTGATTGATTCCACAAATTCCATGATAGGCCCCACAATTATCACAACCTAAATTTGAGAGTCATGATGGCACCTACACCCTCCCACCGGCAGCGTACCATTCTATAGTAGTAAATCGTTTGGAAAGAAAAGTAAAAGAATCATTTTCACCATCGAGATTATCAAAATAGTCTTAACATAAATATAAGCAAGTGAGGAATATAGCTTGGTCATATACAACCAAAAACCTAGTCTAACTTGAACAAGAGCCTCTAACTAGAATACAAGTCTTAGTCATACAGGAATAGAAAGCTATCTCAAAAGGAAAGGACAGGATAACACAAGATAAGAATTTAGGGTTGCAGGTCTAGTTGTCGCTCACCCTAGAACCTGGAAATGATGGCCTCGGAATCAGCCACATGGGATAAAGCTGGATACGGGTCTGTATCTGTACCAGAAAACAGTGCAGCAAGTGTAGATAAGTAAAAAACCACTAGTACTCGGTAAGTATCATAGGCCTACAATGAAGGAATAACATATAAAACATAATAAGATTGAAGCAGAACATAAAAGTAGAACCACACATCCAACATCTATATACCTGTAACGATCCGTTGGGCCGTTACCGTAAGTTCCTCGAGTTTCGCATCCTAAAACATCTTCGATAAGTGGAAGCTTAGTCACGCGAAATTCGGAATCATGTTGGAAAGAATTAAAATCGTAAAGGGCCACTGGGGTCCAGATAGGCATCGTAGTGGGCTGAAGGACAGCCATGGCGCTACCGCCACAGCCGCCCTCTTAACCGCCATAGCGGTGAGTCAACTTTTTCAAGAGGCCACCACAGCGGCTCCCTCTCCGCCATAGCATGACCGCTGCGGCAGACGTACAGTCAGCCACAGTGGGCAACACAGATTTTCCTAGTATTTAAAACTCCATTTCGAGACTTGACCCTATTTTTCTCAAAACCCTAAAGTTTAGCCGCCACAGGGGGACTTTTGGAAGACAAATCTCGTGGTTTCTTGGAGAAGATAACCCCTCTTATCTTATTTGCTTCATCTCCCTTTCCATTTAATGTTCCATTTCACTAAGAGTTCATCTTCTAAGCTAATAAAAATGGAGGTTTCTTAACTATTTCAAGTCTAAGACGATAAAATGGAGTTTCCAAGCTTAAGCCCCGGTCATTCTTGAAAGAATCCTTCAAGTCTTACTCTTAGGAAGATTAACCAACCCCTATTTTCTAATCTTTCCTCTATTTTGTAAATGAGTCTCAACTTTAGTCTTAAAATTGGGATTTTATAAGAGGAGGAATATTTTGTATGACTTAGGAGACTTAGTTAGCAATAAAAAAACCGGATTGTTAGTTCATGAAAGCCCAGGAAATCTAGTTGAGAATAAATTCCAATCTTTGTTTCGCAAACTCGAAGCTTGAATAAATTTCCTATATTGTTGACTTTTGTTCTTTTGGGTTCCTTGACATTCCAAGGCCCTCCATTGCAGGTCTCGGTTCGAAAATGCAAAGTTGAAGATCAACAGGATGTTTGTGGCACCTGCTCAACCTCGAGGTAGGTTACGGCTTACTTGTTGTAGACTCCGGTTATTATTTCCTATCTATGCAATAAAAAGTAATGGAGAAAGCATGCCTAGGCTTTCGGACAAGAAGTTGGGACGGTTATTCTAGGTTAGTATTTGTGCTTAAGATTGTAGTTGAATTATGAGGCATCGTGTGCACCTTTGTGTAAGATGTGTCACACCTCTTTCTTGACCGGAAGTAATAAATTTATTTTAAATTTATTAAAAAGGGTTTTTTTCACTTAAAGTGACATTTTGAAAAGGGATTATTTTATCTATTACAGAGTAACCGCTTGGAATTGAGTTTTGGTGTTCAAAGTCACCTTATTAGAATCCCTAATTAAAAGGAAAGTTTTGACTCCTAAATTATGGTCTGCAAACTAGAAACTGGGGTAAGGAACTCAGTTGACCGAAGGGGAAGGTGTCAAGCACCCCTCGAGTCCAGTGGTTCGAGCATGGTTGCTTAATCAACTTGTATTCGGCTTAATTCAATTCTTGGGTAAAATTGTGTTTATTTGCCTATGCTTGCCTAGTTTGCTTATTTATTTATTCTTTTTTCGGCGATGGATTTTGAATTAACTCACAACCCTCCTCACTCTCTCACACATGTTCTTTCTGCTCTTTTTCTTTTTATGTGACGACGGGATTTGAAATAAATCCGCATCCCATCTCGCTCAAACTCACAATTAATTAATAAGCTTTAAAACTTGTCTGCAAACTGAGTATAACTAACACAAATAATTAAGAGCCGGTATTAAAGGAGATGCGATACTCACAGTTAAGAAAAGACCACGTTCAATATAGGTTATATTAATCAATCCCAACTTAGTCTTTTGTTTAGCCTAATTTATTTTCCAAAATAAGTCAAAGCATAAATAAAGATGAAAGCATGGTATCATATAATGAAGAAAATACACTGAAGCAAGCGCAAAAAAAAAATAAAAATAAATAAATAATAATAATAATAATAATTAAAAAAAAAATTACAATCAAACTCTTAAGCATCCTATTAATACTGCAATTAACTGAAGCAAAACCAAACTTTCGTCATGTGGCCCTTTTTATATGTTTACAAATATCATACTTGAAGAAAGGGAAATTTTCTTAGCTAGCTTAACAAAAATTAATCCTTTATTGTAAACATGAAGGAGCACTTAATCAACTAGTGAGGACCTATTATTTAATATTTAAAATAATGATGTGATAAAGTATGTTCACAGTTAACTAATGTATCAATTCTATTATAAAAAGTTACTACTTAATCAGTTATAGTGGCCCTAGATTAAATAAAAATAAAACAACAAACATATGAAATATCTCCAATCAGGCACGTAACTACTAAAATTTTTTATGATAACTTTTTAACAGGATTATATATACACAGTTTCGGATAACAACTTTGCAACTTTCTATTCATAACTAAAATATCCCTTTTTACCCTTTTATGCGCAAAACTTGAAGAAACATACGAGATTTATTGTAAATTTAACGATACAAAAATCTAAACATACTTCATATTATAACGTCAAAGAACAATTAACTAATTAGAGACATACGAAATCTTAACAACTTCATTGTATACGGTAAAAGTCAGATTAATGCTTGATCGGTGAGACCGGGGACCAAGAAAAGGAAGAAACAAGCACGAGCGCTCAGACCGGGGTATTGTAT
>NC_081352.1:20200159-20216652 GCF_029784015.1 Lycium ferocissimum
ACCGCCCCCGTTTTCTTCATGGCCGAGTTGATCGTGGCCGTTAGTCCGGTTTCTTCATGGCCGAGTTGATCGTGGCCGTTAGTCCCGCTGATCGTGGCTTATTCAATTGCCACGTGTGAAGACCGTTTTGCCACCTAATCTTTGCCGTCGTACGGTGTCGACCGTACGACCCAACCTTATCCTTATTAGGGCTTCCTTTATTCTAAAAGGGCTTTAGGTTGTATGAAAGGCCCATAGGGCAAAACTATAAATAGGGGGCACTTCCCTACTTTTAAAGGTTAGCTTTCAGATCCAAAACATTGTAATAGAATTTATATTGAAGCTCTCTCTCTCTCTTCCTAATTTTGGTCCGGATTTGTAGTGTTCTTTGGCTCAATTCATCCATCCAATACGATAATAGTATCATAATATATACATATATTTAGCTTGAATCCATAATATCAACATATTCATCCAAGTTATCAGCTTATATATAAATATACATACGTCACTGTAAACGAATCCGCATATACATTTCCCAAAAAATCAAAATAGATTAAAGTGTCCACATATCGTATACCTCACTTACAAATTCAACTTATTACCAAATTTCGGGGTAAACATTCATAACATTGGAATCAGATCTCACATAATTGTGGCATTAAACTATACAAGAAAATTGTGTGTTACCTTTGCTTAGATTAATTTGCAACAAGAAAATGGCTACAATCTACTAATTTCCAAGTTAACAAAAGCTAACTTTTAGGTTCATGAACTCGAAACCGCAAATAAAAACCTTGAACTCGGATAAAACCTTTTTGGAACTCCTAAATTGCTCTAGGTATTTTTTTTCTCTCCGTTTACTCTTTTTTTTTTTTTGGCGCTCTCTCTGTGTTTTTGTTTTTTGTCTACGTTGTGTTTTTCTGTTCTATCTTCTACGTATCTGTGTTGTGTGTGTATTTATATTTTGTGTGGACTGTGTCGTGTGTGCGTGTCGTGTGTGTTACGTGAGAGGAGGATGTGAGGGAGTGGGGGTTAAAGGGGCAACACTGGTTGAGATATTTTAGGAAGAAAAGTTTTAATGGGATGAGGACGCGAGTGTAGGTGATGGAGTTTTTGGTTCAAACATGTTTTTATTGATAGTGTTGGTTGGGCTCTGTGCATGTGAATTGGGGTAATGGGGAAATGAAATCATGTGCAGGTGGTTTTTTTTCTATATTTAGTGATAATTAATAAGTTTAGTAACTTTTGTTTTTGTCTTTTTGTTTACTGTCTTTTTTCCAAAGATAAGACTAAAATGTTATAATACAAATATTAACTAATTGTTTTGGCACTATTAAAAAATATAAAATGCTAAATAGTTAGTCCAAAATAATATAAACTAAGAAAAATACTAAAATCACTAACTTATTTATTAAAACCTAAATTAGAAGAAAATATTTTTTTTTTTTTTTGAAAATAAAGACAAAACATATCCTATAATGTAGCTCTATTTTCGTAGTTTTCAATTTTAAGAAGTAAGACTTACAGAAAATATTTAACTAAACCTTAAAGCAATACTTAAACGCTAAAATGGTGTAAAAACTTATGTTCAGTCAAAATTTTGCTGTGCACAAGATGTTGGGGTGAAATTCTTAGGTTGGTACTGTTGATTGTGGCTTGTCGCCTTGTTGTGTTCCATGTGATATCATGGCCTTATGTGTCCAGTCTTGTGCCCTGTTAGTACTGCGGAATCCTGCTTAGCTTTTAATATAGGATTTGGAGGGTTCTATGCATTATGGAGACTAGTTGGAAGGAGAGGAAAGTTATGATATTGATGTCGTGGTCATTGTTGTGATATGTGTCCATGTGTGGCACGAAAATTCATTCATTTATCCATGCTGTCATTATTATCATGCATCTACTCATTGGCTCTTATATATATTGGGATCGGGTTTGACCGCAACACTTACTTGGATCGGGTTGCACGTCAAGCAACAATTGATCGGGATCGGGTTGCACGTTATCATGCGATTATTGGATTGGCCGCCGCGCCACAACAGGTACATGGAATTAGCAGTCCCCCATGGGTCATGACTGTCGAAGCGTAGATATCGTCCGCCCGAAACGTGTGGGTATTATTGTATTGCATTGCATTTGCATACATATCACATTCTCATTGGTTTGGTTTCCGAAGGGTTCGGGTGTGATTTGGGTCATTGGTTGAGAAACTAGTTAAGTTAAAGAATTGGACCACAATCAACATCGGATCAAGATGACCCCGTTTCGATACTTTGAAAGTTCCAACAAGTTCGTATGATGATTTTACTTGTCCACAGATTTTGGTTACATTCCAATGAGTTTTGGATGAGTTTGGGTTGTATGATGTTTGTTTTCAGTTTCAACGTCGATTTGAGCAAAAAGGGTACCATATTGAGCAAACGACCTTTGTTTTGTGTTTCGATTAAATTGGTTAGATCCGTATCATAATTTAGAACTAGAGCAACAAGAATCGTCGCATTTAACCATCGGATGAGGGAGTTATGATCATTTTACTAAAGATTGAATTGGCAGATTTTTTTGATGTTTTGTGCTAGAAATTACGAAATTGCCCCTGAGATCGTCCTTAAACTTCTACATTCTTCCAAAAATTGAAACCACCATATCTCACTCATTTTAAGGCCAAATAGGGTGATTCAAAAGCCTAACTTGAGTAAAATTTTGCAAGGTATTCATTGGAGTTATTAAAAGTGAGCTTTGGGATCATTTTAGGACCAGATCTGGGTCGGATAGCTGGGCGTTTTTGTTCTTGTTATTTCTTTGGGGTTTCTCACAATCTTAAGAGCTTGGATTTGGGAAATTTCTAGGGTGTTCTTCAAGATTCTTCATTGGGGTAAGTTTATCTAACCCTATCCTTCATTTATGATTCATAATCCACCTTAGAAACTCCCTAATTCATGCTAGAGTCTTCCAATAACATAAGGATTAAAGAGAATTTTTGGGGTTTCTTTCTTGAATGAACTTTTGATTATCAAACCTTGATTTGTTGATGGAATAAGCTTATATTAGTATGGAATTGATAGCTAATAGCTTTATAAACATGATTTTTTCATTATTAGTAACCAATTTATGAATTTGAGAGATAGGGTTCATACCCAAAATTGAGGGTTTCACTTCAAATACGATTTTGGCTTAATATTAAATTGTTTTTGAAATTGATTGGTGGGTTTTGATCACTTAGACTTGAATTTCATGTTTCGCTTTTGAATTTTCGATTTTGCCCTTGTGGGTCTGTTTCCCCAAATCCCATAGGCTTAAGTTGACCTAATTGAAAGCCTAGCAATATGGGTACCGTTCTTTATGATTTCTAATCTAGATTACATTATAAATAGACCTTGAGTACTTGGAGGCATTGAGGAAGGGCAAGGCGCTCTCGTGAATTGTTTGGGATTCCTGTTTGGCACTCCAGTTAGGTTATGGCTTACCTTTTGGTTAGACTTCGGTTACCGACTCATATGTAGTACTAGGGAATTGCTGGAGACATCATGTGAACCTTCAGGTATGAAGTTTGGGATGAATTCTTAGGATTGGTATTGTTGTGTGACTTGTGTGTTTGGGCTCATGGCCCGTAGAATCCTTAGGTTATGCTTGGCTTTTCTTATATGAATTGGTGGATTCTATGTATCATGGGAGACTAGTTGGATGGGAACTTGATTTATGACTTACTTTTGATAATGATTTAATGCATGGTATGCATACTCATTTCATATGTTTATTGATATTGAATTGTAACTTGGTACCAACAATGTCAAAAGAGATAATGGAATGTTGCATGGTTCTAGACTGGATGCTTAATGATTGACCTTATGAGTTAGAGACCATATTTATCATATGTTGATGTCGTTGGAAAGGAAAGAAAATATATGATATTGTTGATGTCGTTATTGTGATAGGTGTTCTTGTGTGGCACTACTGAAATGAATATGTTGCATTCGATACTTTTATTGCATGACATACATTCTCATATCCATGCTATATTATTGTGATCTTGATATTAATGCGACAGTGATAAATAAGAGGGGGGAGGGGGGTAATTATAATTCTTATGACATTATTATATTGCGTAGCCATCTTTATGCTGTGTGATACGGAGTGGCTAGTGAAGAGTTTAGGTTGAGGAGTCATTCTAGGCTGTGTGAAACGGAATGACAGATACATGGATGTCGCGGGTCCCCCAGGGGTCATGACCGTCGGATGGTAAAAATCGTCCCCCCGGAGCATGCGTATATCATTGCATAGATGGATGAGTCATTCTAGGTTGTGTGATACGGAATGACGGTACATGGACTTAGCGGTCCCCCATGGGTCATGACTGTCGGACGGTGGACATCGTCCCTCCGGAGCATGTATGTATCACTGAATATCATTGCATTACATTTCATTTTCATACACATTACATGTGCTTATTGTCTGTTGGTTCTATATTAATCTTCGGTGATATTTGAGTTATTGGGTGATTATTATGGTTATGTTTGGACTTGTGTAATATTTGAGACATCGTTTGGTAATTGATTGTACTACTTGGACTTGTTGACGTGTATCTGTCTGTGAGCATGGTTATCTTTCTGTTTCCTTCTTTGTATGCGTGATCTAGTTGTTGTCGGCCGATGATGCTTACTCAGTACCATGTTTTATACTGATTCTACATTGCTGTACTCTTTTATAAGTGCATAGTACGCTGTTGGAAAGACTTTCACACCTCGCGACTGATCCCGAGACGACGTTCCTAGAATTCTGAGGGTGAGCTACTGATGATCCATGCAGCCCGAGACTCTATCTTCTTTATTGTCTCATTTCTATTTTGAGACAAAATGTATTTCAGATGATGTATTGACTATTCAGACTTGTAGTAGTGTTTAGTAGCTTTTGTACTGAGCAGATCAGATTTTGGGATTTGTTTATCTTCCGCACTTAGTATTTATATATGATGTCAGACTTATCGTATTATTCTCGGGTTTTTCATTTATTTAATTATTTTTGTTGGTTGCATAAAGGACGGGTTCGCCTACTGAGGTGGGAAATAGTAGGTGCCCGCACGTTCCCCGAGTTGGGGCGTGATAATAGTGATTATTGTGGCTATGTTCTAGAATTTTAGAGATTTTGGGTGAGATGTTGGGATCAGTGGCGGAGCCATATGTAGTTGACACCCCTTCGTCGGAAAATTACACTGTGTAGCTAGGTAAATTTTTTATTTTTATGTATATATATATTACATATTGACACTCGTTGGCTTATTTCTGCCTAATACGAGTGTTGTATTGATACTGCACTTACTAAACCCTTTTTAGGTGTAGATTTGTTTCAGGTTTAGTTCGTGGAATTCTAGCCCACGGATTGGTCAGGACTATCTTGAAGACTTTATTATCTCATTCCAATTGGGTTGTTTCGATTACTTTTGTTTATTTGTATTTCAAGTTCAGTTCTCGTCAAGCTTAGAATCTCTTGTACTAGTCTAGACCAAATTTTGGGAAACGTTGTAATGTCTTGTATACCTTTTTACATTTATGAAGGAAAAATAGTTTATTGTTGAATTTCTCTTCAATTCGTTCCTTAAATATGTTAATTGGTAAGGGAAGGGTTCGCCTATTAGGTGGGAATAAGTGGGTGCCTGCACGGACCCGAATTTGGGTCGTGATAATACCTCTTTAACCTTAGTCATGTTCCACCCAAAAGACGTAGCCAATAATCATGTTAGAATGCAATGAGTTAAATGAATAAATGGATGTATGCAATCCACTGGCCAAATCTCATACCTGGTATACACATGCTAGCGGTCATTCCATCTATTCTTGACCCATAGGGGAATAGCGAGGTCCATATACCTCTTAACGCCATCCGGCATGTACCCTCAGACTGGGTGAGAACCATATCAATCATATCATATCCGCGCAACTCATATCATCATACTTGGAATCATTTCCCTTCGGGCTTAAACACATTAATCTTACCTTTTTATCGATCTCGGCGGACCATCTCATATCTCATAAATGCCTCATCACAATGAACATATAAATATATGCGTGTATGGATAAGTACAAAATGCACAGTAACATGTGTCAACGGAGGCATGAAGTAAGGAATGAATATATACACATCATGAATCACATAATATCACCTCAAGGTCACGATTGATGCCACTTTTATGCCCTGGGTCTCCACACTCATAGAAAATCCTGACCGTCGCGGGCTGTTGAGCTGATACTGAAGACCCAGAATACCCTTATTGGCTTGAGCGTCAGGAATAAGAACCCCGAGATATCTGCCATGAACGGTACTCACTGTGCCCTGAAGAACCACCTGCTGAAATCTGAAGTGTTGACTGAATGGGTCGATTGGTGTGGTACTGGTGGCCTCTGCCATAGTGTACCCCACTCCTAGAAGAGGAACTACTGAAACTGCCGAATGTACGAACCCTCTTTCGTCACCCCTGTCATAGACCTGAACCCTCATTGACTCAACCTCCTTGAAATGATACACCACTACCAGAAAAGAAACCCCAAAAGCTACTACCTGCAATGTTACCAATCGTAGTAGAAGGGTCAGCCCCCTCACAACACACCTCACTCTCTCTGCCTCAGTGGGGAGTAACAACACAGCATAACAAGCCAGAGCATGAAACTGAGACTCATACTCTGCAATAGATAACCCCCTCTGCTCCAAGAAGGCAAACTCATCCCTCTTCCTGTCTCTCAAGCTACGTGGAACATACTTCTCCAAAAATACCTGAGAGAATCGAGTTCAAGTCAAAGGAGGCGACCCAGTTGGTCGTCACTCAACGTATGACCTCCACCACTGTTTAGCATCCCAATCAACTGAAAAGAAACATACTCAACTCCGTGCGACTCCACTACTCCCAACTTATGGAGCCTCCCATGACAACCAATGATGAACTCATACGCATCCTCCTCGAGAGTACCTTAGAACCAAGGAGGACTCATCCTGGTGAACTGATCAAATATCTTCTGCTCATCTCGGTTCATAAATGGCCAGTGACTGGTCATGGAGCCAAAGCTGGTACTGGGATCTTATCAATATGGGGTGCCATATCGACAACAGGCTGTGGCCCCGGAATCTGAAACTAGTTAGGAGTTTGTCCTCCAGCTCTAGTCTGTGACCCATTTGGTGTAGCCTACAAAGCCCTGGCCTAGATCAAACCCTCAAGTAAGCTCAGAATGTACATTATGGCATCCTGCAGGAATGGTGTAGCAATGATCTCAAGAGGTACCTGGGCTGGCCCCTGTCTCTCCTCCTCCTTAGGCTCGTCCTCATGCTTAATCTCCAGCTCGAGAGACACTGATCTAGCACGGGTCTGACCGGCCACTGGTGCCCAACCTCTGTACGGTGCTACTCCATGGGATTTACCCCTACCACAGCCACTACATTGACCCCTGTTATGTGCCACAGCTCTGGCAGCAGGTGCCAGTGCCTCGTCTTTAGCCGCATCCGCGTGTGTCCTCACCATCTGTGAGTGAATAGAATATGAAGTCAGAAATTTAGCTTGGACAAATTAGCATGAAAGGAATGAAAGAATGAAGTTTCCTAAATGTCCTATAGCCTCTTGAAGATGTGTTGGCATAAAGCCAGAGTGGGGTTTTGATGATTGACAAAGTGAAGCTACAATGTAAAGAAAATCAGGACAAGATACATGGGATAATTAAAAAGTAACTGAACAAAGCTAGACAACGTTGAGATGAAGTAGAGGTTCCAGACAATGAAAAAGGCCTGAAAAAGCAAGCAGCACAGGATATAGAGAATGGGTCACTAGACATGTCCCATTCCAAAGAAGCAGCAGAGAAAAATACAGACACATAAACACAGATGATCAACATATATATGTCAAGCAAATACTGGTGCAATGATCAGCTAAGAGAGTGTACCAATAAATGATCAATCACAAGATAGATGCAGAACAAAATAGATGAAGGTGACTTAGTCACATGAGCAGTTCAGGAGAAGAATAGAACAAGTCAGAAAGCATGTTCTATCTCAAAAGTCTTCAGGTGCAGTTGATTAATGGATCATAAGAAGAGATCATGAAGTAGAAACGGTGAAAATGACTCAGATCTATTTTGTTCGAAGAAAGAGAGCTGCAGACAAAGCACATAAACCAAGTCTGCATATATGTTCCAACACAAAGCAAGAACATGGTTAGAGTCACAAAGATAATATAAGGCTGAAGAGATGATTTATTCAAGCTATGAATTAATCTAAGTGAGGAAGAAGACAGACACAGAGCAACACATGATAAATGAAGCAGGTCTGTTCACATGTTCTATCATTCATTACAAAACAGGCTCAAGATAGAGTCACTAGAATGAATGAGAAGAGGATGATTAAATAGGTTCATGAGCATGTTTCATCTCAGACAGTGCAGAGATTTAGAGGAAGCCGAACAAGGTGGATAAAACAGGTTCGTGAACATTTTCTAGCACAAGTCCTACAGCAACTAAGATTTGCAGATTTATGGTAAAGACTTGGCGTCAGGTATGTAGATTTCTTGGGATCAGTAAGACTTCTACACGAACTAGAAGTAGACTCAATAAGGCAAGAATCTCATGGTCCTATTACATCTCATGGTCCTACCCGAATAGGGTTTTGTGTTTGGGGACTTATTGTGCAGTCAATGTTATAAATATCCAAGTCTTACTAAGAACAAGGCTTGCGCACCCACAAAGAGAGAATTCAAAATATTGAGCGATGAAAGATATATCAGGAATATTCAAGAATTCAGGCTTGCGTCCCTAGTACGAGAAGATGATAGAAAAACTGTCAAATAGAGTTTATGTTTTACAGTTCTTGAGTATAGAATACTTGTGTTAGGTTGGGAAATCGAGTTGTACTTTATCCTCTTTATTAGAAGTAGTCAAGTAGGTAAAAAAATGTTATAAGTTCAACTTCAAGTTGGAGGTCAATTTGAAGGTTGCTTGCTAGTCAGATGTTGATTAGTAAGATAGGGATTAAAGGTTAGTTCCTAGGTTACAGAGGTTGTAAATTGAATTTGCCGAGGCTCACCATTGTAGTGGAGTTTGAAAAAATCCTACGGAGGTGTAGTTCATGGTTTTTATTGCCCCTGTGAGCCAGATAGTTTTCACGTAAAAATCATTGTGTTCTTTACTTACCTGTAATTTATATTCTACAAAATGCTAGCATAGAATATGCTAGAGTAACGTGTTCTATCATATAGACAAAAATTAGAGACTGCATAGGATAGGAAGTAGGCCGTGCAACGTAACAAGTGGTATCATAGCAGGTTCTTTTTGAAGAGGCAAACACCTTAAGATAAGATCATGATGAATGCTGCACCGCCTACAGGACACTCTGAGGGTCAATCAACCAGATGGCCTCTGCTGCTCAATGGATAATATTATCAATACTGGTAGGCTCACATGAAGGATCACTTGCAAGCTGAGGATTATGAGTTATGGGACAGAGTTATCGAGGGACCTAAATATCCCACAAAAAAGTCAGAAGATAGAACAGAGGTAAAGAAAGAAAATGATGAATATGTTGAAAGCGACTACAAGATTCTCAAAAAGAATGTAAAGGCCAAACACCCTATAATCTGTGGTCTTGGACCTGATGAATACAACAAAATCTCTGGAAGTAAAACAACAAAACAGATCTGGGATGCCTTGAAGACTGCTCATGTAGAAACCAGCCAATTAAGGAAATTTATAAAGGCTATGCTCTCTACTGATTATTAAACTTTTAGGATAAAGTCAGGAGAGACAATTGTTGAGATGTTCACTCGAGATTCCTCTATTGTGAATGAGTTAACTTCGCTTGGAAAGGTCATCTCCACTGAAGATTCAGTAAACAAAATCTTGTTATCCTTGCCAAAAGCCTTCAAGATAAAATTCATCGCTATCAGGGAAGCAAAAGATATAGAAGAGATGTCTGTAGACGAACTAGTAGGAAATTTAAAGACCTATGAGATGGACATGAAGAATGCTAAAGCTGGAGAAGCAAGCACAGGAAGGTCTAGCGCTCAAATCCACAGATAGAGAAGATAAAGATGACATGGCCCTGATTACAAGAAATTTTAGGAAATTCCTAAAAAGGGAAAATCAATCGATCAAAAATAGTAACTCTGGGAAGGGAATGATTTTTGATAGGGCGAAGGCTGGTGGATGCTTCAAGTGCAAAAAGACTGATCATATGATAAGGGATTGTCCATAATGGGAAATAGAGTAGAAAAGAAGGAGGGCAGAAAAGGAGAAAGAGGAGACAAAGAAGAGCAAGGAAACCACAATAGCTACGATAGCAGCCTGGGGTTCTGATGAAGACTCTAAAGATGAAGCCGATCACATGAATCTTATGGCTGATGTTTATTCAGGATTAGACACTGAGGACGACATCAAAGTAAGCACGTATGAGTTCAAAGAAAAGCTAGTAAGGTTCTCAAAAGAAAAAAATGAAGTCCTTCATGAATGATCAAATGAACGAATAACAAGAGATGAGCACAGTGTAACGACCCTCCCGGTCGTTATGAAAAATCTATGATCACCCTACTAAATAGAACCCTTCTAAGGGTAGAATGAGCTAATAAAAACTCAAATGTTGAAGTCTAAGAACTGGAAATTCGACTTGTTTGTGATTATTATTTGGTTGTGTTGAGTCCATTAGGGGGTGACGTAGGAAATTAGACCTCCATTGGGGATTTCGAGGCCACGGGTGAGTCTATATGGTGTTTTTACATTAATATGCATGTTTTTTTTGTTTTGTTTGTGAGGACTTGGATGAAGTGTTGGGTGGTAGAGTGAAAAACTATGGGAATTGGTGATCTTACTGGCTCAGTGGTACCACTGTAGCGGTGGACCTATTGCCGCCGCGGTCAGACGAGATTTGGGTGTGTCCGCTATGGCGGGCACTAGAGCGTTGTAGCGCTGGCGCTATAGCAGAACCATACCCGCCATAGGGGCGGAGAGTTTTTGGTTAGGTCCCATACAGCGGATGTAATGACCGTCGAAACGGTCGATGAGGACAGTATTCCGGGTTTTAAACACTGAGTTCCTAATTCTTTATTCATAAAACTCCAAAACAGTTTCTAAGAAGTACCTAGGGCGAAATTCTAAAGCTAGGGCAAGAATATTCTTGAGAGGTAAGTCTCAACCATTCCTGCCTTCATTACGTTTTCATCTCTAAGATAGTCATCATTCTAAGCGAGACCGCTGCAACGACGTAATGACCGCCGCAGCGGTCAACGGGGACAAAATCCCGAGTTTAAACACTTAGTTCTGAATTCTTTATTCATAAAATTCCAAAGCAGTTTCCAAGGAGTACCTAGGGTAAAATTCTAAAGCTAGGGAAAGAATATTCTTGAGTTGTAAGTCTCAACCATTCCTTCCTTTATTGCGCTTTCATCTCTAAGGTTGTCATCATTCTAATGGGTCTACAATAGTGAATTGGGAATAGTAACCCTAGAACTTAATAGACCTTCAATAGTTGGTGGGTTATGAGTATTATTATGCGATTATCATCTAAAGTCTTGGGTTGTCACTTTCTAATCAAGAATTGAACCATTAGAGGCATGAACTAAGTGATTTGAGACTTAGGTTTTCATAAAAATGGTAGCCTGACCATAGAAACTGCTTGTAAGAGATAACTTGATTGAATAACCTTATAAATTGATAGTTATGGTTGCTAAGGCCAATGTTAGTATGATCTAAACCTAGTAATCATTCACCCATTAGAAAGGGGTATGGTGGAAGTGTGTTCATTGTATTGATATTGTTGTCTAGAGTTTCTGTGACTTAGTTAGCATCTTAATTGCTAGACTTTGAGCGCTCCGAGGCATTACGGAAAGGAAAGGCTATAGCAGAGTGATTCGCATTGTTTTAGATATGTAGTTGAGGTAGGTTACGGTCTACTTGAGTTAGACTTTGATTAGTTGATTGTATGTGTTATGAGATTGATAGGAGAAAACATGTCTAGTCTTCGGGCATAATATGTGGTTAGAATTTCTATATGTTATTGATTGAGAGATAATGTGGGCTTAATGCCATTATTCAATGTGTTGTGATCTATATTTTGATGACAATTGTGGTGAGAAGTTAACATGATCTTCTTAAGGATATTGAGATACTAATTGATAATCGATCATTAAAATTGATGTGACAATAAATATATTTATATGAAAAGGCACATTTGACAGGGGGTGAGGATGTGGCCTAGTTGTGAGCTCGTGGTCCGAGGTTCATTTCGGAACGAGTGGTACATGGACACCCTAGGTCCCCTGCAGGTCATGGCTATTGGGCAAAGGCACCAATTAGCATGTATGTACATGAGTGATTAGAGGCTAAGTGAGTGAGAATGTTGTGGGGAGGTTTATTTCATTACTTGCTCTTCTTGATTTAATTATTAAGATCATTGATTGACTTGGTGTTGGCTATTTGATTATGTGTTGTTGACTGGTCTACCTATTTTATTGATTTTATAATTCATGCATGATACTAATCTTATTCTGCCTATGATATCTACCGGTACATAGTGTTTGTATTGATACTACCTTCTTTGCATTTTTTTGAGTGCAAATTGTGATCCGAATCATGCTACCCGACGTCACATTTAGCGTTCAGGACATTTGCTGACAGATTGAGGATGAGCTTCTATCTATGCCAGGCCTCCCGAAGATCTTCCTTACCTAATGTCTATTTCCATTCCGCATATTAATGTTTATTTATTTCAGATAGTATACATTCCTTAGACATGTTTCGGATTAGAGTCCTTGTACGGTGACTTTCAGATTTTGGGGTTGTAATAGTTAGGATGTAACACCTCGTATCTTCGAAGAGCACCTATCAAATTTGAAATATAAGTACGTTGAGTTAGGGTTAAGTAAAACCACTTTGGATTATAAAGAGCAAGTATTATTAAGTATATTTAATGAGTGAAGGATGTATATAAGGTATACTTTTAGGAAGGTTTTTATAAGGAAATGAGTAGAAGAAATGGAGTAGTACGACTTTGGAGAAAGGATGGGTAATGTTTTGTGTGAAAATTTTGGTCCAACTTGGGGGACGAATATCTCTTAGCATATGAAGTATTTTGAAGTGAAACAAAAGTCTAAAATGAAGTTCGTCGAGTCTAATTTCCAACGCAACAACTGCTCGTCGATAGGACATCGCAGTAGAGAATTATGGACATTACAAGTTCGGCTGACAGAGCATAAACGTGTGCTACAGTACTGCTACAGTGACGACTTGCTACAGTGAACCCGACCCGAATTTGGCCCCTATATAAAGGGTAATAACCCTCTTTTCCCATCAGATTTTGCTAGAAAATTCCAGAAATTGGAAGAGAGAAAGTGAGAGAATCAAAAGTGAGCAATTTTTAAGTCGCGGAGTAGTGGTCTAGGTCCGGATAACGCATGGTTGTGATTCTAGTATTGTTTTGCGGCGGATTTTAGCGTGGATATTGAGGATATTGCTGTCTTAACAAGAAAAAAGGTATGAATCTTTCTCTTTTGGTATTATTTAAGGCTTATTTACGGAGATAAAGTCGTTAAGTAATTGTATAGTAAGTTGGTTAGTTCTAGAAGTTGGAAAACAGCGTGTGGGCTATTTTATGGTATATATTGGTGTTGGAAATGATGTTATTGATGTTGGTATTTTTGTTATTGTTGTTGGTTGTTGGATTGTGATTTCGGGCTAGGAATATTAACAGGGGAAGTGCTGCCCGAATTTCGACAGGTTCTAAATGGAATTAAATTGAAGGCTTAAGATAAGCGTATGACATTGAGCCTAATAATAGTATGAATGGTTTATATGTAGATTTACGAGCTTGGAAGGATAAACGTTGAACGACTAAGGCGACCGAAAGGTATGTTAAGGCTCGTTCCTTTCTTTCAAAGGCATGATTCTTATGTTATGATTCCATAAATGTTCCCATAACCACCTTATTTTCAAAAGCTAGAAGTTTATGACTCTTAAAGATTCTTACGATGTTAAATGAAAAATGTTCTACGATGATTGTGACGATGATGATGGTCCTCTTCTAGAAACTCTGAAGCTATGAGTTGAGAGCATTATGAGATTATTGAGCCATTCCACGTATCTTTTAATCGTACTTATTGTTGATGGTCTCATCTCATGTCATTCGTTCCTTCGAGATGAGATATAGCGAAGATAACGATTCTATTTTCAATGCTACCTAAGTTCATGATTCTCGAGACTCCCGTGACATCGTCGATTTCATCTTATGATGGTTGATCCTTCAAGGAATGATATATTGACGATGGTAATGCTAATGATGATGTTGATTTCATTTATATATTTTCTATGTGTATGTATGTATGTATGTATGTATACGTTTGCATCCCACGATCGAGTGGATAACACCGCGCCTATATGGCCGGGCAAGATAACACCGCGCCTATATGGCCGGGCAAGATAACACCGTGCCTTAGTGGCCGGGCAAGATGCTATATATATTACCATGCCTTAGTGGCCGGGCAAGATACTATATATATTACCGCGCCTCAACGGCCGGACAAGATATTATATATGGATATATATGGAAAAAGGTTTTCTTTAAAAGTTAAGCATGCACGACATTCGCCTTAAAATGGCATTCCGAGGAATAGGTTGATCTATTTTATATTGCATTATCTTCATATGTTTTATTTTCCATGTTCGGTATCGCTTACTATGTTACTATTCATGCCTTACATACGCGGTAAATCGTTCGTACCGACGTCCCCTTCTTCGAACGCCGCGTTCATGCCCGCAGTGTAGATAGACGAGACGGATCTTTTATCGTAGTCGTCTTGGTGC
Organism: Lycium ferocissimum; assembly: GCF_029784015.1. Lineage (NCBI taxonomy): Eukaryota > Viridiplantae > Streptophyta > Magnoliopsida > Solanales > Solanaceae > Lycium > Lycium ferocissimum. The sequence continues at coordinate 20,214,952 of NC_081352.1, forward strand.
CGGTCTCGAGTGGTGGCTCCACTTCTTTCCGGAGCATTGCCGAGTTTGAGTCTAATATATATATATATATATATGAATTGTGTTAAGGGTACGTTGGGGGCCCTGTCCCGGCTTGTACACCTCAATTATGTTCATAGAGGCTTTGCAGACAGTTCCTGTGTACAGCTTAGTCAAAGTGTGACAATAGTAATGTCGGCATCATGGGTCTATTATACATTTACTTACCCATGATATTATGTTCATATTTAGCCTTTTGATCTTATTGTTGCCATTCGAGACATAGAGGATGTGAGTTGTAAGTTGGTTCGCTCGGTTTCCGCAAGGTGCCGGGTGCCAATCACGCCTTACATAGAGTTGGGTGTGACATAGGACTTTCGTATTTCCATTATTGTTTTATTGGCATGACTACTTTTGATTAATCTTGTGTTTATTTTGCTATGAATTGGACAAATAAAATGGACTTTGAATGAGTAGATGGTTAGGCGTGTTGGTCGCCCACTAGGAGTTAGCGTGGGTGCCAGTCATGCTGGGTTGGATCGTGAAAGAGTTGGTATCAGAGCCTTAGACTCATCGATCTCGTCGTACAAGAACATGTCTAGTAAAGTTTTGCAGATCGGTACGGAGACGTCTGTACTTATCTTCGAGAGGCTACCGGACACTACGAAAATTCCCTTTTCTTTCTTTCTTTCTTTCATGCTACTTGATTCCAATTGGTACCTGGATGATTCAAATTGGTATCTGACTATCCTTTATTCTCTTGCAGATGGCAAGAACACGTGCGAAAGCGCGGCCGAGGAGGTAGAGGTAGAGGTAAAAGAGCGGTGAGAGGGCGACTAGGAAGGGGACGGGTCCCGGCAGTCCGATTCGATCCCCTCACTCCGGTGCTCTAATGTGGCCGCGGGAGATGCAGCCGCACCAGCTCAGCCAGTGGCAGTGCCAGCTCCACTAGGGGCTGCGGCTGCGGCTGCTTCAGGTTTACCAGATACGATGGCTCAGGTGTTGAACTGGTTACATGGGTTGTCACAAATCGGAGCGATACCGGCCATTTCAGCAGGTAGGGGTGGGGGACGATGGCCCCGGTGTCCGACGATTTCGAGCTGCGGGGTTCGACGCATGCTTGCCGTGGCTCCTCGCTTAGATGAAGTTTCGGGTTTCGAGGTGTTTCAGAGGCCAGTTGCAGGGCTGGTGATAACCGATGAGGAGCATGATTTATTTTGGAGGTTCACTAAGATGAAGCCTCCAGTTTTCTATGGCCGAGTCGAGAGGATCGTACTGGTTCATCGTGAAATTGTCATGAGAGAGCTCCATAAGATGGGGGCAGTGAATAAGTATGGTGTTGAGTTTGTGACTTTTTAGTTCTTGGGTGATGCCAAGTTGTGGTGGAGGGTATATGTGGAGTGCAGGCCAGCTGGGTCACCTCCGTTGACTTGGGTTCTGTTCTATTCAGTGTTTCTAGAGAAGTATGTCTCGCGTACTTTGAGGGATAGAAAGAAGAATGAGTTTGCTAATATTGATCAAGGGAACTCGTCTGTTGCTGTTTATGAGTCCTGTTTTCACTTCTTGTCACGATATGCTCTTCAGTTGTTGCCCTGCGAGGAGGAGAGGATCGAACGTTTGTGAAAGGATTGAACAACGGACTTCAACTATCGGCTCTTGACTTGTAGCCATTGGGGCTTCATTTCGGGGAGGTAGTGGAGCATG
>NC_081352.1:20216752-20468370 GCF_029784015.1 Lycium ferocissimum
TTTCTTGGTTTCTTCCCGGTGACATATCCGATTTGGGATCCCCAAAATTTTAGGGCTTCTACCCCAAGGGTCCGGGAGTGGGGGTTCCCGGGAGCCCGCATTTTTTGGGGGCGTTCATCTTCCGAAAAGGATATTTTTATTAAAAGGGTACCGGGCCCCTGTCCCGTCATATGTCACGGTTGATACTCTAAGAGGTCTGTAGACATATGTGTGGGTTATGTATATATGTTGTCCAGCTGTGTTAGTATGACTTATATTTTAGGACGTTCCCATTCGTAGTGGCAACCTTGCCGGCTTGCGTATATATAGTTGGGGCGTTCCCACATGTTATGATTGTTCTTGTCGGCTTGTATTCCATGTTATCGTTAAATGTTCGTAACTCCCAGGGATTGTGTTGCGTGATATATATATATATATATATATATATATATATATATATGCGTATAGCTTTGAGACGATATCTTGTTTCTTTTGTTCCTTATCATGCTAGTTTCGAATTTATTATAGTTAATGTGTGTATACGAGTGTCCAAATTTCTGCACTAGTCGCGGCCTACGGGGTTGGGTCGTAACACTAGGACGGCGGACTCGGATTTTCGGGGTTATAATAGTTAGGACATCCGCATTTCCATTATTGTTTTATTGGCAAGACTACTTTTGATTAATCTTGCGTTTATTTTGCTATGAATTGGATAAATAAAAATGGACTTTGAATGCGTAGATGGTTAGACATGTTGGTTCACCTACTAGGAGTTAGCGTGGGTGCCAGTCATGGCAGGTTGGATCGTGACACACAGAAAGGGTTGAGTCGCTCTATGAAGTTGCGAGCTTAAAGGATCAACTAATGAGAAGTGAAGCTAATAAAAACAAAGCTGAAAAGGAGAACTGTCTGTTGAGAAAATAGGTTGCTCAACTTGGTTCATCAGTCTTGGCTCTTCAATTCGAGGTTCTGAAGCTGACATTTAAATAAGGAAAGTGAATCTTGAATGATGAGCAACTTAGGATTGAGGCTGATTTGAAAAGAGTAAAAAGGGAGCTGCACCGAGACATGGAAAAATCCAAAGATATTAGCACAAAACTCGTTTTTAGAACGGAGCATGATCTTGAAAGAGAAATCGTTGGACTCAAGCATCTTAATTACTCTCAAATATCACAATTCAAACACATAACGTGACTACAGGATTGGGATTTGACAGAATTGTTAAACATAAAGTATCAAAAAAGGAGTTGTGCACTCTGTGTGGTAAAATGGGACATTGTAAGATCGAATGTCCAGTGCACTTGAGCTACGAGGTGAACAATGTAAAAATTGCAAATAGAAACACCAAGCCAAACAAGAAGGATACAAATGGTGTTTGGAAATAGGTTCACTTGGGTTTTGCCTGAATGGATAAAGAAAGAACTGATCCATCCAATGGTCAAAGAAAAGAGACCCACACTTTCTTAGGTGCCTAAAACTAACCCTTGATTGTTGTTGCAGGCAAGACGAGCAGAAGAGCAAGCTATAATGATAATGAATAGTGCTTTCTCAAGTCATAAAAAGAACTTACAACGTTAGTTCTGCTCACTCTCATAATAGAGGAAAAAGAAAATAGCTGCAAAAGGAGTATGCTTTGTCTGCCTAAAACAAAAAAGCTATCAGATAAGGGGAATCTTGGGTGGAACAAGTAGATGAACCTGGTCTATCACTGAAAGGAATATACTGGTACACAGGTGGAACATAAAAAGCAACCACCACAAGATCAAGCTCAGGGTACAATATCAGAAAGTGGAAGATCTTTAAAAATGGCAAGGTAATCAAGATTACTGAAGACGGTCAACTAGAACAAGTAGTTCAACCTTATCCAGTAGAATGTAACAATGAATTTATTAGTGCCGAATCATCAAATGAAGAAAAATATCAGTGGATTGCGATAGGTATGTCTCTTGAAAAGAGAAAACACAGGTGGTTAGACAATTATATTGTGATTGATATTGCGGCAATAGATAAAGGTGTTGGGTACACAATTATTCTGTGTGATCCCACAGGTGCAAAAATGTGCTTATACTATCCTGGTTGACTATGTTAAAGATTGTTTTCAGTTAGCTTAGAAACGAAAGATTCCTGTTAGTACTGAGGATGATTAAAGCTACACATACGATTCCTAAAAATTTTTGCTAGGAAAGTTGTCTCAGACAATATGAGTTTGCAAGTAAATAGAAATATTCTACCCATTCAGGTACATTTAACTGTATGTCCTATGCAATAACAGTTTCATGAGCTCTTAAAGGTATAAACATAATGACTATCACAGAAACTGGACCTAAATCAAAATTTTCGCAGGGTCAGCCATTGACGTTTTAGGAATGTATTCCTTCCTTGGAAATCGATTATACATACATATAAAGGAATAAATTGAACAACATATTTGTACTGCCCTAGTCAAAATATTAGCAATCATTAAGTGTATTGAGAAGAGTGAGTCATGATAACCTTCTTGAAAATCTACTGCAATCAAATATCCTGCTTCCTAAAAAGGGACTTCTCAACTTCCTTTTCACAACACTTTATCTCTCCTTCTCCGGCTACTTAAACCAATCACCAAGCCTTCTAAGTCTTACTCATAACACCCTCCTCCACAACAAAACCAAATCGAAAAAAATATCTTATTCTTCTTCTGGTTCTGATAAATCATTCCCTTCCATACATTCCTCTAATTCCACCAACTCTGATTATACCCTCCATTTCACTCTCATAAACCCTCTTTTTCCTGTAATTCGAATGTATGCACCAACTGGAAGGGCAGAAGGAAAAAGAAAAAACAATAGAGCATATAGAAAGGGGGAATCTTCAAAATTCCCAAAACAGAGGCGAGCAAGAGGAAAATCAGAGAAGCAACATCTACTCAAGAAGATGAGTTTCTTCACACTGCAAGCTCATCCCAAACTAAGGCCTTGGGTCTATTGGAAAACATGAACAATGAAGGCATAAAGGATCTTGAAGAAATAACAAAGGAGGTAACAAAGAGAAAACCCCAACTATCTGGGAAAGAAGAGCAATCCGGATCTTGGTCCTCACGGGCAAAACCTATAGAAAAAGGATAGTGGGTCTTCTTGGGGAAAAAAGGTAGATGAAGATGGTGGCTCTGCCTAAGGAAGGGTTAATTCAGATGGTGAACATAGGAAGAAAAAAAGAATGATATATACTTCCCTTATAGTAAAAGCTCCCCACACTTCCTAGATAGGATTCCATAGAAACTAGCCTAGAGTAGAACATCCATAAAGGTCACATTCACTAGACAATGACCAAGTTCTCTCTACTTTTATCCATGTAATAGTCTTAGTATCTAGGTCTCAAGTCTAAATCCAAATGATCTGTTATGTATGGTTGTAACCAAGGGACTGAAAGTGTACTCGTAGAAGTTAATGGAATTTTATGATTCAAAATATGTGCCTCAATTATGTGATTCAAATGTTTTTATTTTTAATTGAGCCAATGATTCTGCTATTTTGTGCATATGTGATAGCCACAGTGGCCTTGAGTTCAATATTGAAACAAAATGCTTAAATGCTTTTGAGACTATCCTTTTAATGAATCCAAAATGGGGAAGATTAATTAACTGTGCTTACTTTCTTTATGACTCATACACTATGCTAACATGGTTTAATCTTAAGTAAATACTGGGCTATGAGTTGTTTGGAATAGCTTGCACAAGGTGTAAAGAGTACAGGGTTTGTCATCATCAAAAAGGGAGAATTTGTTGGCATAAAGCCAGTATGGGATTTTGAGGATTGACAAAGTGAACCTACAATGTAAAGAAAATCAGGTCTAGATACATGTGATAATTGCAAAGTAACTGAACAAAGCTAGACAGCTAGTTGAGATAAAGCAGAGGTTTCAGACAATGAAAAAGGCTTAAAAAAGCAAGTAGCACATGAAGTATAGAACAGGTCTATAGACATGTTCCATTCCAAGAAGAAGCAGAGACAAATGCAAACACATGAACACAGATGATCAACATATGTGTGTTAACGTAAATACTGGTTTAATGATCAAATAAGAGAGTGAACCAATATATGATTAATCACAAGACAGATGCAGAACAAAGGAGATGAAGGTGACTCGATTACCACATGTTTCAGAGAAGAATAGAACAAGTCAGAAAACATGTTATATCTCAGAAGTCTTCAGGTGCAGTTGATGAATGGATAATAAAAAGAGATCGTGAAGCAGAAACGGTGAAAATGACTCAGATCTATTTTGTTCGAATAAAGAGAGTTAACACAGAACAAGAACATGGTTAGAGTTACAGAGCTGATACAGGGCTGAAGACATGATTTATTCAAGCAATGAATAAATCTAAGTGAAGAAGAAGACAACCACAGAGCAACACATGATAAATGAAACAAGTCTGTTCACATGTTCCATCATTCATCACAAAAGCAAGCTCAAGATAGAGTCGCAGGAATGAATGAGAAGGGGATAATGAAATAGGTTCATGAAATTGTTCCATCTCAAACAGTGCATAGATTCAATGACAGACGAACCAAGTGGATGGAACAGGTTCGTTAACATATTCCAGCATAAGTTCTATAGCAAATATGATTTGCAGATTTATGGTATAGGCTTGGCGGTCAAGTGTGCAGATTTCCTTGCCATATTTGTTAGGATTAGTAAGACTCTACACGGACAAGAAGCGGACTCAACAAGGCAAGAATCCAAATACAACACAAACCCTATTACATCTCATAGGCCTACTCGAAAAGGGTTTTGCGTTTGCCGACATGTTGTGCACTCAATGTTATAAATATCCAAGTTTTACCAAGAACAAGGTTGTGCACCCACAAAGAGAGAATTCAAAAAATTGAGCGATCAAAGTTATATCTAGAATATTCAAGAATCCAGGCGTGCGTCCCTAGTACGAGAAGAAGATTGAAGAAGCTGTCAAATAGAGTTTATGTTTACAGTTCTTGAGTCTAGAAAACTTGTATTAGGTTGGGCTATCGAGTTGTACTTTATCCGCTTTATTAGAAGCTGTCAAGTAGTTACTACATTGTAAATTCAACATCAACTTGGAGGTCAACTTGAAGATTGCATGCTAGTCTGAGGTTTATTAGTAAGATATGGATTAGAGGTTAGTTCCTAGGTTACAGAGGTTGTCACTTAAATTTGCAGAGGCTCACTATCATAGTAGAGTTTGGGAAAATCCTACAGAGGTGTAGGCCATGGTTTTTACCGCCTTTGTGAGCCGGCTGGTTTTCACGTAAAAATCATTGTGTTCTTTACTTACCTGCAATTTATATTCTGCAAGACGCTAGTATAAAACAGGTAGAGTAACGTGTTCCATTCTACAGGCGAAAATTGGAGACTGCATAGGATAGGAAGTAGGTCGTACAACCTAGCAGGATTGGTGCGGACATCTATATACCAATCTACAAGACTCAACTAGACATTGCTCATGTGTTCATGAGACCAGTGAACCTAAAGCTCTGATACAAATTGTCACGACCCAAATTCGAGGGTCATGATGGCATCTACACCCTCCTACTGGTATGCGTACCATTATAGAGTAGTAAATCATTTAGAAAAAAAAAAAGTAAGAGAATTATTCAAACCATCGACAATATCTAAATAGTCTTAACATAAATATAAGTGCGGAATATAGCTTGGTCATATACAACCCAAAACCTCATCTAACTCGTACAAGAGCATCTAAATAAAATACAAGTCTTAGTCAATACAGAAATAGAAAGCTGTCTCAAAAGGAGAGGATAGAATAACACAAGATAAGAATCCGTGGTCGTACGTCCAAATTGCCGCTCACCTTAGAAGCCGGAAATGATGTTCTTAATCGACCACGCGATAGAACCGGAGCACCGTGTCCGTATCCGCACCGAAAAACAATGCGGAAAAATGTAGATGAGTACAAAACCACTAGTACTGTGAGGGTATCACAGGCCGATAATGAAGAAATAATGCATAAAAAATATAAAGATTGAAGCAAAACATACAAATAGAACCACACAGCCAACATCTATACACCTCTTTTAACCTTCGTCATGTTCCACCTAAAAAAACAGTAGCCAATAATCATGTGAGAATGCAATCCCTGTCACAACATCCAAATCATGCAACAATTTCCCAACAGATACACCGGTACCTACCTAAGTGTTTATCACAACCACTAAGGTGGGACCCCCTTCACGTGCCTAATACCTCATCAACATTTATAGGCTATATACGCCCACCAATCTGAGTCTAAAAGAGTAAATCATAACCTACCTCAAGGCCGAGCGGGTTTCACGAACACTCTAAATTGAGCCTTCTCTTTTCGAAGATCCTCCGACAGAGCAAATTCTATCAAAATGTGAATTTTACATTAAAACACGATTCTAAGGATACCCATATTGCCATAGTAGAAATTCGGGTCGAAAAGTCAACTAAAAATCCCATCCCCAAACCTGGAGGATCAAAATGGTAATTTATCAAGAATTCGAGTTCAACAATATCAAAATATACGAGGTCACATGAATCCAACAATACCCATCCTGCTATACTTATAATCAAAACCCAAAAACGAACCCAAAATAATCAAACCCGAGCCCCAAGGCAAAACTGGAAATTCAACTTTAATTTACTTTACCTATAGTCTAAATAAGCTAAACCCAGAAAATCATCAAAAACTAACCATGGATTGACCTCCAATCTCAAGAAAAACTAAGTTCTTAGGTTAGAGGTAAAATCCCCAAATTTTCAACCCAAAAGCATGATTTAATTACTAAATAATGAAAGGAATTGATGGGAAATGATAAAATCAAGGTTAGAATCTTACCCCCAACAAATAAATCTTCAACTTAGCACTTGAAACCGAGCTCTAGAACTTGAGTTATGTGAAAATGAGGTTTTGATTCGAAGTTAGGAAATAAATATCTATTTGAGCCCTCCCTTTCTATGTGAACGTGAGACGAGCTCGCGAACGCCATGAACAGGCTTGACCCGGCCCAGACTCCATTTCTCCTTTGCGAACACGACAGAGGGCTCGCATTCTCGTTGACCATCCTGGTCAACACAAGCGAACGCAGTCCCTCCTTCATGAACGCGAAGAAGGAAACCATCAACTGGACACCAAAACCTCCTTCTGAATTTGGTTTTGACACTAGAAACTCATATGGAACCCCACGGACACAAACCAAACATGCATTTTAGTTATAAAACACGCTACGAACTCACTCGTGCACTCTGATTTCTCAAATGAGATCATCTTGACCCGGGGTTGACTATGGTCAACTCCAAAACACCAAAAATCCAAATCACACCTGAGCGCCTTGGGACCCGAATCAACTATCCTACTAAGTCAAAAATTACATTCTGAAACTATCGGAATTCGATTTTGGGTGCGTTTACCCAAAAGTCAACTATTGGTCCCAAAACAAAACTTAAGAACCCAAACTTAGGAATTTTCCTTACCGATTGCCGCGATAACCGGGCCACCCATCCGTGTAAGTCAAGAACACCAAACTAAGACTAGGGGAAGGGTAGTTTAGGGAAAAATAGGTAAAATCACTAAACGACCGAGCGGGTCGTTACAACAATCCCTTAGTTCATAGTCGCAATCCATTGCCAAACTTGTACTGGTAAAATACTTTGATTCCACTTATCTTTCTTGTTCACCTTCCAAAGTCGTCTTTAGTACCAAGAATCTATATAAAATATGTTGTTACACACAACAAGTCTAAGCCTTGACTCTCTTTGACCAGAAAAGAAGTTATGTATGTTCTGAGTAAATTCTAAATATTTTCATAAAAAAGGGACCTTATCTAAACCCAATTCTGCTAATTCCAAATCTGTTAGTTTCGTTTCATCGAGCTGAAGCTACTGAGTCAATACTCATTGTCCAATTCCTCTTAAATCTTCAAACAACACAGTATGCGCATCAACCTAATGATTACCTTGTCGTGCCAAATCTGTAGAAAATCAAATGATCACCCTAACCCCCTGTTTGGATGGTGGTTTCCCGTGGTTCATTAATGTATGGTTTTTTATGAAACCATATTTGTTTCCATTGTTCTTAAAATTATGTGGTGTGGTGTTGTAAACCCGTGGTTCATCCCATGGTTAAATAACCATGAAAAGTCCCAATTTTTGTAACCACAGATTTGGTGTTTTTTTCGTGGTTATGTATGTCATTTCTCCATTATACCCCACCCTACACCATCCACCATCCACCCGACCCCACCCCACCCTACCACTCACCCCTGCCCAACCCTCCACCATCCACCCTACCCCTCACCCCTACCCTACTACCCACCCCTACCCCCGCCCTACCCCACTCCTCAGCTACCCACCCCCACCACCCCAACCACCACCCACTACCCTTGACCATCGCCCAACCTCACCCCACAACCACTCACCCCCACCCTACCACCCCACAACCACCCACCCCTCCACCCACTTCCCTTCACCACCGCCCAACCCCACCCCCACTCCCATAACCACTCACCCCCACCCTACTACCCACTACCCCACCCTCATCCCACAATCACCCACCTCACACCACCCACCCCTCCACCACCCCAACCCATTACCTACTTATTTTTTAAAGTTCCTATTTTATTCTTTATCTGAGTTTTTTTAATATATATAAACTAATTTCTAATTAAGAGTTAAGGGTATTTTAGTAAACTTACAAATTATTATACCATACCATATAGTCAAACCAAACAATACAAATGTTATTAAACCACAACAAACGATACAGTCTATCCAAATATTATCTTCATTAATACAGTACAATAAAATACAACACCGTACTGTACCATACCATACTGTACATTAATGAACCACGGGAAACAACCATCCAAACAGAGGGTAAAGATTTCCCCTAACCATTTGTACCTCCTTAATACATCACTAAGTACCAGTGTAAACCATTAGAACTGTCTAAAGAGCTGCCATGAGTAAAATATGATCGAACCTACTTGCAAACTTCAATAAGACCCAGTAACACTGCCATACCCCTATTTTGAAATGTAAATCTATCAATCTTCAAAAAATGGGTTACTAGAATAACCTTAAATTTGTCGAGTAATTTACCCATAAGCCACCATACATTACATGAACAATTATAACCTAGTGTAAAGTGCATAACTCCCTGAGTGCCTCCAATAGTCAACCAGACTGACTCCAAACCCTTACAAAACCAATGATAGACATTTCATAGGTCTGTGGTGATCAATTCTAATCCTTCGCTCATGAATACTCAACCTCGTCTTTGTTATTCCCGACTTCAAAATCTGAATTCTACCCCAGGTCATCAACTTAGTACTGAGAAAATCTACCTTATGACTTAAACCTTTATGTTTCTCAACTCACACCTATGCAAATCTGATAGAACTCCATAGGATCTAAATGCATCGAATCCTCCTTCTTGTGCTTTCACTTAACTCGTTCACCACTCCAAGAACTTCAACGCAAGGCCTATGGCCTAATACTCCACCTTCACAACCATAAAATCACTGAGTACAATACCGTGTTATGCCTTTAGCAACCCCAAAAGTATCAAAATTTACAAATCTCGCATTTTTCCATGCACAGGTTCTCCAAGTCATTCCCATCTGACATAGTCAAGAAGGCCATCTAGCCAGCAACGCCTCGACATAGACTACTATCACAAATACAGTCTCACCTGAAAAATATGACTTTAACTTTCAAACTAAAGAGGTTTCAAAATTTCCTCTGATTAATAAACTCTAGTCCATTCATAAAAAATGTTATGAAATTACACACCTTGATACAATGCAAGTCGTATTCTCATCAGTTTTATCACGTTAGTCATTTGAAATTTGCACCTCATAGTCGCAAATCGTAAAACCCTATGGCACCTCGCCATAACACTTATTGAAATTCCATAGACTTCCTTCTTCAAGCATACTCAACAATTACATCCCATCTGAGTGATGCAAGATAATACCACCACAAAATCCAATTGCTTTGAATTCAAATCCTTTTCTTTTTTGAAGATATGCCTTACTCCTTCGGATTCGAGATCAAACATGTCTTTATCTTAATCCTCAACTTCCAAATCCCGTTCACAATCACATTTAACGCTATCGACCAAAAATAACTCAAACCCACTGGCGAGTGTTCCGAAATATCATAAGTCTTGTAAAACAGCTAAGCCAATCCTGGAGATAGTAGTAAGCCACCAACTCGAATAACCAAAAGTTTTCCTTGTCTCACTCGAATATCAAATCTGGATAATTATCTAAACCAAACGCATCATATGACCAATCCTTCACGAAGCCTTTCCACCAGAAAATACCACCCACCCCTTGTAATTTGAACAAAAATCATTGTCCACTACTGCACTGGTCCATAATTTGTAGAGCAATCCTCATTTACCGTTCACATAATCCTACTAATATTCTCATATGATTCCATACCAGTATTCTTTCCAAAGATCCCTTAATTGAAGAATCCTTTTTAAGTTAGCTTACAAGTTCACCAACCCAATATCAATACACAAAAGCACCATAGTGAATTTATTTCTCTTGGTTTCAACCGGTATTACTAATCCCTATTTTGATTTCCTAAAGGTACTTCACAACTTGAATTAGTTAATATCCACCATAGATTTACCACTTTAAATGTCCTTATTGACCCTCATGATTAACCACTTCTTGCCTTTTCTCGCTGAACTAGAATGCCTCCAACAAATCCTGTGATTATCCTTCTCATTTCATCAATCCCACAGAGTTACATCATTAGTAATTGTAGAAACTTAACGATCCCTAAGCAACAGGTGCAATGCCTATATTCCTTCTCCCACACTAGGTGTAACAACTGATAACTCCTTATGTAGTGAATCTTCACATTAGTCCATCGCTAGAGTCATTTTCGTTAGTCTATCACTGTACTCCTGGTAGTCTACAGTGTAGTCAAACTTACTGACCAATTCATATTCCTTTAACACTCACTTCATAAATAGAGCAGACTCGTTCCATGGCAGCCTAATGATTTCATCCCACTTATGACACCATAAGCGTTTGGAAAATGCCATGCAAGTATTACCCATCATCCTTGCACATTCAATAATAGCTGCATAAATCACAAATTCAACAAGATCATGGCCCAAAAACGATCCCTTTTATCGCTAACCTCGAAATATCAAGCAGTCTAACGAACTAGCCCTTTATTGAAAAATCATAGCTGTTTATTCCCATAATGGTGCAATCTCCACAGGTAACTTTCTCCACTCTTCCTAAGGCCAATATCCACTTGCTTAGAGAATCCTCAAACCTTTTGTCCTTACTCCATAACCACAATTCCATCCTATCGAAACTCCACTCAGCCTTTCATACTCCCATGTATTATCAAATTCATCATATCTTGCGCTCCCTTCAGATGAATACTTTACCATTTTAACTGTTGTGTTACCAAACTTGGATTATTTGATTTATCCTCGATATACGTCAACTCCGTAGGTAGAAATAAAACTCTTCACACGAACCCCATAGCAAGTCTCACCACTTCGGACCTCATCATAACGGATCACCTTTCATGTATTTGTCCTTTCTCGACTTCTCTTCAAAATCTTAACATGGGGACTATTATCTCATATGACCAATTAATCCTCCCAAGTTTAAACTTGTTTTCAAGATAGCACCATATGTACCTTTCCATTACTGAATCGTTGACTTGTCGTTGATACACCCGCGTCTTAAGAATATCGTAATAAATCCAGATGATGTTGAAGAATTCCCATACTAATCTCAAGTAACTCATCCTTGATATGTCATACTTCTCGAGTGCAGTCTTTAAAGCCACAACGCTTATTCCCTGGTTATTTCACTAACCGTACTAATTCAAATCGCCAACCCATCCTAAATGCACTTCTTCGACCTTCGAGCAACTAAGCATTAAAGACATGACGATCATGCATTCTTTCGAACCATCACTCCCGTTTTCTAGGGATATCACTGAACTAAAAGTCTGAATCATAGCCCCTTGCAATTGAGTCTTTAAGTCATAGCTTCAATCTGAACTTTATCTAGCATCGTTATCATGGTAACACATCTCTTATCATATCATAAGATATCACATCTAGCCGCTCATGTGAGAACCCGAGAACGTGTCCTCACCATTAGTGAGTGATTGAAATAAAGAAGTTTAGATCTTCAACCAAATCAAATACGCACGATAAGGATGGAAGAGTGGAATTTTTCTAAATGTCCTATAGCCTATCGAAGATAAGTATGGAGCTCATCGTACCGATCCGCAAGACTTTACTAGACATTGCTCTAGTACTCATGAGACCGGTGAACCTAGTGCTCTGATACCAAATTGTCATGACCAAAAATTTAGGTCGTGATGGCGCGTAACCATCCCACCATTAGGCAATCCAAACCCAAACATACAATCCAAAATCATTAAGTTAAAAGTAAATAGTCGAAGAATATCCAACGAAGTCTTATAGTAAGAAAGTACAGAAAATACAACGCTACCCAAGATCCGTATCACAAGTACAACAGCTACTATGAAATACGTACAAGTCTGGAAATGTCAAAACATAGTCTAAATGTAACTGTCTATACAGTAAAGTGACAGAATACACAAAATATAGAGGGGGATATAGGCTGCGGAACAGCCAAGCAGCTCACACAACTTTGAATCTCCAAGCTCGGACCCAGAAAGCTCCACGAGATGCGCTCGTGCTCAAAATCGATCTACACCACAAAAGAGTGCAGTAAGTGTAGTATGAGTAAGAAACCACATGTACCTAGTATATCTCATAGACCGACAACGTAAAAAATAGTGATGATGTAATTAAGAAAAGATCAATTACACCATTACCATGTCAGTTTATCCGAGAAACCTTTATTCATCCATATTATGATTGTTCATTATTTAGGACAAGTCGAGAATTGATAAGAATGGTAAACAATTAGAGAAGTCAAATAACTCAATTATTCAATTAGGAGCAACAACACAGTTATTCAGTCAAGAGAGAATAATAACGTGATGGAATGACAATACAATGACATGTCTCAAACAAATGCTCCAAACCTATCTATACATGACGACCTCGATAATCTTTGGGAGTTCGTGACCTATGGAGGGCTTGCGAGGTCCATATACCCGTTGCAGGGGTGCAACCCAAGAAAAATAACATATTCAATATGTTGCAGGCGTGCAACCTGAGCCAACCATATATAATCCGTTGCAGGTGTGCAACCCGAGCCAACCATATGCAAATGCATGATATAACACATAAAAAAATCATCACCTCAAATCTGAACTAATATGCCAAAAGTTCAACATTAACAACAACAAATCAGACTTCATAGCCGACAATTCATTAACATGTTATTTCAAGTGTACGAGATTTCTTAAGATGTCAAATATAACAACAATAAAGTCTACCAATAGTACATAACAACTAATGCCCACATGCCAAATTTTGCATTCTGACCACAGATAGAATGACTCAAATATGATACAAACTCCCAAATCATGGCACCGGTACTCGTACCAATGCCTGTCACATCATGGATACGTGATCCCTATGCCCTTACCCCTTTATTATTTCAATGTTTTTTAATCTTTACTTAACAAAAATGTCCCTCAAACCAAAGTCTTAATATACCTCGAATGCTGAGCAAACGCGCCACGAACCTTCAAGATTTTGCCTTTCCTTTCGGTAAAGCTTTGGAAGGCTCCCAATCTATCAAATACGCGTTATTCGTAAGGAAACGAATTCGTAGATGCCCATATTACTATACTTTGATTTGAAACCCTAAAACAGACCAAAAAAGGCAACCCCGAGCCTACAAGGGCAAAACTAGACTTTTGTTACAAAATCAATTTATCCATAACCTATAGAGTCTAAATTTAGAAAATGACTTAAAACCGTCTTCGATTTAATTTTCAATTTGAACAAATTCATAATTTAAACTTAGGGCTTTAAAATCTCAAAAAGTGACCCCGAACTCCGATGACCAGATCAGAATTTTCCTTCAAAATAGTTTCCCCTCAACTCAAGGAACTTAAATCCAGAAAACCTAGTAAAAAACACTCCATCTTAACCTTCAATTTCTTATTTTTTCCAAAATCACACTTAGGGTAAAACCCTCAATTTTCCAACACCCACCCAGGAAATCAACTCTAAATAATGTAAGAAATCTATGGAGTAACATGATATAAGGTTTAGATTCTTAACCCCAACCAAATACGAAAAGAATGTCTTGCAATCGCCTCAATCTGAGCTCCCAAACTTGTGAGAAAAAGTACCGAAACAAGTAACAAAAAATGCAGCAGCCGTCCAGTCCCGGAATAGATGCTAGATGATCAGAAAACTCACCTTTGACAACCCAACACGATCCAAGTGAGATTCCACCCAAGATAGCCTAAAATGAGAGAGATATGATTTTTTGAAGTTTTGAAGAAAATCATAAATTTAAGGACGAACTTGGGACATAAGCGGTATTTTCAGAATTGTTGCACCAGAAAATTCAGCAATTGCAAAATCTTAGTTTTAGCACCAGAAACTCATCTGGAACCTCTCGGGCACAAACCATATTTGCATTTCAATCATAAAACACGCCACGAACCTGCTCATGCACTCGAAATTCCTAAAAGATGTCATCTTGACCCGGTGTTGACCAAGGTCAATTCCAATTCTACAAAATACTAGATTTTCACATACGTTCCAAATCACACTCGAATGCCTCAGGACCCGAACCAACAGTCCAATCAAGTCAAAAATCACATTTTGGGCCTAATGGAATCGAAAACTTTGAAAATGACATATTTACCCGCAATGTTGACTTTGGTCAAATTTCCTCATTTCCTTAACTTAAGAACTTCAAATTGCTAAAACTAATCTGAAACTCAGCTGATTTCCTCGGGAGCTATGCCACCCATCCCCACATGTCATAAATACCAAGATGAAAATATGAGAAGGGTATTTTAGGGAAAACAAGCGCAAAAGCTCAAAACGACCAAGAGAGTCGTTACATTTATGATGCTCAAGTATCAACAGGTACATAAAATATCTAAAATGGTATCCTAGCATGTGAATCTATGTTACATTCATCACCTTAAACATAAAGCATGCTCAGCTATTCATACCATAAACAAGTAATATAGAAGAACAATACATAAGCTAAAATACCCGCATACGCGCTCGTCACCTCGCCTATACATTACCATCACACCCGTTAGTTCATTGGCTGATAAAACATCCCTTATCGATGTCAAAACCTTAAGTTACCTCGAAACGAAGCCTTCAACCACTTTGAACGACCTTTCCTTTCCTCACCTCAAAATCTCCAGATACTCCCAATGCAACAATGCCAAACAAAAATTTCACTTTGAATCACCTCAAAATTGAGTCTCCAACTTCTAAAATTTAATTAGAATAAATGATCCCTGATTCTGAAATTTGAATGCTGCTTAGGAACTATCCTTCATGATCACAATATGGCTCATCACGATCGCTAATAGCAATCAAACGAGGCCCTATGGTACTGAAGAATTCCCTTACGCAATCGTGACCCCAATCCCATCAACCCTATGTGATCATGATACTCTTTCCCTCGATCGCTAAGCACATAATATATTATGTTGTACCACAAAAATAAAATTTGGTGCAGCTGAATTTCAAAAAAATAGGAAACGAAACTCACTCATACCTCTCAGGTTGCAATTCAAACATATGTGGAAGTCCAAAATTATCATAAAAACTTATAGAAACTTTATGAATAAATACGCATTCAATCACATCTTTGACTTTTGTCAAATTTTAACTTTTGAAACTTCTAGTTTTGGTTATAATGTTCCAAAATACGCCCGAGCCCCTCAGGACTCGTGTCACCATTCCACAAGTCATAAAACATCAAATGAACCTACACAAGTCTTAAATAAGGAAAATGGGCCCAAAAACTCAAAACAACATAATTGATCGTTACACCAGCCTATGTGAGTGGAGATCCAATCATGTAGGTTCGTATGAATAATAACAAGTCGATATGAACATTAAAGCGCTAAACAATAGCTTTTTAGGCTTATTCTCCAAAATAGAAACTCGTCTAATGCCTAAGCGTACATCCAGAACAAAATACAATAGGGTTGGTATCTCTCTCGTTCCACTCTCATATAAGCGAATTCATCAAGCTTATCTTTGCTTTATGATTCTTTGTTAGGTTTTATTATTATTATTATTTGACCCCAAAAAAAAATTCTAAAAAAGAAGAGCATATTAGAAAGGGAAATTTAGTCATATCATAATAAGAAATAGATTAAAAAATCATTACAAAAAATCTATGTAAAGGAGGTAAGTGTTATATCATAAACTATAAGGGAGGTTTGTGTTATGGGGCCAAACTTGAAGGGAGGTCTCGGA
The DNA here is from genome assembly GCF_029784015.1 of Lycium ferocissimum. Taxonomy (NCBI): domain Eukaryota; kingdom Viridiplantae; phylum Streptophyta; class Magnoliopsida; order Solanales; family Solanaceae; genus Lycium; species Lycium ferocissimum. The sequence continues at coordinate 20,233,134 of NC_081352.1, forward strand.
AATTATCCCAGTCTATTATTATTTCGCTTATGATACTTTTTTTTATTATTATTTAAACCTTGCCTCCATTGATCATGTTACACCTAGGGAAATCTCATGTCGTTGTGCGGTGAATAGACCAACGTAAGTTAAGGTGTATATGATGTCTCTACTAGTAAGAAAGGATACTTAGTGGTTCTAATTAAGATTCAAAAGACATTTGAGGAAAGAGAAGAAAGCTTGTTAGAGAAAGTAAGGTAGGGAGTGTCTTACCTCGTGCACAAATATACCAGCAGGTATTCCTAGTGATTTATGGGGTTAGAACTTGAACAAATCGAATCGATGCAATCTGAACAAATTCAGAAAATTCTGCAAACACCAGTCAGTGCCGACAGGCCGTCGATATATCAACGGACCGTCACTGTGCACCGTCATGTTTTTGCAGACTGAGACCTGCAAGCGCCAGTCGACGGACCGTCGACACGTCGACCCAACCATCAACACGTTTCTGCAATCCGAGATTCTCAGGTGTAAGTCGACGAGGTAAGTCGATGGACCATCGACACGTCGATGAGTCATTGACCCACTCGTCAAACCGCTTCTCTAGAACCTTCCAGTTTTAGCTATAAATAGGCAAGTCATGCTCCTATTTTCAGATTTCAGTCTCTCTCTAAACCTTGAAGGTTCTAGAATAATTCTCTCATCATATTATCGTCTATCCAAGGGAAATCAAGGAGTAAACATCAAGAATTAGTAAACATCAAGTGTATGGATGCTCACTAGGGTTTGTAGAGATCAAGAAGTCCTTTTGTATTGAAGTGGGGTTTTCTCCAAGTGAAGTACTTTCATCCAAAGCCCATTCCTACATCACCAAAGGTAAGTTTTATGTTCAATTCATGTTATAAGAATATTGAGAGGTTAAAAGACTTGGATTATGGAAGGGAGGGGGATATGGAGTGCAAATATGGAAATAGTGATATTCTTGAATAATGACTTAACTTGAATAATAATTCTTGACATGTTATGAGTACAATCTTGTGGGGAATAATGCGAATGATGTAAAAGGAGTATTATATGAGAATGAATATGATGTTGTATTATAGGTACGGTTATAGATGATTTCGAAGGTGGATTTAAGAAGTAAACAATGTTCAACTTGAAGAATTTATTGATTATGTTATTATGGCGTTCTTATTGATGCTTGAGGGTTGTCTTATTTTGTGGAAGAAGTTGTCGAACAAAGGAAATGTTGCCAAATTTTCATTAACTCTTAGTTGCTTTAGCTTAAGCTTAAGTATGTTTCGGGTTGTCTAATCTAAGTACAAATTCCCTTGAAGGTAGAATCGCGAGTTCGGAAGGCAAGCAAGTAAGCAATAGAGTTAAAAAGATATAAAGGTATATAAGGCTAGCCCTTCCTTCAAAGGCATGATTCTTATATATATTGTGATTTCTTTCGGTAATTCCCATGACCTTCTTACATTCCAAAAGATGAAAGCTAAGGAGTATTAAAAGTTTCCTATGGGATAGAGATGAGATACATTCCATGATAATGATAGGATGCTGCTATGATGTTAATGATCTTTACATGATCCCTTGATGCCATTCATTGTTGATAGCCTTACCTTATAATGCTAGTTCCTTCAAGGTGAGACATGATGATCATGACTACTCCATAATGGAATCGGGGCTTCTCGGCCTTACGTCACCCCGATAGAGTTGTATCTTTCACTTGAGTTCGTATACATGTCTTATGATAAGTATATAATGATGAGATTACGCCGTACCTATATGGCCGAGCAGACACCGCTAAGGCAGGCGGCATATACACCATGTTTAGATGGCATGGGCAGACACCACTAGTGGGTGGCTTGAGACGTTTATCTCAGACACGGGAGCCCCGGACGCTAGCTAATGATGATCACACCGTACCTACATGGTCGGACAGTTTATATATATATATATATATATATATATATATATGTCTATACATGATATGATGATGCTTGCATAAGAGCTAGCATGCATGATTCCGCCTTAAGAGGGAAGTAGTCACAGTTATCTTTTCTTCTTATACTTCCTATATTCCCTTGTTATGTTACCATATATGCCTTATATACTCAGTACATTGTTCGTACTGATGTCCTTTTCTTTTTGGACGCTGTGTTCATGCCCACAGGTAGACAGGGAGATGGCGCAGACGCTTAGGAGCCTACTCAGCAGATTTGCAGGAGCACTCCACTACTTTGGAGTTGCCATCTCTTGGTATATTCTCTTGTGTATATATATGGGCATGGCGGGGTCCTGTCCTGCCCTCATGGTTTCAGTACTTCAGTTAGAGGCTCGTAGATACTTATGTGTGGGTTGTAGATGGTATGAGACCTTTTCATTGTATATGTTGTGTGTGTGTATATATATATATATATATATATATATATATATATATATATATATATATATATATATATATATATATATATATATCCCGGTTGAGTACGATAGATAGTATAATGAGTGGTGCTCGGTAGCCAGCTCCGGGTACCCGTCATGGCCCACTAGTTGAGTCGTGACAAAAGTGGTATTAGAGCAGTTCTGTCCTAGGGTGTCTCTACGAGCCATGTCCAGTAGAGTCCTGTTTATGGGTGTGAAGCGCGCCACACTTATAAACAAGAGGTTGCGGGGCATTTAAGAAAAATAGTTGTCTTTCTTCCTATTAGATCGTGCAATAGAGCTGTGTCATAAGATTTTCTTTTCCCTAATGGTGCGTTATGATTTGAGCGATGCCGATAAAGAGGAAAGCTACAGCCGCCTAGAAGGGCAAGACCACGACAGCGAGGCGGATGGACAGGGAGCCACCAACGAATATAGAGAAAGGTGAATCCCATAATGAGGCCCCATCTTCTCTCACACTCCGCCTGTTTCAGAGGAGCATGAAGGGGCTTTAGATCCAGCTCCAATGCCTCCAGTCCCTCCACCGGCTGCTTCGGGTCAGCAGATGACCGAGGCTATTCAGCTATTGACTCAGCTAGTTACCGCCCACGCTCAACGGCAGAGTGCAGGTCCGGATGATAGAGCCACTGGTGCTAGAGCCCGTGATTTCATGAGTTTGAACCCGCCAGAATTTTTTGGGTCAAAGCACGATAAGGTGTTATGGACGCTGAGGATTATACATGCTTCAGACACAGAGTCAGTGGAGTTGGCATCCTATAGGTTGCGAGATATCGCCATTCTATGGTACAACAATTGGATATCTTGGAGGAAGGAAAATGCACCTCCCCCAATTTGGCAAGAATTTTTAGATGCCATCCTTCGTCATTATTTGCCACCCGAGGTTCGAAGGGCCCGAGCTGATAGGTTTCTGAATCTAAAATAAGAAAATATGAGTGCTCGGGAGTATAATCTCCGTTTCAACTCATTGGCTAGGTACGCTCCCACTATGGTAGCCGATCTGGGAGACAGAGTACATAGATTTGTGAGTGGCCTAGGGCCACATTTGTTCAAAGATTGCTTGACAGCTTCACTACAGGAGGGGATGGACATCTCCCGTATTCAGGGCCACGCCCAAAACTTAGAGGAGCAACAGCAGCCGCGCCGAAGTGAGCGCGATATTGATAGAGGGCATAGTAAGAGAGCCCGATCTGTCGGTGTCAGTAGTGAGTACAGAGGGGGTCAGAGATAGCCACATTTCGGGTATTCAGGCCAGTCTACGACCAGTGCACCTCCTCGATTCAAGGGCAGGAGATTTGATTGCCCCATTTATTCTGGTCCTGGGCAGAGTTCGAGAGTCTCAGGTCTTCAGTTTGGAGGTGATCCTAGTCAGAGGAGACCACCGGTCTTTGCGATGTAGCCAGTGTGGTAGATTACATTCAGGTCAGTGTCGCTGAGGTTCAGATGCTTGCTATTCCTGTGGTCAGGTTGGGAATATGATGCGTGATTGTCCATCGATGGGTGGTAGAGTTGGAGCTCAGCCCACAGAATCAGTAGCTGATTCTTCCTCGTCCATGCGCCCGGTAGGGTAGACTCCCTAGACTCCAGCAGGCCGTGGCAGGGGCAGAGGGGGAGCGTCCAGTTCAAGTGGCACCCAGCCTCGTATTTATACTTTAGTCGGACGCCAGGATCTTGAGTCCTCCCTGATATGGTTACAGGTATACTATCCATATTCTCTCATGATGTTTATGAATTGATTGATCCGGGTTCTACATTGTCTTATATCACCCCTTATATTGCTAGCCGTATTGGGGTGAAACCTGAGCCAATTAAACCTACTCCGGTTGGTGATCCAGTAATAGCTAGACAAGTATACAAAAATTATGTGGTTGTGGTATGTAATCGCCAGACTACAGCTGATTTGATTGAACTAAAAATAATAAATTTTGATGTGATTATGGGCATGGATTGGTTGGCTTCTTGTTATGCTAATGTGGATTGTAGAACGAAAATAGTTCGGTTTCAATTTTCGGGAGAACCAATGCTTGAATGGAAGGGTAACACAGCATCCCCAAGAGGTAGGTTTATTTCCTACCTTAAGGCAAGGAAGATGATCACTAAAGGCTATATTTATCATTTGGTCCGGGTTCGCGACACCGAAGTAAAGCCACCGACCCTCCAATCTGTTCCGGTAGTAAATGAGTTCCCAGATGTATTTCCAGATGAACTTCCAGGCCTTCCACCGGAGCGGGAGATTGATTTTGCTATTGATGTCTTTGTCGGATACTAAACTTATATCTTTTCCTCCTTATAGAATGGCTCTATGAAGGAGAAGAGTTAAAGGCACAACTGAAGGATTTGCTTGAGAAAGGGTTCATTAGACCCAGTTCATCGCCATGGGGAGCACCTGTCTTATTTGTGAGAAAGAAAGATAGTTCTTTACGAATGTGCATCGATTATAGGCAGTTAAACAGGGTGACGATAAAGAATAAATATCCGCTTCCAAGAATCGATGATTTATTTGATCAATTACAGGGTGCCAAGTAATTTTCCAAAATAGATCTGAGGTCAAGTTATCATCAAGTGAGAGTTAGAGAAAAAGACATTTCGAAGACAGCTTTCAGAACCAGATATGGTCATTATGAATTTCGGGTGATTTTATTCAGGTTGACCAACGCTCCGGCAGTGTTTATGAATTTGATGAATAAAGTATTCAGGCCTTTCTTAGATCTGTTTGTGATCGTGTTCATCCATGATATTCTAGTATACTCTCGGACAAAAGCGGAGCATGCTGACCATTTGCGTGTTGTCCTTAGGATTCTTCAGGCTCGTGAGTTGTATGCTAAATTTTTGAAATGTGAGTTCTGGCTAAATTCTGTAACTTTTTTGGGCCATATCATTTCAGCTGACGGCATTCGAGTTGATACTCAGAAAATTGAGGCTGTGAAGACTTGGCCAAGGCTACTGGCCATATGAAGTCGTAGCTTTTTGGGTTTGGCAGGCTATTATAGAAGATTTGTCGAAGGATTTTCTTCTATTTCAGTACCATTAACGAAGTTAACTCAGAAGTTAGTAAAATTTCAATGGACTGATGTCTGTGAGAGCAGTTTCCAGGAATTAAAGGATAGATTGACTTCAGCCCCAGTCCTGACTCTTTCGGAAGGATCAGAGGGCTATGTTTTTTATTGCGATGCCTTCGGTGTCGTTTTAGGTTGTGTGTTGATGCAAAGCAGCAAGGTTATAGCCTATGCTTTCAGGCAACTGCGAAAATATGAGAAGAATTATCCTACTCATGACCTTGAATTAGCTGCGGTTATTCATGCACTGAAGATATAGAGGCATTACTTGTATGGTGTACATGTTGATATTTATACAGATCATAAGAGTTTCCAATATATCTTCAAATAGAAGGAGTTGAATCTTCGGCAGAGGCGATGGTTAGAGTTTTTGAAGGATTATGATGTGAGTATACTATATCACCCCGGAAAGGCAAATGTGGTGGCCGACGCTCTCAGCCGCAAATCAATGGGTAGTCTATGTAAGGTCCCTCCGGAGAAGAAAGAATTAGTCCATGAGCTCCGCCACCTAACTAGCCTAGGGGTTCGTCTAATTGATTCAGGCAATGCAGGAGTTGGTATTCACAACCCAGCTGATTCATCCTTAGATATGGAGATACGAGGACGTCAATACGAAGATCCCCAGTTGAGTCACTACCGAGATACACTTCTTCAGAAAGAGAAGTCACCATTTGAGGTTTCTGTAAAGGGAGTTCTTAGGTACCGAGACAGGCTATGTGTTCCAGATGTTGCAGGACTACATCGTTAGATTCTAGAAGAAGCTCATTATTCGCGGTATTCCATTCACCCAGAAGCGACAAAGATGTATCACGATATTAAGCTAATATATTGGTGGGATAGAATGAAGAAGGACGTAGCAGAATTTGTAGCTCAATGTCCAAATTACCAACAAGTGAAAATTGAGCATCAAAAGCCAGGAGGAATATTACAAGCCATGGAAATTCCAACCTGGAAATGGGAAGTGATCAACATGGATTTTGTTGTAGGTTTGCCTCGTTCCAGGCGCAAGTGTGACTCCATAAGGGTGGTTGTTGATAGACTCATGAAATCGGCTCATTTTCTTCCAGTCAGAACCACATATTCAGTAGAAGATTATGCAAGGCTGTATCTTAAGGAGATAGTGCGACTTCATGGTGTCCCGGTATCTATTATCACAGATAGAGGAGCACAATTTACTGCCAAATTCTGGAAGTCTTTTCAAGAAGGATTGGGAACTCAGGTAAGACTCAGCACAACGTTTCATCCACAAACTGATGGGCAAGCCGAATGTACTATTCAGACCTTGGAAGATATGTTACGGGCATGTGTGCTAGATTTCGGAGGTAGTTGGGATGATCATTTACCTTTTGTTGAGTTTGCATACAACAACAGCTATCATTCCAGTATTCAGATGGCCCCGTATGAAGCTCTATATGGAAGGAAGTGTAGATCGCCAATTGGGTGGTTTGACGTAGGAGAGGTGTAACTAATAGGTCCAGAGTTGATTCAACAAGCGGTGGAAAAGATCAAGGTTATCCGAGATCGATTGTTGACAGGACAAAGTCTCCAGAAATCTTATGCGAACAACCGTCGGCGAGACTTAGAATTTCAAGTTAATGATTGGGTGTTCTTAAAAGTGTCGCTGATGAAAGGCGTAATGAGATTTGGCAAGAAGGGAAAGCTTAGTCCCCGATATATCGGAGCTTACAAAATTGTTCGCAAAGTGGGCCAAGTAGCTTACGAACTGGACTTACCTCCGGAACTTGAATCAGTCCACCCAATTTTTCATGTATCGATGCTCCGCAAATGTGTTAGAGATCCAGCTAGAATCGTGCCAGTGAATGATGTTCAAGTTACCGAGAAGTTGGCTTATGAAGAAGTGCCCATTGCTATACTAGATAGGAAAGTACGGAAGCTTAGAAATAAAGAAGTAGCCTCGGTTAAGGTCTTATGGAGAAACAACAATCGAGAGGAAATGACTTGGGAGGCAGAAGAAAACATGAAGTCCAAGTATCCACATTTGTTTCCACCCCCGGAAGAGATTCGAGATGAGACGCCATTATCATAAGGTATGTAATGCTTTCTTTTAAATGCTTTTGGTCGTGTATGGTCATATTTTCTCGCCATTATGTTGTATCCCTATGAGGCGATGCTATTATGGGTTGTTGTGACAGGGTGGTAGTGCCATATTATAGAAGAAACTCTGGCAGAATTTCTGTAGAATCCCCGAGGACTTAACATTTGAGGACGAACCTTCTTAAGAGAGGGAGAGTGTTACACCTCGGGAAATTTCATGTTGTTGTGCGGTGAATAGACCAACGTAAGTTAAAGTATGTATATGATGTCTCTACTAGTAAGAAGGGATGCTTAGTGATTCTAATTAAGATTCCAAAGACATTTGAGGAAAGAGAAGAAAGCTTGTTGGAGAAAGTAAGGTAAGGAGTGTCTTACCCCGTGCACAAACGTACCAGCGGGTATTCCTGGTGATTTATGGGGTTAGAACTTGAAAAAATCGAATCGACGCAATCTGAACGAATTCAGAAAATTCTACAGACACTAGTCAGTGCCGACGGGCCGTCGACATGTCGACGGACCGTCACTGTGCACTGTCAATATATTTCTGCAGACTGAGACCTGCAGGCGCCAGTCAACGGACCAAGTTGACGGACCGTCGACCCAATCGTCAACACGTTTCTACAATCCGAGATTCTTAGGTGTAAGTCGACGAGGTAAGTCCATGGACCGTCGACACGTCGACGGGTCGTCGACCCGCTTCTCTAGAACCTTACAGTTTTAGCTATAAATAGACGAGTCATGCTTCTAATTTTCAGATTTCAGTCTCTCTCTAAGCCTTGAAGGTTCTAGAATAATTCTCTCATCATATTATCATCTATCCAAGGGAAATCAAGGAGTAAACATCAAGTGTATAGATGCTCACTAGGGTTTGTAGAGATCAAGAAGTCCTTTTGTATTGAAGTGGGGTTTTCTCCAAGTGAAGTAATTTAATCCAAAGCTCATTCCTACATCACCAAAGGTAAGTTTTATGTTCAATTCATGTTATTAAGAATATTGAGAGGTTAAAAGACTTGGATTATGTAAGGGAGGGGGATATGGAGTGCAAATATGGAAATAGTGATATTCTTGAATAATGACTTAACTTGAATAATAGTTCTTGACATGTTATGAGTACAATCTTATGGGGAATAATGCGAATGATGTAAAAGGAGTATTATATGAGAATGAATATGATGTTGTATTATAGGTATGGTTATTGATGATTTCGAAGGTGGATTTAAGAAGTAAACAATGTTCAACTTCAAGAATTTATTGATTATGTTATTATGACGTTCTTATTGACGCTTGAGGGTTGTCTTATTTTATGGAAGAAGTTGTCAAACAAAGGAAATGTCGCCAAATTTTCATTAACTCTTAGTTGCTTTAGCTTAAGCTTAAGTATGTTTCGGGTTGTCTAATCTTAGTACAAATTCCCTTGAAGGTAGAATCGCGAGTTCGGAAGGCAAGCAAGTAAGAAATAGAGTTAAAAAGATATAAAGGTATGTAAGGCTAGCCCTTCCTTCAAAGGCATGATTCTTATATATATTGTGATTTCTTCCGGTAATTCCCATGACCTTCTTACATTCCAAAAGATGAAAGCTAAGGAGTATTAAAAGTTTCCTATGGGATAGAGATGAGATACGGTCCATGATAATGATAGGATGCTGCTATGATGTTAATGATCTTTATATGATCCCTTGATGCCATTCATTGTTGATAGCCTCACCTTATAATGCTAGTTCCTTCAAGGTGAGACATGATGATCATGACTACTCCATAATGGAATCGGGGGTTCTCGACCTTACGTCACCTTGATAGAGTTGTATCTTTCACTTGAGTTCGTATGCATGTCTTATGATAAGCATATAATGATGAGATTACACAGTTCCTAGATGGCCGGGCAGACACCGCTAAGGCGGGCGGCATATACACCATGTCTAGATGGCATGAGCAGACCCCCTCTTTGGGCGGCTTGAGACATTTATCCCGGACGCGGGAGGCCCGGACGCGAGCTAATGATGATCACACCGTATCTATATGGTCGGGAAGCTTTTTATAGATATATATATATATATATATATAGACACACACACACACATGATATGATGATGCTTACATAAGAGCTGGCATGCATGATTCCGCCTTAAGAGGCAAGCAGTCGCAGCTATCTTTTCTTCTTATACTTTCTATATTCCCTTGTTATGTTACCATGTATGCCTTACATACTCAGTACATTGTTCGTACTGATGTCCTTTTCTTTTTGGATGTTGTGTTCATGCCCACAGGTAGACAGGGAGACGGAGCAGACGCTTAGGAGCTTACTCAGCGGTTGCGGGTGACCCTCCACTACTTCGGAGGCTGCCATCTTTTTGTATATTCTCTTGTGTGTATATATGGGAATGGCGGGGTCTGTCCCGCCCTCATGGTTTCGGTACTTCGGTTAGAGGCTCGTAGATACTTATATGTGGGTTGTAGATGGTTTGAGCCCTTTTCATTGTATATGTTGTACATTATCTTGATAGCCTCGTGGGCTTACATATATATATATATATATATATATATATATATATATATATATTCGGGAGATTCGAAAATTTCTTATGACAAGTTCGATTTTGAAGATGCTATATATATATATATATATATATATATATATATATATATATATATATATATATATATCCCGGTTGAGTACGATAGATAGTATAATGAGCGGTGCTCGGTAGCCAGCTCCGGTACTGTCATGGCCCACTAGTTGGGTCGTGACGGATCATTGATGTGCAAAAAGTTACAATTTAAGTTTGGCATACCAAACTTTGTACATGATCACTGAGTTGACACTAAGTGTCTAATTCTATCCAAAAGGTTAGCTCTACAAGTGAGATCAAGGTGGTTCATATACAATAAGAAAGTGCTTTGTTTTTTTGTTCCTAAAAGATGGAAATTTCCATTTATCCATGTTGACGTGGCCCTTCACTTGTTGGGGTAGTTCAGACAGAGGGTTGAAAACTTGACTTTCATCATAACGGTACCTTAGGGCAGCTAGCTTATCGGCTGGTTTATTAGCTTTCCTAAAGCAGTGATTGATATTGAAGCCATGAGCTTCAACTAAACTCTGAATCTCTTTGATGTAGCTGTCAGTTTTTCAAGGAATTTTCCATTCACCTTTTATACATTTAGAGAGCAAAAGTGAGTCTGTTTCTGCCAATGTTAAAACAAGATTCCTATTGGCACACCATTTCAGACCATATAGCATAGCTGCTGCCTCTGCCATGTTGCTGGTGGCAGGATCTAGAGGGATAGAATAAGCCCAAAGAATGAAACCTAGGCTATTTTTCAAGAGTCCATTAGCTCCACATTCCCCATGATTGAAACTACCATCACTATTGAGTTTCACCACTATGATACTTATTTCAAACTCAATGAATTTTTTTTTTTTTTTTGAAGTTCCAACCTTTACAAATTCATAGTCCATAAACTATTCCTAGAGTTTGAACTAATGAAAGTTTAAACATCGTTTATAGAGTTTGAAAGTCCACGAGCCTTTTGTTGTGCTAGAGTTTCATTTGTCAAAAAATTTGAATTCCACCACCGTGTGTTGAGATTGTTTTGTACATAAGCTAAGAGTATTTTTATTCAAATTTTTAAAAATAATTACTTTCTATTTATATTTTAAGGGGTGATTAAACTTTGATTGTTGGTTTAATAATTGATCAACCTACCTACTCCCTTCATCTCAAATTATTTGTTGCTTTTTTATTTTGTACGCCCCTTAAAAAATATTAATTAGGAGGGATATTTGACTAACTTTACCCTTATTTATGTCTAAGTTATAATCTCTCTCCATTAAATGTGTACTCTATTTATATATCATCTCCATTAATAACAAAATTCTACTCCATCCGTCCCAATTAAGTGTCTTAGTTTGACTTGACACGAAGTTTAAGAAACAAAGGAAGACTTTTAAATCTTGTGGTTTCAAATTACGGATGTGTAAAGCAGCAAAAAGTTATTTGAATCTTGTGGTTATAAATTTGTCATATAGAATGTTTGAATTGTCAACTTACTAATGTTTGAATTGTCAACTTACTAAATATAAAAACAGGCACTCTTTTTGGGATAAACCAAAAAGGAAAGTAAGACGCATAAATTGGAACAGATGGAGTACTTAAGATAAAATTTGAAAAATAATTGAAATAATTATTTTTGATAATCATGACAAATAATTTGAGACGACGAGCGTAATTTTTACACTAAAAGGGTATTATGGAGCATGTCCCAGTCAACTAAGGTCCATAGGCCAAAAGACTAACAAGGATGAAGAGTTGCCTTTGGAGTTCGAACTAGGTTTTTCGGCAACAATAACATACAACTATACAAGGGTTTTAGTTTGTGTTTTCCCCCATTAATTATTCTCTCTCTATATGAGAGCCTCCGTCCTCTTGTTCAAGTGACAAGCCTTTATCCTCTTTTACATTTGATTTATTTTTTTATTGGCTTTGTTCCGTCTATTTTGTTCCTTTATTGATTTTTTGTATGGCGTCATCATCTCATACAAATGATGGCAGTATACCAGTAGAAAAGATGTCTGATTTGAATCTTGATGATTCAGATGTTGAATTAGATTATCTTGGTGACGAGGGTGCCACTGACCCCGAAGAGAACATTGTTAATCTCCCGTGGTGTGTGGTAGGCCGCATTGTCACAGACAAGTTCATCAACCCTAAGTCCTTGAGTGACGCAATGGGAAAGGCGTGGAGACCAGGAGAGGGTATGGTGGTGAGAGAACTTGGGAATAATGTCTTTGTTTTCCAGTTTTTCAATCAACGCGAACATGATCGGATTATTGAAGATGGCCCATGGAACTTTATGCAGAGCCCTGTTCTACTACTTCCCCTCAATCTCGATCAAAACCCTCGACAGGTGGAACTTATGTCATTGGATATATGGGTTCAAGTCCATGATTTGGTGGGAGGTCTAAGTAGGGCTGTTCACGGTTTTGGTTAAAACCAAAACCAAACCGAAAATTTAACCAAACCGAATAAAAAAACCGACATTTGGTTTGGTTTGGTTTGATTTGGTTTGATTTGGTTTTAAATTTTAAAAACCGATAATATTTGGTTTGGTTATGGTTATATTAAAAAATAACCGAATAAATAACCGAACCAAACTGATAAATTATATACATAAATTTTATAATTATTTATATGTATAATATTAGTTTTTCATAAATCATTATAAATATTTTATACCTTTTAATCATTAATTTGATTTCTGGTCTGCTTATTTCACATGATTGCTTAAGGCCCGTGTTTTTAAGAATATGTTCAAGCCTATGTCTTTAAGTCTTTTAACTCTTTAAGTGTTAAGTGTAAACCTACTAACAGAAGCTCACGTTAGAGTCTAATGTCTTTAACTTAAATTTTTAGCCTTTCTTTGTCGACCATTTGATTTTAGGTTGTTTCTTCTTCTTTTTTCGAATTTATACCTTTCTTTTTTCTTGTCTGAATGGGTCCTAAACTTATAATATTTTTCATATGAAAAGGATAGAGGTTGTAGATTTGGAGGTTCCTATAGAAGATACTTCGGTAACATCAGCATTTGCTGCAACTCAAGCACATTGTAATGTCCTAATACTTCTTTCGTGGATAATCCTCCTAAAAAGCAGAAAAGAACAACTCCTTGTAGTCGAGACCCTAGCCTTGGGGATAATGATAGAAAAACATCTGAAGTTTGGGATCATTACAGAAAGTTTTTTTTAACAAAATGGGAGAATTAAGGGCAAAATGCAAGTACTGCCCCAAAGTTTGGGATCATTACACAAAGTTTTTTTATTTCATATATTTTCATTTTAATTTTAGGTAGTCTTTATGTTTAATTAATATGTATGTTTTTAACAACAACTAAAAGCTCCTATGCTCTACTTTATTTCCAGGCATGTATATTAAGATGACAAAAATGGTAAAACATTTACTTAGTTAGTTTTTAGCTTTATATGTAATAGTTTAGCAACTTTGGGTAACTTGAGTACGACACTATCACTAATAGTGAAAATGTTTCTATGATGTATGTTCCAGCTTAAACTATAAATAAAAGATATCGTTTGAACAACAAAAAAAAAGACATGTCTTTTTTAACTTTTTAATGTTCTTGATAAGTCTCATGGCTGCTAGTCATAAACCGAAAAATCCAACCAAACCGAACCAAACCGACAATAACCAAACCAGTGGTTATTATTTTATTTGGTTTGGTTATGATTTTAGACATTTAAAAACCGACTAAATTGGTTTGGTTATGATTTTAATCAATAACCGACCCAAACCGAACCATGAACACCCCTAGGTCTAAGGTCTGAAAGAGTTCTAAGAGACATTGGGAACACCATTGGTAGTTTCAAATACTCCGATACAAAAAATCATGATATGCTTTGGAAAGACTACATGAGGATACGAGTGAGCATTAATGTTCAAAAACCACTTAAACGATTAATGAAGATCAGAAAGCCGGGCGGTGGATGTGTGCAAATGTCATTTAAGTATGAAAGGTTGGGAACTTTTTGTTTCTTTTGTGGTTTGATTGGCCACACAGACAAGTTCTGTCGGAAACTAAATCACCATCTGGAAATTGATAAAGTACAATTTCTTTATGGGCCAGAATTGCGTGCTGAACGGCGACAAGCATCCATGGCTGGCATGCGATGGATTAGGTCGGAGAGCAGATCGGAGGGAGGTGCGTGGCAGGATAAGGAAAGATGGGATTATCCGTGAGATTCTTCGAATGGATTGGGTACGAAAAAGGAAGATAAATCAGGGAATGAAGGAGAAAATAACGAGAAAAGTGGGGAAGTGAGAGAGGGAGAAGGAAAGAATGCGCAAAAAAAGGGAGAAAATGACGTGAATTATGGGAAGGGGAGTGCTGGAAATGGAAAACATTAAGGGAATCTTGGAATAATTATAAGAAATGGAGAGGAATCTGGGAAAAGATATAGAGACAGAGGCTTTTAATGAAGAGGAATTAACGTCGTTAGAGAAAAGAAGGAAGCGTGACGCAGCGGGCAAATTAATTCTTTTTGATGGGCCAAAAAATGGGTTTACGGCGGGTTCTGGTCTCCAGACCTGCCAAGTCCAATGAGCTCTTTAATTTGGAATTATCGTGGGTTTGGGAACCCATGTACAATTTCTGAACTAAAGGACTTGGTCCAACAAAAGAAGCCCAATTTAATTTTTTTTACAGGAGACTAAAGTTGATAAGCCTAAAATACAACAACTTTGTGATAATTTAGGCTTTGAAGGTTTGAGTGTTCTTGATCCAGAAGGACAGAGTGGTGGTTTAGCCTTTTTGTGGCGAGAGAAGGACACATGTTCAGTAATTGACTCTCAGAAACATTTTATTGATGTGGAGGTGCGAATTACAGGAATTCCCGACTTTCGACTTACTAGTTTCTATGGTTGCCCTGAGACAAATCGTAGGAGGCAATCTTGGGACATTCTAAGGTCCTTGAAGAATAAATCCCAGCTGCCGTGGTGCATCACAGGGGATTTTGATGATATCCTGAGCTATAGAGATAAGATGGGGAGAATTCAACAACCTGCTTGGCGACTTGATGGTCTTCGACAAGCGGTTAATTTCTGCAACCTACATTACTTGGGGTACATTGGATATAAATTTACTTGGGAAAGAGGGAGAGGTACTGAGGGGTGGGTTTCGGAGAGGTTGGATAGAGCCCTTGCAACGGCTAATTGGCATGTTATGTTCAATAGAGCTACGGTGCACCATCTGGAAACTGCTTGTAGTGATCATATGGCACTTTTTGTCTCGTTAGGTATAAGCATCATTCAATATTCACCAGTGAAATTTCATTTTGAAAATTCTGGCTTCGGGAAGCGATGTTAAGGAGCGGTTGAGGAAGGTTGGGCGAGAAACGGACGACATATTAGCTCTCATATTGAACATTGTGGGGATTTTTACAGTCCTGGGGTCATAACAAAAAGCATCTGTTTCGATCAAAGATGAGGCCATGCAAGATGCAGCTGAAAAGATTTAAAGGTAGTAGAGATCCGAGTCATATTGCTCTCTATGATAGTGCCAAAGATGCTTATGAAATTCTTTTGAGGCAACAGGAGAACTACTGGAAACAGAGAGCCAAACAATTTTGGCTTCAAAATGGTGATAGAAATACCCGCTATTTCCATCTTATGGCCTCTGCACGACAAAAAAAAAAATACAATTACATAACTGAAAGATGAGTCCGGAAGCTGGCTTAATTGGGAGAATGGATTGAGTGATCTTATTGTGAACTATTACAACAATCTGTTCAAGACACAACAAGGTCCACTTAGTGCCATTATTGACATTGTTGAGAAAAAAGTGTCTGATGAAATTAATGACAACTTGCAACGCCTTTTACACAAACTGGAAGAAGGTCAAGCGCGAGTCTTTAGCATGCGTCGGATAAAGCTCCGGACCGGATGGATTGAATCCGGAGACTTCTTTAGACATTTTGGAAGCTTGTTGGAAGCGATATCTCTAAAGTTTGTCATGGAATGCTTGAATAATAATTCACCAGCACCAGGATGTAACAAGACTAATATTGTGTTAATCCCAAAGAAGAAACAACCTGAATTTGTTTCAGATTTACGGCCTATCTCCCTTTGTAATGTTGTTGATAGAATCACTTGCAAAGTCCTGGCAAACAGAATGAAACAATGCATGAATCTAATAATCTCCGAGGCTCAAAGTGCGTTTATTCTAGGAAGACACATTACGGATAACGCAATGATTTCCTTTGAAGCAATGCATTATCTAAAGAGGAAAACACAAGGAAAAGTTGGTTATGCGGCGCTTAAGACTGACATGAGTAAAGCTTATGACCGCATTGAATGGGGTTTTCTACGGGCAATGATGTTGAAGATGGGATTTTGTATGGATTGGGTGAATAAAGTTATGATGATGGTAACCACAGTTAATTATCAATTTAGTCATGGTGGCAAGCAGTTCGGAAATATCACTCCAACAAGAGGGTTGAGGCAAGGCGATCTGATGTCGCCTTATCTATTTCTGATAGTTGCAGAGGGTTTGTCAACGTTGTTGAAGCGAATGACTATTCAAGGACGAATCCATGGTGTGAAAATCTGTACTAAAGCACCATCTGTTTCACACCTATTTTTTGCGAATGACGCTTTATATATTTTTAAAGCAGTAAAGGAGGAGGCGACAACTATTAAGCAGTGTTTGGAGATTTATCAAGCAGCCTCTGGTCAACAGGTAAATTTCCAAAAATATGATTTTTTTTTTCCAGTCGTAATACTAATGAAAGTGTGAAGAACGAGATCACTGATATCCTTCACGTTAAGGAGGTGGATACTCCTGGAAAGTATCTTGGCTTTTGACCGTGGTGGAAAAAGCAAGAACAGGTTTTTATATCAAGAGAGAGTAACCTTAAGAATAAATAGTTGGAAGTGTACTAGTCTCTCCCGAGCGGGCCAAGAAGTCTTACTTAAAACTATAGTTCAATCAATTCCAACTTATTTGATGAACATGTTCTTGATTCCCAGTACTATATGTGAATCTGTTGAGCGGGCCATGAATGGATTGCAAGACATGATAACGAACACCATCAGAGGTCAATATGGTGGTCCACCACAAAGCTCCCTAGGTTACTCAAAGCCGTATTCCAAGCGGATTGATTGTCTGTCGATGCCAACTGGCTATCAGCCACCAAAGTAGCAACAATTTGACTGTGGAAATCGGGAACAGAGGAAAATAGTGGGATTAGGTGGACTTCTTGGCAGAAAGTTTGTGTGCGCAAGGAAGATGGAGGTTTGGGCTTTCAAGAGCTCTATCATTTTAACCTTTCCATGCTCACGAAAACAGGGTGGAACCTTTTGACTAGGCCTGATACTCTCGTGAGTAAGATTTTTCAAGCTCGATACTATCATAAATCTAATTTTCTCCATGCAGGGCTAGGTTCTAATCCTAGTTTCGTATAGCGAGGCTTGTGTGAAGGGAAAAAGATTCTTAATCAAGGATGCCTTCGGCGTATTGGGGATGGGAAGACAACGAGGGTTTATGCGGACCCATGGCTGCCTAAGGACGATTCGAGTTATGTTGAAAGCTCTAGATTTCTTGGAAGCGAAAGCTTACTTGTAGCAGATCTGATGAAACAAGGTATACAAGAATGGGATTGGGATTTGATGCATGCTCTTTTTAATGCCTTCGAAATAGAGGCGGTTAGACAAATTCCCTTGAGTAACAGGCCCCGAGGAGATACATGGATGTGGAAATGAGATAGCAAAGGATTGTACTCTGTGAAGAGTGGATATCGTCTCCTTTATAATCAAAACATTGAACCAAACTCACAAAACCAGCAAATTTGGAAGTTCGTTTGGAGTCTTTCATTACCACCTAAGGTGCTAACTTTATCTGGAGAGCGTTGAGAAATATTTTACCTACATGTGAGAACCTTTCGAAGAAACAATGTGTAGCTAGTTCAGTTTTCCCTCAATGTTTGCAAGCGACGGAGACCGTGAAACATTGTCTAGTCGAATGTCACTGTGCAAAGCTATGTTGGATTCAATCAAATTTTGGTTGGAATGGTTTAATAGGAAATTTTGTGCGTGGTTTGAAGAATAAAAAAAGGAATTTAAAAATAAAAATGGAGGAAGCAGTCATGATTTTGTGGAGCCTTTGGGAAGCCAGAAATAATATATGTTGGAATAACAAGCAAAGTGGGCCCTCTGTGATTTTGTACTGTGGAAAGAAGGAGCTGGAGGAATGGAGGAACGCCAATTTGGTGGACGAGACGCCTACTGGTGGTGCAGTGAATTCTAAGAATACTAAGTGGGAACCGCGCCTCCGACACAATCGGATGTAATACCGATGCCTCTTACGTTATACATACAGAGTTTGGCGGGAGTAGGCATGGTACTACGCGATCACTGGGACAATTTATTGCCGGAAAAAACTATATTCATTGGCCGTGTTGCTAGCCCTTGTTGGGTCGAGATCATAGGAGTACGGGAGGCTCTTACTTGGTTAAAGGAACGATTTGGTACAACGAGGCTTGTTGTGGAAACTGATAATCTACTCGTGAAGCAAGCTCTGGAACGAAATTTGGTGAATTACTCTTATTTTGATGCTTTAGTGTTTGATTGTAAAACTCTTCTCAAAGAGTTACCGTTTTTCTCTTTGTCGTCTGTTAAGAAATCGGCGAATCAGGTTGCTCATTGTCTTGCCTGAGCATCTGCTTCTATGTCTGGTTCGATGGAGTGGAATACTATCCCTCCGTCTCTCATTACCGATGTACTCGCGTTTGACTTGAATAATACATGATGAAAAAACTGTTTAAAAAAAAAAAGGTCCATTAGTCCACAGTCTACGTCGACCAGCGATACGGACCACCCGTTTCCCACGTGAGCCCAAATACACATTTGCGTTGTTTTAACGCTATAATATAATATTTCAACATTGACCTCTCAATTAAAAACCAACTAAAAAAGGGACCACAAAGGTTACAAAAGGAACAAAGTTTTCTGATTTATATTTTGTATGTCCGTGAAACGAGGTACTGATTTAACCCGTACCGTTCAATTATGCGTGTCACACTGTTCAAGGTAAACATTTATTTGTACGAGTATTCATATTAAAAAAAAATATATCATTTTAATACTTAAAATATTTAAATAAAAAGACATCCCACTTAATATTACGTCCGTTCCTTTTTAGTTTCAAATTATCACAAATGTCAATAAGAAAGACATTTGTATATAATTTCCACTTGCAAATGGTTAAATATTATTTGTAAAAATTACTCTCTCCGTTCACTTTTACTTATTCAGTATTCTAAAAATAGATTTTCACTTTTACTTGTTTAGCATATTAAGAGAAGATAATTTTTTTATTTTACCCATAGTATTAATTACTCACTTTAAATCATTTTTCAAATTCAATAAAAATATGCATCAATTAATATAGTACGTTGGTAAATTATGTACTCCATTTATTATTTCTTAAATAGAGTGAAAAGTTCAAAATAGACAAGTAAAAGTGAACGGAGGGAGTACTAAAAGTTGTGATGGGATGGTAAATAAGCCTCCAATGGGAGCCCTAGGTAGGGACCACTATACCCCTAAATTAGAGCTTCCCGGCACGAATCCAGATTACTGATTAGTCAGGCCCCAGGCAAGAACACTGGGTGGAAAATTAAAAAAAAAAAAAAAGTTATTTGTAAATTGACATTTATTTTATGATTTTATATATTATTGTATTTTTAACTTAAATACGAAATCTAACTTTAATCGTAAAAGCATTATAAAATCACAATTTCCACTTACATTTTAAATTAAATTAAATTTATATCCAAACACAATTTTAACTTTCAAATTCTCCATTTTAACTTCATTTTCATTTTTTCAACTTCAACGACATAATTTGACCCTAATTTTTTTCTCTCCTCCATGGTCCCAAGTCCCAACTCCCCCAAAGAAATTTCTGTCTTTAAAATGGCATCGCAACAAACAAAGTTTGGACTATTCCCAAGTCATAATATCCCTCAAAAATATACTTTGCTTATTTACTTTTTGAGATAAAAGAAAAAAAAAAAAGAAGACAAGAAACAAACAATGTCGGGAGGTATAGCTCGTGGTCGTCTTGCTGAGGAACGCAAAGCTTGGCGCAAAAATCACCCTCATGTTTGCATTTCTAACCCTCTTTTAACTTATAAGCTCAGTTTTTTTAAGGCTGTGTTTGGCCATAGAAACCAATTTCACTTTATTTGAATTTTCTTGAAGTTCGAGTCGAAGATGGAGTTTTGTTTGGTTATAATTTTTGTAAAAAAAAATTATTTCTTTGGTTGAATGTACTTAAAACATGTTTCAAATTTCAATTTGAAATTTTTTCCGGAAAAAAAGTGAATAATTCTCATGGCCAAACGGGTCCTAGACTTTCTTGATTTTTCAGTTCTTTGTTGGTCTTTTGATTTGAAACTTTCGTATGGTTTTTGGTTATAATATAGGGGTTTGTGGCTAAACCGGAGACACTTGTGGATGGGTCAGTGAACTTGATGGTATGGCACTGTTCAATTCCTGGTAAAACTGGGGTAAGTTTTTCAACTTTTCATCACTATTTAGTAAGTTTGCCTTATTGTTTTTGATGTATAAATTTCTAATTTGCCACAAAACTGTTGACTGTAGAGTGAGTGATCAGTTAAAGGGCCAGCTAATTTGATCCATATTTGCCCTTAAACTTACAAATGGTCTAAATTTAACCTTTATGCCGCTGTCGTTAGCTCAAAAGGGAAAATTTGAGCCATTTTGGTAGCGACGAGGGTAAAACGAGACACTTTTTTAATGGAGGGTGAATTTGCTCAAATTTGGACCTTTTCCCTTGTTGATATTACAGTTTCTTATGAATCTATGTTGGATAGAGCCTGTTTTCATTATTAGTGGATTGAAGCCCTTGGAAAAGTCATCAATTGTTGGTTCTAGTTTTCAGGGTTCTCTTGGTTTTGTGGTCCGGCCCTTCCCCAGACCCCGTACATAGCGGGAGCTTAGTGCACCTGGCGGCTCTTTCTTGGTTTTGTTAGTATTTTGCTCAATTAAGACCCTGCAACTTTTTGATGTATATGTTCATTGCGATACTTCTAGATGTTGAATAACTTTTAGTGATTGTGAACCATCTCTGTATACGCTTAGGGGTCATTTTGGTTGTTGGTTAGGAAGATTAAAACCAGCATAACTAGTAGTCTAGTACAATGTTTGGTAGCATTTTAGTTGCTATGTATGAAATTCAGCACACCAAGTACGTATTTGGTTACCAGTTTATTCTCCCGCATAACTATAATCGATGCCATGATGACTTTGGAATTCCCGTGTTTTTCTTGACTTTCTTAGTAGCTTTGAAGAAATGGTTTCTCATTGTTTTATAAATCTCACCAAGTATGGTATACTTTGGGGTGCAAAATACAAACAGTTTACCATAGTGGTGTTGCTTCTTTATACTTCTGAACAGAACTCTGCAGTGGCGGAGCCAGGATTTACTAAGGGGATTCAAAATATAAAGAAGTAAAAATACGAAGAAGTCAAATGGATTCAAGATCTACGATATATACATAAAAAATAATTTTAACCTTGTATATATAGTGTCATTTTGCGACGAAATCCCCCTACCGGTACCCTAGCTCCGCCCTTGATTTTGAGGGCTTTAGATTATGTTTCAATGAGTTGTTGGTGTTTCTGTCACTAGGCTATGCCTGATGTTTTTCCAAATTAGTTTGAGATCTTTACGCCATGTCAATATTCGAATTATCACCTTATGATTAGGATTTGTGTTTCCTTCATACTGAGGAAACAAGTTATATTGGCTGCAAATGGAAACCAAACCATTTTGATGGTTAGCATTGTTTCTCATTTTTCAGTTGAAGGACATGAACTCATTCATTGCCCTGCCTGAAATGGATAATTCAAGTTTTAAAGATTAACTACCCCGTAAGTTTATAGAACATGGTAGTAGCAAGTGTTTTAAGATGTTTTTAAGCTGTGGCATGAGATTTTGAATTGTTTACCGCTTGGTATTTATTTTGGCCTAAGTGTTAAAAAGTGTATAAACTGCATGTAGAGATGAGAACATTGTGGATGCACTTATTGTTGCCATTCTCTAAAAAAAAAAAAAAAAACACATTGTAGATGCATTTGAATGACCGGTTAGAAATCACATTGTCGAAGCTACTAGGTTCATTGTCTGAAAAAAAAAAAAAAGGACTACTGTAATTTCCCTACCTTTCTAAAGTTAAATCTAGCAACAATGGCAGACCAATGATTTCAAGAAGATGGTTTCACGACCACCTTTAACATAGGCGTTCAATTGGTTATATGGAATCTAAGGTAATAAAAGCTAAACGAGCAACTATAAATTATAATTAGTTGACACTATCATCTCAATAAAATGTCATTGAATTTTCAAAAAAGTGGTTAGAAGTTTATTCTTGTACAGATAATAAGAAACAAGAGCTGGTATTGTTCGATTTATTTAAATTAAAACATTGAAGCTTTTGTCTGACTTGAGTCCTGCAAACAAGAAGTAGATTAAGAATATTAAGGTCTAATAACTTAACGTCATAATGAGTCAAAACTAAATTGAAAACTGATATATGTACAGTTTATGAAATTTTGAAGGAGGTCATTTCTCGGTCTTACTGTACATACTCCAATCTTTTCTCGGTCTTACTGTACATACTCCAATCTTGAACTAAATGAAATTTGAACACGGGACAATATTTTTTCCTAACCAGGTACATGAATAAGTGTTACTTGTTGACAGTGTTATCAAAAGCAAAAAGCGCAAAAATGCTCTAAGGTCAGCTGGGGCTTTAAGCACAAAGTGCAAATAAAGCACGGGCTTTAGTGGAAAAAGACACAATGGTTCAAAAATACAAATATATATATATAGGTTTAGTCCAAGACTAATAATAATAAGCATGAATAACAAATATATGGACAAAGAAATTGTAAAAACATTACAATAGTGTCACCTCTTCAAGAGAGGCACATTGGCTAGGAAAATGTCTTAGAGCCTTGATGGTGACACTGAAGCGCACATAAAGCGAGGCGAAGCGCTCAACATGTTTTGAGCCTCGCTTTAGGGCTTAAGCGCGCCTTTGACAACACTGCCTGTTGAAAGTGAAATCAAATGTTCATAATAAGCGTGACTATTTAAATCGTGATTGAGAAAATAGATCAAGTTTAGCAAAGTACTAGTAAAACTTATGGAAGTAAACGGTTGTTATGTACAAATGATCAAATGGCTGACACTCCTTAAATTATTTCCCCTTTTCCCATGATTTGTTTTGTTTTTCCTGTTTTCCTATTTCATGTAACCATAGTTGTATTATGGAACAATTATGATTAAAGGGCAGCCCAGTGCATTAAGCTCCCTCGATGTGCGGGGTTTGGGGAAGGCGTGACCACAAGGGTCTATCGTATGCAGCCTTACCCTGCATTTCTACAAGAGGTTGTTTCCACAGCTCGAAAACGTGACCTCTTGGTTACATGGCAGCAACTTTACCAGTTACGCCAAGGCTCTCCTTCCAGGAATAATTAGTACTAATAGAATAGATTTGGGAACTGTCATAGTAATAGATTCTTTGTTTTGAAATCTCAAGCTACTAGCAAATGTTCTCTTTCATGTAGGCTATTGCATGATGGCATTTATTACTAGTAACCATAGCACTAGAGTTCTTAACAATTTTAAAAGTGCAGTACTAAAGGTAGCATTTGTATGTTCTAACTACTGGCTAAATTTAACAATATTTTGAGTTTGTTTTTGGACAATAATTTTCTAACTTTGGTATTAAACAAGTACCATCACCTTACAATAATGATGAGACCAAGGATGAGATTCAAGATCATGGAGGGATTCGGTAGCATATTGGGATTAAAATTCTAAGAAAGAGAGAAAGTAAGAAAAAAAAAAGATATTTTGCCCATATGATGCTTATTAGTTGTTACAGGGTTTGCCCAACATCAACAAAGTAATTTACCTTATGAAGAAAAGAAAAAAAGGAAGCATATGATGCTTGTTAAACATTGCATTTTCTGATTCTTAACTGTGAACCTATATAGTAGGTGGTTTTTGGGTGATTAACAACTTTTGAGTACATTTGCAGACGGATTGGGAAGGTGGTTATTATCCCGTTACGATCCACTTCAGTGAAGATTATCCTAGCAAACCACCAAAGTGCAAATTCCCGCAAGGCTTCTTCCATCCGAATGTGTATCCATCAGGAACAGTTTGCTTGTCGATCCTCAATGAAGACAGTGTATGTGGAGTGTACTAAGTTACTTTCTTGTTTATCTATGTTTCCTAATAAGACAGGCAGTTAATTGCGTTTTTTTTTTTTATTATCATGGGTAGGGTTGGAGACCAGCCATTACAGTGAAACAGATACTGGTCGGTATCCAAGACTTGTTAGATCAGCCAAACCCCGCTGATCCTGCCCAAACTGAAGGATATCATCTCTTTATTCAGGTAATTTTGGTTTCCTCAAAATCAAATATTATTTGCCTTTGTCCCAAAACAATTGTCTTAGCGTCAATTCTGAATTTTCCCCAAAACATTTCTTTCTGGACAAAAAAAAAAAAATGTTCTGCACTCTACAATGTGTTTTCTATGAGTATGACATTGCCAAAAAGGTCAACTAGACACTTCTAAAGCTTCAACCATGGACCATTCATTATAATATACTCCCCCTCCATTTCAATTTGTTTGTCTTAGTTTGACTCGGTTGAAGTTTAATAAAATAAAGAAGACTTTTAAATCTCATGGTCTTAAATTAAAGATCTGAGCCAAGGGTTCTTCGGAAACACCCACTGTACCTCCACGAGGTAGGGTAAAGTCTGCGTACACTCTACTCTCCCTAGACCCCACTTGTGGGATTGCACTGGGTATGTTGTTGTTTAAATTAAAGACGTGTGTTATATACCAATATGCCCTTTAAATCTTGTGGTTAAATATGTCATGTATGATGCTGGGTGTAAAGAGTTACCCAATATAGAAAGTGACGTTCTTTTTGAAACAGACTAAAAAAGAAAGTAAGACAAACAATTGAAACGGGGGAGTATTAAATTTCTAATTTCATGTTGATGACCATGCTAGGCCAGATGACATAGTTTAATAGGTGACAGAGGAGCTACTAATTTAATCGTGTTGAGCCGGTGTAGGCCACTTAGTATGGGAGGAGTAGTCCTATGCATTGAGTATAAAACTGTACTTCTGGTCCTGGTAAAAAAAAAAAAAAGGTATAGAAGTGTAGTAGTTCTGGATTTTGTTTGTAGTTAGGGATATTAATGGTTTAACTACTGTATATTATTGGAGGAATTTGGAGTCCTTTAGCAAACGATCATCTATCTGGAAAGAATTTTATTACATGGAAAACAGGGACTTATAATTCATTCTTCACTTACACGAATTGTTCCAATATTAAATTCTAGAACTGGTTTGATGCATATCCTAGAAAGCAACTGTTGAGAGCGTATTCGAATTTTTGTATTAGTGGGACTGACAATATTGTGCTTGAATGGAATATGTAATATCCATGTCATTTGTGATTGACGTAGGCCCAAATTTGGGGTTTGTACTTCCTATATAACGTTGAATAGTAAAATTAAGTAATTAAACATTCTCTTTCTAATAGCTTAAACATTTAAATGAGATGATCACACTTCAAATCAGGCAAGGGTCCTGGGGCTGGGTTCGAGTCTCACCCCTATTGATTATTAAAAAGTAACAATAATAATAAATTTCATGTATTTGTCCATGAAAAAAGAATCATGCTTTTCTGTTTACCATTGTCAAAAAAAAAAAAAAAAGGATCATGCTTGCACGTCAGGGCAAGTGTTAGAGACAATGTAATTAAGTAATTAAAAGTTTGATCTTTTACTAGTTTAAATTTTTATTTTAATGAGATGATGACGCACTTCAACATATAATGCAGGATGCTATTGAGTACAAGAAGCGGGTTAGACTGCAGGCCAAGCAATATCCACCTCTGGTGTAGTCTAAATAATGTTCGTATAATCATGTGTGTGTTTTCTATTGCAAACTTCAAAGTAAGCTGTTCATAGCCTGCTGATTAGCTGACAATCTTCTGGCAAATGATGCTGATTGGTTTTTGTTGCAGTGGCGAAGTAAATCCTTATAGGTGGAATTTATACCTTATATGTGTATTAACATGTGAAGCCAGAATTGTTTCGGACGATGGAAACATATGTTAAAATTGTTAATTTCTTATGTGCAATCAGAGTTCATCTACTATACGTAATATAATATTCTTCTCCATTAATCTCAGTAGACACTGTGTGCATGGGTCCTAAGTCATCTTCCTTGTTCATTTTACCTTTTTATGATTAGAAACTTCTTTTTCCACAGTTGCCTTTGTGAGTGTACTAGACGGCGTATGCCCGTGTCAAGCGCACGGGTCCAACACGTTAGATTATAGTGTATCTATGTGTATGTAGTTGTGTTTGGATAGTGATAATATATAAGCGATAATATATATATATATATATATATATATATATATATATATACTATGTTCAAAACACAATTAATGTAACATTTTAGTTTGTTCTCCGTATCTAAAACTTTATTATATTAGTGTTTGCTATGAATACAAAGTCGGCAAAAATTTATTAATACTTTTTAAAAGAGAAGATTTGTTTAAAAGGAAACTATTATTTTTCTCTTTGAGATAAAATAATAGCAATATTTAACTATCGCCGATACTTTAAATTTTAATTCGATTAATTTAAAGGTGTAAAATACTTATTATTTTTTTATCAAATTTTGATTTGGATAATTCTAATTCAAATTATTAAATTAATTTTACATGTTTAAAACGAAACAAAGTAGAAATTTGATTTTCTATTTACTATTTTTGATTTTTGATAAATATTCTCGATTTAGCTCATTTTACTTGTCATGTTGACTTTTGCATGGTTTTTTAAGGAAACGTCAATTAAAATTATAATTTGACTAATTTACCTTATTTATTATTTGATTTTCATTTGATATTTTTTTTTTCTTTTTACGACATTAATCTCTTTTCACATTTATTAGAGTAAGAATAAAAATGAAAAAGTAATTAAATTCTATCTTATTTTAACATATAATATTTTAAGTATATTTATTTTAGTAAACGTAACAAATAAATGACATGGCGGAATAACAAATACAACAGTTCAATATCTAGATTAGATCTCAGGTTAATATAAAAAAAAAAAATTGTATAGTTTGACTACTTAACCTTTTAAAGAAAAGCAATAATATGGGGCCCATGTTTTTTGTTGTACAATAATTTCATTTGCTCCCACTAATGGTATTTGTTTTTTTAACATGGGATCCACTTTTTTTTTTTCATATTGCTTTATTTTGTTAATATGGGTGGAGATTATGGGTTTCACTTTTTTTTCTTGTTCTTTTTTTTTTTAATTGCTTTTGTGTTTAATATGGGGCTCACCCTTTTTTTTTTTTTTGGAACGGACGACGATCCTCTTTTTACTACTGTATAGAAACTCATGTTTCTATATAGTAGTAAAACCATAAAGAACCATTGTCAACTGACAAGTCTTTTGCATTTTAATCAAATTACATAGCTCATTATTGTCTTAATTCATTTTCTATTACAACGGAAGAGCATGGAAGGGGAGCTGGCACAACGCTAAGAGTTGTCGTGCGACCAGTCACGGGTTCAAGCTGTGAAAATATTCTCCCTTCGAACTCTCTTTTTTCTTTAAAATAAAATCTTATAGGGATGAAAGTTTTGTTTCCTATAATGCTAAATTGAGTCTGTTATGGAGTTTGATTAGCCTAGGGAGCTCCATAACTGCGTAATCTTTCATAGAAGTCGTCTAACTATTTGCAATTTTCTTAACCATTATTTGAGCTTTGCTGAATGTTAATGACACATAACATTCCGTGTTAGTAGTATTAAGGTGTCTAAAAAAGTTAATAACATCTTGAAACTATTCCAATCCCAATTATTGTCTTAAATGTTTTTGGTTGACACTTCAATTTTTATGTGGGAATTTGGTAAACTTGTTTACTCGTCCATAAGTCGATTCCCCCAATCTCCTTCATAATGTAAAACACCATGTTAGAGTCAAGTTACAATCTAAGCATTCTTCTACGGACTTAAAGCTATATATAGATAACGTAAAGAATTTTAGGCTACCAGTGAATTTTAACATGTGATAGCAAGTTGTTTATCATTTACCGGGTTAACTATTAATGCTCACTCCACTAGTATATAGAACTTAAACTCTTTTTTCATAATGTCTATTTGTCACATGAGTAAGAGCCTGTTTGGCTTAGCGGTTTTGAGGCCAAAAACGTGTTTTATTTTATTTTATTTTATTTTTAATTTTAGAAAAACCATTTTTTTGGATATTTGAAATGTTTGGTCAATTAGTAAAACTGCTTTTAAGTAGAAGGTAAGTAGTTTTTCAGCGGTTGGGTCAAGAAGCAGAAGCAGGAATTTTTTTCTTTCAAGACAAAATATCCCTACCATAATACATATTTACTAAGTATATCTCCCATTAATCCATTAATTTCTACTTAATAACTCTTTGTGTTGAATTTTAATTTGTGGAATGATTTTGAATTTTATTTTGGTTTTAGGCTTTTAGTATATTTAAATCATATCGATATCTAATATTTTTTATTTATCTATGCATTATATTAATTGAAAAGTTTAATATGTACTTTTAAATTTTAATTAACTAAAAGTAAAAATTTAATTGAAGTCTTTCATAATAGAACTTTAAAATAATTTCTCTCTATAAAATAATGTTGATAGTAAACTCATTGATACTTGTCATTTTTCATAATTTAACGCTCAAAAGTACTTTTTTAAGCAGATTAGTCAAACACAATCTGCTTACTAAAAGTAGTCAAAAGCACTTTTAAAATGAATTAGTCAAACACAAACTCTTCTACTTTTTTGAAAAACACTTTAAAAAAACACTTCTCAAAATAAACAATTTTTAGTCGCTGGGCCAAACAGGCTCTAAAAGCCAATGAAACAATATACGTTAAGTTCCAACTTCCAACCATGCACTTAGAACTGTGCACATGCAGAATCAGTTTAGAGTAAGCTTTAAAAATACAATAATCAGCGAGGTCAAGTTATGTCCTCATATAATACAACAAAATATCCAGTACAATCACACAAAAATTGAGGGAAAAAGGTTTTGATAATTTTAAACCTGCATCTGTTTTGGCCAATCCTAGTGAGGAAAACAGTCTCTAGTCTAGTTTTTGTATAACTGCAATCAATCTGCAGTAAAGAATGACAATCTATTGTTGATTGTTTAACTAAGAGGTGTCAACTTACAGAAGGATAATTTATGCTGCATGTCCATTTGAAGATACCGCTTCCTCCCGAGTCTCCTTCACATAAAGTGGTACGCTCACTCCAAGTTCCCTTAATCGGTTTACCAAGTCATAAAGGAATTCAAAGGTGAGTTTGGATTGTTGGTTGAAATCCTCTCTAACGGTTGGCTGGATTCTAAACCACTCTCCTAACATCTTGTGCACATGAGAACGGATCATTCTCCATGGCACTGGATATTTCTCACACAACTTCAAATAATCTACGAGTAACTCAGCCTGGTCTAGCTTACCATCTTCCTTGATTCCTGCAGTGCTCGATCCCCATTCAGCAGTCCGATATCCTGCAAACAAAGCTGGATTCTCAAGAAGAGACTCTGCCGAAAGCACCCCATCAGCACCAGTCTTTTCCAAGCAATTCTGTACATCATCCATGTGTCGTATATCACCATTAGCTAGGACAGGAATTCTAATGACGTCTCTAACAGCCTTGACGGCTTCCCAATTGGCTCTGAATTTCTTTCCATCTTTTTCGTCCCTTGTTCGGCCATGCACTGCTAAAAGAGAACAACCAGCATCCTCCAACATCTTTGCATAACGAAGTGTATCTTGCAAATTAGGAAAAACGCGGATTTTGCATGACACGGGAACATCAAGATTGTTAGCCAACTTTTCTACCAGAGACTTGACAAGGGGAAGATTATCCATGAGGAATGCTCCGTAATTCCCTCTTCTTGCAATGCGTTGGGGACACCTGTGTGGAAAGTACAAGTTAAGCAAACTGAACTGATAAAGATGCATGGTAAATGATCCGATTAGATAATCCAGTAAACATAGCGAGAGACAAACTACAGTAACATGCATAAAACAGTCTGCTTAGAAGTGAAAAAAAAAAAAAAAGCATCATCAAAATAAAAGGACATGCTCATCTTGAACTGGAAGAAAATCTGCCTTGCCCCTAAGCTCTTTACTCCTAATTCGACTCTATACTTCAAATTAGCATATATGCTCTCGCAACAGCACAACCCATCAAGCCCAAGTACTTTTCTGAATTCTTCTAGTTAAAACCTTGAAAATCTCACTAATTTTCTGCATCTTGAAATCCCATACAACATCTAAAGCAGTCCCAAATTGGTTAATCTTCTGCTGCGCCTGCTCTATATCTGAAGGTCGTCAAGAGGCAAAGCTTGTTCATTCTGTGATCAGGACCTTGAGCCCCAATCACTTCTACTAGTTGAAACCTCGCAAAGCTCAATAGCTTTCAGCATCTTTCAACCCATTTCAACAGGAAAATCACCCCCAAATCTATTCATCTTCTTCCGCTTATTCTAGGTTAGAGATCCCCTTTCTTTGTCCTACATCCAGCTCAGTTAGGTCAATACCAAATTTATGGCTCCTCAAATAAGAAGTTGCTAGAGCACCATACGAATTATGAAGTCAACGACGTGACCAAATTTATATTTAACTTCATCAGTTTCAGTCAGAGACTTGACCAGAAAGTGGTTTTGGTGGATCAAACTTCTAAAGCAGAATTCTCCCAACATTGAGCCTGATAATAACCCTTTCAGCGGGAGTAAATAAAGGCACCTAGCAGTCTTAATGGAACCCTTAATGTCATCCTTTCTGCTACTTGTAAATAGAGAGCAGCAATGCCTTATATGTCATACTTTACTAAACATAGGATTCTCAAGATGAAATACCTCATCAAAATGATTGCTCCACTCCCATTAACCAAAGATTTGACTTCGAGCAGGACTAGGAGTGGTAAACGGTCGGATCAGATATGGGCGGGTCGAAAACAGGATATACAAAAACAGATAAAATATCCTGCCCATATTAACACGGATAAAAAATGGTTAATCGATGGATAATATACAACAACAAAAAACCCAGTGTAATCCCACAAGTGGGGTCTGGGGAGGATAGTGTGTACGTAGACCTTAACCCTACCTTGCCAAGGTAGAGAGGCTGTTTTCGATGGATAATATGGATATCCATGATTTCAGGAATAGTAAGGTGAGAATAGTAAGGTGAGAACACAAGTAAAAGTCAAAATAAGCTGAGACTCCCGGAAAGCAAGAACTCATGAAAAATAACAAGGCACAAATGGGTATTGATATGGAATTATGGATATCCATTTTTAGTGCATAATATCCATATTTGATCCATTTTAAAATGGTCAATTATCCAACTCATATCTAATTGGTTGGATTGGATGGTTACTATTTTTTTTAACCATTTTGCCAGCCCTCTGCAGGACAAAGACAGCGTTCAGTGTTAGGTGGCAGCTACTAGTAAGCCATTAAGGTTATAGTTACTTCAAGGAGAAAAGGGGGTGGAAGCAGAAGATAGTAATGGATAATGTCACAATGGTGACATCTAGGGTTCTGTTACCCAACTGCCCATAAAAACACAAAAAATAATTCACATAAACTGACTTTTGTACCTCAATTAATCCAAGTTCAGATAGAGCACATGATGTAGATAAATATTTCTCAAGAAAACAGAGCTCAGTTGTCGAGAAATTTCTACAAACTTGAATGTCGTATCCTTATCCCTAATTCCTTGGTTAAGTTGAAATGTTAACTCGAATTACAAATAAGGCGAAGATATATTCTTCGTTCAAATACAGTATATTCCTTCATCCCATAAAGAGTGTTGATGTCACGAAATATAACTGCCAACAATCAAAGCTGCTGGAGAAGGCTATGGGAATTGAGGATAACAAATTAATTATCCTCTGTAATCA
Source organism: Lycium ferocissimum (assembly GCF_029784015.1). Classification (NCBI taxonomy): domain Eukaryota; kingdom Viridiplantae; phylum Streptophyta; class Magnoliopsida; order Solanales; family Solanaceae; genus Lycium; species Lycium ferocissimum. The sequence goes on from NC_081352.1 coordinate 20,265,279, forward strand.
CTAACAAATCCTAATTTTGGACAAAGGAAAAGAATGGAAAAGGAGGCTACCCCAAGTTGATATCCACATAGTCACAATAAGGCTCTACTCTACGAGCTGCTTCTAGCAAAATGTCTGGATCATTTGCGCAGAATTGAACAAAAAGTGGACGGTCCTCCTGCAATTTACAAAAATGACATAGGATAAAGTACGAGATCAGAGCCTGGAAAAAACAAAAGGTACAAAAGTATAAGTCAAACAAGGTAAACAAGAACTTGACAAATTACAAAGTAAATTCTGCTAGTCAAATGTATTTTCGTACTATTGTTTAGTTAGACCGTAGAGAAGACTTCTTATCTAAGCAACTAAAGTGAAAAAATTTGGCAACTATAAACCAGCAGCGATTAGCACATTCCGTAAAAGCATACTAAGTGAAACAATGTTCACATGTGTAGCCTTAGAACAATCAAAATGAAACCTAGTCTGACATGCTCAATGCATTGAGGCAATGAATGAAGCAAAGCGCAAAAACGCATCTTTATTTTTTCTTTTGGAATCATTTTATGAGAAGAGGACCCATGAGTACAATTATAGAAAACAGACTAAGGAACCGTTTGGCATGAGAATTATTCACTTTCTTCCGGTATATTTCACTTTATTTGAAAATTAGTGCTTGGTTATAAAATTTCCACATCCAACTTGGAGTTGGATTCAAAAGTTGGAAAAGTGCTCCAAACTTGTTTTCCAACTCCATCTTCCACAAAATCCAAATAAAATGCTATCTTCTCTCCTTTGCCAACAGTATAACTAAACACAATCCATCTTCAACTCCAACTTCATAAATTCCAAATAAAGTGAAATATATGGAATCTATGGCCAAACAACTACTAAATCAAATGATCCCACCCTGCTAAACAATTTAAAGAAGAAAAATAAACAGTTACAGCCCTACAGGTAATCAGAAAACAGCTTCCACAGCTACGCCTTGATCAGAACTAGTTAGGGCGTTTATATGAATCATCTATTCTCTTTTCCACTCTATTCGACTTCTTTCATTCTTATACTCATTGTCTATTATGGAAAGCTAAAGGCTATCGAAAACTATGAACTCTCTAAATCGTGCATTTTCCGTGCTAAAAGATATTACTTTAAGGTAAACGAAGAAATATTCCAATGAACTTCCATATAGCAATGAAAAAATAGATACCTTGCAGGTGGTAAATTCAAGAGAGCGATACTTGTCATTTTCAGAGAAGATACGCGAGTGAAGCATAGGTGTATAAGCACCTTCAGCACCATACTTCCTACACAGCATACGAAAAGGCAGCTCCGAGTTATCAACCATGGGTGCAACAATATGTTTCGGCTCTCCTATCTTCTTCCAATGAGCCCACGCTCTCTCAATCCTTGCTTCCCCCATCAAGTAACCATTCGCACGATTCAGTGCAATTGGCTGCCGCTCTCCTTCCTGTTCAGTTGGCCTGAGTGGGGTGTTGGTGCTGCTCTTATAATAGGACAGGTTACGATTAAATTAACAGACAAAAGTACTTCTCTAATAAAGGTTACTTTCCCCTTCTTTTTTTTTATGGGAAAATTACTCTCTATGTCTATTTTTGATAATACTTACGCCACGTAGCCCATACATTGAGTTTGTTACCCCATTTAGCTCATATTTGTGTATAAACACCTTTTGTACACTTTATACAAGGTTGATACACCATGTATAATGTTGTATATTCGGCTACGTGGCATAATAATTTTCAAAAGCTGTATATTTTTTACGTTTTCCCTTTTTTATTTCTAAATAGGCGTTTGGCCTTACGATTTGAGGCTCAAATTTAAAATTAGCGTCTCTCTATGAAATGTGAACAAAAATTCAACTTCAATTTCAAATTGCCTTCACTAATGACACTTTTTTATTATTTGCCTTCACTAATTAAATAGTGAACACTCTTTCGGGCAATATGGATAAAACTTCAAAGGATGATGGAGATTCAGCTAAGTGTTTTTCGGCCGAATTCTTTGCATTGAAAGCCTTCCAACACACTCTTATGATCAATTTATTATTTCAGAACCAAAAAACTGTACAATTTGATGAGAACGACAATAGTAGTCCAGGAATTTGAAAATTATTAAGCCACGTAGCTCAATATACAATATTATACAACATTTATACCTGTGTATCAGCCTTGTATAAAAGTGTAAAATAGTTTATAAAAGGTGTTTATACACAAATATGGGCTACACTGTGTAACAAACTCAAAATATGGGCTACGTGGCGTAAATATTTTCTACCAGTAGACATAGAGCGTAATTTTCTTTAAAAAAAAACATAATTTTAAATTTTGCAAAAGAAAGACTCGTACTTAAGGTGAAGAGATTGTCCGTACCATGTGGTGGGAGCGGAGCAGAGACGGTCGTCGTCATCGTTGACTTTGTCGTTAGTGGAGGGATTTATTAGGGTTTGAGTAGTGGCCATGGAATTTAGGTTTCTTCTATACAGGAATGTGTTTCTGAAATGAGAATTTAGGGAATTTTTTATGGAGACATGTTTGAATTTCATGAGGATGAGACAATGGGAATGGTGGCTACGCGCCACCCATTGCCGCCGTTATAGTGGTTGAACACGGCAGTACAAATGAGCTAGGATGTGTAGTACTGTACCCACTGCGATGGGCCTGAGTCCAATTCAGGCCCACTTAATTGAACCAACGAGGTGTACAATGTCCCATTGGACAGTAAATTAACAATTTTTGGGAAAATTTCATAAATGACTACTATTTGAGGGTTATTTTTGCTACGTAGCTACAGCTTACCTATTTACTTCTCATAGCAAACATGTAGCTAAACTAAGCGCTTGTTTCTTATTGTATTCATTATGGTGCGTCGTTGTATTCATGAATACAGTCATTAAATTTTGCTTAAATCATGGGATGAAATCTCCTAAACATGGCAAACTAAATAAAATCTTCCTAGAACCACTCTCAATGACTTGGCTTCCAAATTTCACACGGTTCTTTTCTATTCCATCTATCCCAAATTCAAAATCAAAAGATCATGTACAAAAATGGAAAAAATAGAGCTTATCCTCCTAACAGTAAATTCAATTCAAATATACAGAATACGTTCAGAATACAATCTCAAAAATCAATTTCGATTGTCGCAATTGAATTTGTTTTTGTTCGTATGAGTTTCTACAGGATTCATTACAGTTGTTGTATACAGAAATTGTTGGATTGATTCTGCATTTTGAAGGTAAATAATAGTTTAGTTGATGTTCATGATACAACGAGTAGTTTTACATTGAATTTGTTGCTAATCATTAATAGTCCTAAATTCAAAAGAAAAAAGAAAGTCTAGCATACCAGCATTAATTCGACATTCCGGGATTTGGAACGATGAGAATCGTTTTGTGAATTACACAATCGATGCAATAGTTTTCAAAGATTATGCCTCGTATGAGGAGGTGGTTGATGTAATAGCGAAACAGGCGAATAGATACGAGTAACAAAACAATTAATATCAAATACATGTCGAAGGTGATTCTATGCCTCTTGAAATACACAATCACATGAGTGTCAGGGTGTATGTTGAACTGAAGAAAGATAGTAGGCAGTTTGGGATGTATCATTTGTGTATCACCACAACTGATAAGGTGAGTGAATACAGTGTGTCTGGTGAAAGTGTTATTGAAGGTGATCTACCGCAATTAGAATACAATCGTCAACTACAAGTTATGAATACAGATGATTCGACAGAACTGACAGCATCAACTTCTGGTCCGCAAATAGTTGTGTATAATGATTTGATCATTTCAAATCATAATCACAAAGAGATCATGGTAAATCGGGTATACAAGGACAAGGATACTTTGAAGGCTGTGATGAAGAAATATGCAATTGACAATAGGTTTCAGTTCCGTACAGAGAGGTCAAATTCTATAAGGTAAGCTTGTTAATAATATTTATGATTTATTTGTATATAACAATAAAATTGTATCTTTTTTCATTAAGTGATGTGTATTTAACTAGTCGATATTTCTTGCATATATCTGACTATCTAATTTAAATTGGTATATGAATTGTATTCAATTTTCGCATAATGATTTGATATGTGTTGGTAACTAAATGTATAAGTATACAATTGTGGATTTGCAGCTACACCATTGTATGTCTATCAGAACAATGTGAGTGGAAATTGAAAGCTTTGAGCATTAAGAAATCCGCAATGTTCAAAGTCAGAGAGTTTGTGGACAAACATACATGTCCATTGAAGGATAAGGTGTATTCTTGTACTCAAGCAAGTAGTGGTTTTATAGCAGGCATTATTATACAAAATTAACAAATCATAAGAGGAAGTATACGCCAAAGTATATAGTAGATGATGTGAAAAATGAAATTGGTGTGGATGTGTCATGACCCATTTTACTAGGCCGTGCGGGCACCTATCATTCCCACCGCGATAGGCGAACCCTTATCCCAATATAACCAATTTAAGTAAAGGCGGAAGAAATAAATATAGAATAAGTTTGAAATCATCCACATAAGGTAAAGTGCGGAAATACTAAATACAACCCCATAGATCTGGTCTGGTCATACAAGAGCACTAACTACATACTACGAGTCTGGAAGATGATAAAGTCTCATAATACAACTGTCTCGAATTAAGAGTAAGACAAGTAAATAAAGGAGAGAACATCTGGGCAGCGACCGTCATCGTGCTCACCCTGGAATGACTCTACAACAACCTCGTCAATCATCCCCGAGGGAAAAGAGTAGAACCTGCCTAATACTTTGCATCCATAAAAGAATGCAGCGAGCGTAAGTCAGTACAAAACAACGGTACTGGTAGGTATCATCAGCCGACTAAGCATAGCTGACATAATTCAGACAATAAAGCAGGATAGGCAGATAAATCAATAAGTATAAGTCATACACAGGCCAGAACCAAGTACACGTCATCACCTAAGTTGAAGCATCTACTCCCCAAATATGCCAAGTCTCAAATACTCAGTCCGAATCCATACATCACAAGTATATCACAAGAATATCAAATATATCACAAGGATATCACAACAGAAACCCAGTGCAATACAATGCAATAATGTATAAAATGTATATGCAATACAATGTTGTGTACACGTGTACTCCGGACGAAAATATCAACGTCTCGGTAGCATAACCCATGGGTGACCCGCGAAGTCCATGTACTATGTCGCTCTGTATCACACAGCATAGAGACGACTTTTCCACCCTTCACACCTGCCGACCATCTCGTATCACACAGCATAGAATGGTGGCACAATTAGTATAAAACCTCCCAAGTATTTCAAAACAACATAGGCCACATCGTCACTACCCCTGTCAAATGTGCCTTATAGATATATATGCAAGATGGTGCTCAATGTATGATTCAAGTATGCAGAAAACAACAACAATTTCTCTTATCACACTCATTCCGCTCCGGTACATGACCTCGGATCACAGACTCTCATCTCTCTTTCACACAATTCACGATATCGAAACAACCATCAGTCATCAGACTACTCACATCACTTGCATGCAAACTGAGCTTAGCTTATCACAGTGTTTCATCAAGTACCAATAATGTATGAACAGTATATAATAAGAATGTGTGCAATGCATGTGCCAACATCAAGAATCAGGTCAATATCACAAGTACCAACATGGTAACAGCATATCAATATCACAAGTACCAACATGGTACGCCAACAACATATCAGTGTCACAAGTACCAACATGGGTACGCCAACAATATCATGAGAGACTACACAAGTCATATAGAACTCTATCCTCGTATTAACATCTACCGGTAAGATACTATAATATCACAATCAAGATGGAACAATAATTTCCAATATCTACTAACAACATGAAGCATCAAATCAACACAATAAAACAATCAAGTCACAACCCAACAGGGTGGCTAGCCCCAATAACACAACAGGGCCCAACCTAAGGCAATATCCAACCCAACTTCATACCCGAAGGTTTACATGCTTTCTTCGATAATATAATCTAAATATATGTTTCGCTATACGAAGTCTCACCAAGGGTAAGCCACAACCTACCTGGATGGCCGAGCAACAAACACCAACAACTCACTCCTCTGCCTTGCCTTTCCACTTGTTACACCCCGAAAAATTTCGCATTACCAAGACTGTAGACGGCTTAGTATGAGCTCAAGGGAGGGTAAAGTTATACAAGGATTAGGGATGAAGATTATATTATATGAGTTTAAGTAACATATATATGACATTTGGAGACCGTATGGTGTAAATCAGTTAATACGTTACTTGATGAATAGCCCTTGTAACCATAAGTTAAGGTGGGGCTCAAATGTCGGGGTTTTATAAAGGACATATGAAAAGTTATATGAGTATTTCATGGAAAGTTGAGCAAGTCTTAAGAAGGACCCTTAAGCCAAATATGGGCATAAGACCTCCAAAAGGATAATTTAAGGATACGTTTTCGGATGATCTAACTTAAAGAGGCCAAAACGCCATTATAAGTTTGGAATTTGGAAACACACCAAAGATAAAAGTTGTAGATAACTAAAATATCTTTCATACCATAGGTTGTGGCCCCTAATACAATATCGGGATCAACAGTTATGGCCTTTTTACAGAGCGAACGCGTAGGTAGTAAAATAAGCCTACCCGATCGCGCTGAGCAAATTTTAAGTCGGTCCAGGTAGTTTCTGGAATGCTATATAAAGGGGGATTACCCCCTTCCTTCATCCAAACACCCCAAAAAAAACCCCAAATATTCGAAAAATTTCCCGAATTTTGGTCCGGACAGCATATAGTTGCGATAATAAAATCGTGCTGCGGTGAATCTTGGCTTGAATCTAAGGTAGATATCAAAGATATCGTGGTCCTATCGGGAGAAAGGTATGAATTCCTCTTTATTGGTATTGATTTAAGTTTAATTACGGGGATAGAACTATTAAATGGTCGTATAACAATCCTGTTGGTGGGAATATTGGATAAACATCGTGTGGGATGTTTTATCGAGTATTTTGGTATTGATTATATTGTTGTTGATGTTGGTATTGTTGTTGTTGTTGGTTGCTGGATGGTGATTTCGGGATAGGCATATAAACAGGGGAGATCTTCCAATTTCGCATTTTAATTGGATTTAAATTGAAGGCTTAAGACAAGTGTATGATGGTAAGCCTAACAATAGTATGAATAGTTTAAATGTAGATTTATGAGCTTGGAAAGATAAACGTCGAGTGGCTAAGAAGACCGAAAGGTATGTAAGGCTTGTCCCATTCTTTCTAAAGGCATGATTCCTACGTTACGATTCCATACACGTGTTCCATAATATCCTTGTTCCCGAAAAGCTAGAAGTTTATGATTTTCAAGGTTTTTATGATATTAAAGACAAGATGTTTTCTATGATGCCCATGATGGCGATGATGACCTCGTTCCTGTGAATCTACATGTGTCCTCCATGATGTCTTCGTTTTCAAAAGCTAAAGATTCATGACTCTTATAAAGTTTCTTATGACACCAAAGATGAGATGTTTTCTATGATGAACATGATGATGATGATTTTAATTCTAGAAACTCCAAAACTTATGATTTTAATGCCATTATGAGACTATGGAGCTTATTTCAGGATTTTCTTAATTTTATTCATTGTTGTTGATCTCACCTTATCATCATTGTTCCTTCAAGATGAGACATGGCGATGATGATAGTTCTATAATATAAATCAGAGGTTACCGACCTTACGTCACTCCGATAAAGTAACAACCTTTATTTGGGCTCTCATGCATGCTACTTATATTATATATGTTTATATGTATTTATATGTATATTTCGGATGTGGGAAAGCAAGGAGGTTAGAGGAAACCTAGATTCAAGGTCGGAAGAATCGGAAACAGACTCGAAAATGGAACCCTTTCTCTAGCGGCCTCTTGGCTTCTTTCTTTACAATCAGTCCAGGCCAGTAGCTGCTCCTGGCAGAAGGGCAGGCGTTATATACGCATAGCCACCTGATTAGTTGGTATATTATGATGTCATCCCGGATGCGGGATACATGGAATAGATGGATTGGGCCATTCGTTCCTCGGCACTATTATATTTATGGATCGGGCCGTTCGTTCCTCGGCACTATTATATTTATGGATCGGGCCATTTGTTCCATGTCAACATAATATTATATACTTTTGGATCGGGCTGCACGTTCCGCAGCATTATTATTTTGTGTATACATGTATGAGGAATGTTCTCCTAAGAAAAGTTATGCATGCATGGTATCCGCCTTGAGAGGCAGTCAGATGTACAGGTTATTCCTTTATCCCATGTTATGTTCCATACTTCTTTTTATGTTGTTACTCATGCCTTACATACTCAGTACACTGTTCGTACTGACGTCCCTTCTTGTGGACGCCGCGTTCATGCCCACAAGTGTAGACAGACGAGACGAGGACCCTCCACAGTAGGCTGCCTTCAGGTACTAGTTTTGCTTGGCGGGCACCACTTATTCCTGGAGTGTTTCTGAGTCTGGGTTTATATATACTTTTTTATCAAGGGTATGTCGGGGCCCTGTCTCGACTTCTGTACTTCAGTCATGTTCATAGAGGCTTTGCAGACAGATTCCTATATACAGTTTAGTTATGTTTTGTTAAGTGGAGATGTTGACGTCGTAAGCTTATGGTACTTATACGTATGCATGATACCACATTCATAGTTGGCCTTCTAGGCCCCATTTTGCCGTTTGAGACATGGAGAATGTGAGTAATATGTTGGTTCGCTTGGTTTCCGTGAGATGTCGAGTACCGGTCACGCTTCACCCAGGTTGAGGTGTGATAAAGTGGCATCAGAGTAGGTCTGTCCTAAGGTTGTATGCAAGTCGTGTCCAGCAGAGTCTTGTTTATGGGTGTGAAGTGCGCCACACTTATAAACAGGAGGCTGCGGGGCATCTAGGAATGATTGACCTTCTTTTCTCATCCTAGATCATGCGGTAGAACGATGTTGTCAGGATTCCCTTTTCTTAACCGTGCATTATGATTTCAGTGACTCCTATGAAGAGGAAAGCAACAGCTGCCCAGAAGGGCAAGATAGTGGCTGGAGGGAGGATTGAGCAAGAACCGCCGGCCGATATGGAGAAGGGTGAGTCCCATAATGAGGCTCCATCCCGGACCTCTCATACTTCACCCATTTCAAAGGAGCACGAAGGGGCCTCAATTCCGGCTCCAGCACTTCTAGTTCCTCCACCAGGTGCCACGGACCAGGAGATGAGACAGGCCATCCTTTTGCTGACCCGGTTAGTAGCAGCCCAAGATCAGCGACAGGTTGCAAGCCACAGTAATAGGGGTCAAAGGAAGAGGGTCAGGTCTTCAAGGATTGACAGCGAGTTCAGAGGTGGCCCGAGGCAGCCGTTCTTTAGGCACTCAGCCTGTTCAACAACTAGTGAGCCTCCACAGTTTCCTGGACCTGGGCTTCATAGATCCATTTATTCTGGGCCAGTTCAGAGCTCCCGAGTTTCCAGTTCTCAGATTAGGATTGATTCCAGTTAGACGAGACCACCCATACCACGATATACCCAGTGTAGTAAACTGCATACTGGACCGTGCCAATTGGGGTTAGATGTTTGCTATGCATGTGCTTGGCCAAGCCATCGTAGCCGTGACTGTCCATGGATACGTGGTAAAAGCAGGGCCCTGCCTACAGGATTAACAACCGGTTCTTCATCATTCGCACCCCCTCTAGGGAAAAGCTCTCAGACATCAGGAGACCAAGGTAGATATCAAAGAGGAGCGTCCAGGTCGAGTGATCCTCAGTATCATACCTAAGCACTGGTTAGGCGACAGGGTCGTAAGTCTTCACCCGACATTGTTGCAGGTAAATTGTTAGTATTTCCTTACGATGTATATGTATTGACTGGTCCGAGTCCTATATTGCTATCTGTTACTTCTTATATTGCTGGTCGGATCGGGGCAAAATGTGAGTCGATTAAACCTTTCAAAGTGTTTCACCAGTGAGGCGTCAGGATGATTAGATAGGAGTTGTAACTTCTTCTTAAGGTAAGAAGCAGAAGGGATAAGTGTATGTTTAAATACTACCCTTGAGTATAAATATGCTAATGATTTAAGAGTGCAAAGGGGTAACCGAGGTAAGAGAATGATGTACGTTACTAAAAGAGCTAGATGTCGACAAAGACCTTTTAGCACATGAAATATGTTGGTAAGGATATGGTACGGAGATAGGTATATAAGGACACATGAATAAAATACAAAGGTAGAACCAAGGTAAAAGAAAGAGGAACTAGGAACCACTTCAAAAAGGATAAGGTTAGAAGATTTCAAGGAAAGCCTTACTCGAAGTTCTAAGACAAGGATGTCACGAAAGGCCGAGTAACGGAGAAACGAAGCGAAATTAGGGATGGAAACATGAAAAGCTAAAGCTTATGGATGATGCAAAAATCTTAGTTACAGAAGATCCAGGATGTAAAAGAATTAAAGTCATATTGCAAGAAAGATGGAATCAGATAGACCTAACTAAGGGACTGAGGGTTGGTAGTGTTAACGGAAAAGTATAACGACGAGTAACTTCGTGCAAAATGACTTGGATTTATTAAAAAGAATCTCAAGGATCCTAGTAAAAAAGTAGTTATGTATGAAGATTTCGGCTGAAGGAGCAATGTACGGGGAGAAACTCCATAAAGAGTCTGATAGGCTTTGATGTCACCATTAATTCATTGGCGTAGAGGATTAACGATCACGAAAGAAAGAAGTGGTCGGAATTGTATTCAATAAATGTAAACTTTTGACTCGGTATAAAAGTTCAGCTAATGAAAGAGGAATGACTAGAACCAGGCAATGAAAGGCATTCCAATATTGTATGGGATAAAGAGTTAGAGGACCGCTAAAGCTGGCCAGATGTGTACCAGAGATGGCGAGTATTTGAATATTACTGGTATATGAAATTATTCCTGAAGAGGTGGGGGAAAGCTAAATTCAGTTTCGAGATGAATTACCATACTTCTAAGCTCGGAAAGGGGCAAATATATCGACTTGAAGCAGCTAAAGTTGAGATGTACCGGTTTATTAATGGAAAGTGGGAATGGACTAGATGCAGGTATTTGTGAAACAAAACAAAGGTGGAACGAGAATGCATGACGAGACGGTAAAGAACTAGCAAAGACCAAAAGAATAATCCTGTCAATAAAAGACATTATGTTCCCCGGCTATGGATCAAATTGCTCGCATTCTGAGTTACTTTCAAATATGCGGCAAAGTAATTCACAAGATAATGAAAGAAATAAAAAGGAGATTTTAGTATAAGAGGAAATGAAGGTTTTAGCAAAAAAGGGAATAACTATAGAAGGTTGCGATTAAGCGAGATTTTGTTAATCATTTTAAGATTTGACGAGAGAAAATTGGAGGAAAGTTCCAAATATGGATTTAAAGACATCTTGAGTCGTAAGCCAGCTTACGTTGCGATTGTTAATGTGTTATGAATGTAACTTTGCTATGGGAGCTAATAATAATAATGAGGAAGGGTCGTATACAAGTGTATAAGGTATTGTGTTACGATTGTTGTCATGGACGGATTGTGTAAAAGAAGCCTGGTTGATTGAGTCCAATTTGAATATAAACCTCTCGGCTACTCGATATACATTGGGTAAACAATTTGGGGACAAATCATCACCGAGGATAGTAAGACGTTAGTAAAGAGAAATTAATACCAATCACCCGCGCGATACCGCAGATGGGACTATAATGAGATTGTAAGGAATTAAGGGATCCAGCCAAGAAGCTAAAAGGGCACGATATGCTATATATATAAAATCGACCAGTACTAAGAGAGCTAATCTAAGATCGCACCAGAGAAGCGAATAAGGAGAAGTATCACAACCAAACAAGAGAAGTTGTCCATTAGTAAAGAAATAAAGAGACATGAAATAGTTTGGGCCAAGCCAATGGAAGGAGAAGTCATGGGAGTAGTTGAAGGTAAGATCGCAAGAAAAGGGTTTAAGGATATGGAAAGAGAAGATGGGAATTTGAGGAACTAAGTGATCCACTTGATTGATAAACCGAAATGACAGACAGGTGAATCAAAATGATGGGAAAGACTCATTAAGTGAAAGTCGAGAGAAGGTCAAAGGTAAGAGTGGAACCCCGAAGGAAATTATCAGAGGATATCGCGATTGATTAGGATAAGTTGGTGACAATGGAACCTTGTGGAACAAGTAATAATAATGGCTCTTATTGGAAAGAGATGAATAAAGGCTACAAACAGAGGAAAGGACGAAGCAATTTGAATTCACTACATGACAAGGAATCTTGGTTAATCTCCAACAAACTTCCAAATTCACCTCTAAATTTATTAGCCGACCTAAGGATTAGAAAAAGTTATGAGTGATTGAAAGAAAGAAATCATTAAAGTAAATATTCAAGGTATCCTTGATACGAATATATGTATTAACGCAATAAGTCAAATCAAAGGAAGAAAGGATTAAACAAGGGATTTTAGTATTGTTTTAGCTGGGCGGTAAGGTACCGCAGGGATTGATTCGATTGTTGTAAGAAAGCAAAGAAAAAAGGGCCGGGGATATTTGCGAAGTGTAAGAAGGATACACAAATATTGGAAAGAAAAAAAAAATCCTAAATAAAATGAAGATAGGGATCAGAAATTAGATAAAAGTATGTATCGGGAAAAAGAACATAAGGTAGGTGGTTGGCATAAGTTTAGTTTCGACCACGTGAGTAAGACTCAAAAAAAGTAAGCAAATGCTAGAAAGTGCAAGTAAGGACATTGATATCAACATCGGCACAAACTCTACTTCAACATTCGAGGACGAATGTTCCTAAGGGGGGAAGGATGTTACACCCCAAAAAATTTCACGTTACCAAGGCTGTAGACGACTCAAGGGAGAGTAAAGTTATACAAGGATTAGGGATGAAGATTATATTATATGAGTGTAAGAATAACATATATATGACATTTGGAGACCGTATGGTGTAAATCAGTTAATACGTTGATGAATAGCCCTCATGACCGTAAGTTAAGGTGGGCCCACATGCTCGAGTTTTATAAAGGACATATGAAAAGTTATATGAGTAGTACATGTGAAGTTGAGCAAGTCTTAATAAGGACCCTTAAGCCAAATATGGGCATAAGCCCTCCAAAAGGATGACTTAAGGATACGTTTTCGGATGATCTGACTTAAAGAGGCCAAAACGCCATTATAAGTTTGGAATTTGGAAACACACCAAAATGAAAGTTGTAGATAATTGAAATAGCTTTCCAACCATAGGTCGTGGGCCCACATACAATATCGGGATCAAGAGTTATGACCTTTTCTTGTGCGAACGCGCATGTAGTAAAATAAGCCTATGCGAACGCGCCAGGAGGCAGCGCAATCGCGCTGAGCAAATTTTAAGTCGGTCCAAGTAGTTTCTGGAACGCTATATAAGGGGGGCTTACCCCTCTTTCTTCATCCAAACACCCCAGAAAAACTCCCAAATATTCTGAAAATTTTCCACAACTTCCCAACATCAAATTTTAGCCTGAACCAAGTATAATTCCCGAATTCTGGTCCGGACAACGTATAGTTGCAATAATAAAATCGTGCCGTGGCGAATCTTGGCTTGAATATAAGGTGGATATGAAAGATATCACGGTCCTAGCGGGAGAAAGGTATGAATTCCTCTTTATTGGTATTGATTTAAGTTTAATTACAAGGATAGAACTATTAAATGGTCGTATAACAATTCTGTTGGTGGGAATATTGGATAAACATCGTGTGGGATATTTTAGGGAGTATTTTTGTATTGATTATATCATTGTTGATGTTGGTATTATTGTTGTTGTTAGTTCTTTGGATGGTGATTTCGGGATACGTATCTAAACGGAGAGAGATGTTTAATTTCGCGATTTTAATTGGATTTAAATTGAAGGCTTAAGACAAGTGTATGATGGTAATCCTAACAATAGTATGAATGGTTTAAATGTAGATTTACGAGCTTGGAAAGATAAATGTCGAGTGGCTAAGGGGACCGAAAGGTATGTAAGGCTAGTCCTATTCTTTCTAAAGGCATGATTCCTACGTTATGATTCCATACACGTCTTCCATAATGTCCTTGTTCCCGAAAAGCTAGAAGTTCATGATTTTCAAGGTTTTTATGATATTAAAGAAAAGATGTTTTCTATGATGCCCATGATGGCGATGATGACCTCATTCCTGTGAATCTATATGTCCTCCATGATGTCTTCGTTTTCAAAAGCTAAAGATTCATGACTCTTATAAAGTTTCTTATGACACCGAAGATGAGATGCTTTCTATGATGAACATGATGACGATGATTTTAATTCTAGAAACTCCAAAGCTTATGATTTTAATGCCATTATGAGACTATGGAGCTTATTTCAGGATTTCTTTGATTTTATTCATTGTTATTGATCTCACCTTATAATCAATGTTCCTTCAAGGTGAGACATGGCGATGATGATAGTTCCATAATATAAATTGGAGGTTACCGACCTTACGTCACTCCGATAAAGTAACAACGTTTATTTGGGCTCTCATGCATGCTACTTATATTATATATGTTTATATGTATATTTGGGATGTTGGAAGAAGGGCAGGCGTTATATACGCATAGCCACCTGATTAGTTGGTATATTATGATGTCGTCCCCGGACGCGGGATACGGGATAGATGGATCGGGCCGTACGTTCCATGGGATATTATATTTATGGATCGGGCCGTTCGTTCCTTGGCACTATTATATTTATGGATCGGGCCGTTCGTTCCGCGACAACATAATATGATATACTTTTGGATCGGGCTGCACGTTCCGCAGCATTACTATTTTGTTTATACATGTATGAGAAATGTTTTCCTAAGAAAAGTTGTGCATGCATGGTATTCGCATTGAGAGGTAGTCAGATGTACAGGTTATTCCTTTATCCCATGTTATGTTCCATACTTCTTTTTATGTTGTTACTCATGCCTTACATACTCATTACACTGTTCATACTGACGTCCCTTCTTGTGGATGCTGCGTTCATGCCCATGTGTGTAGACAGACGAGACGAGGACCCTCACGCAGGTCGCCTTCGGGTACTAGTTTTGCTTGGCGGGCTCACTTCTTCCCCGGAGTTCGAGTCTGGGTTTATATATAATTTTGTATCAAGGGTATGTCGGGGCCCTATCCCGACTTCTGTACTTCAGTCTTGTTCATAGAGGCTTTGCAGACAGATTCTTGTATACAATTTAGTTATGTTTTGTTAAGTGGAGATGTTGACGTCGTAAGCTTATGGTACTTATACGTATGCATGATACCACATTCATAGTTGGCATTCTTGGCCCTATTTTGCCGTTTGAGACATGGAGAATGCGAGTAATAGGTTGGTTCGCTCGATTTTCGTGAGATGCCGAGTGCCGGTCACTCCTCACCAAGGTTGGGGTGTGACACCACTGAGCCTCAGAACCCAAAGTAGTCTAGGAATATTTGAAATCTAGATTAAAAATCATGAAGAATGATACTAATATTCTTTGTCTTTCAAACTAAGTCAAAACTAACCCTAGAATTTCGAAAAACGGGGCCCACAAGAGTAAAACGGGAAATCCGGGGGCAAAATATCAAATTAAGCACTAGGTGATCAAAACCCATCGACTAATTGCTAAATTAACTCAAGTATTACCCTAATTTCGAAATTCAACCAAAACCCCTAATTTTGGGTATAAACCCTAACTCTTTGATTCACAAATTAGCCTCTAATTAGGAAGAAATCATGCAATAATAAATTCTAGTCATCAAATCCATGCTTAATAGAGCTAACCCAACCAACAAACAGGATTCAAAAGCCTAGAAGGAATACTCATTAAACCCACTTTCATTCTTCAAGTTCTATGGATTTTCTACCATGGATTCTTACTAGGGAAGGTAAAAGAAAGAGATTAAGATTAGGGAACTTACTCTCAGGAGAAATCTGACCAAACCCTCCTCAAATCGCCTCCAAGATGCTATGAAAATGTAATTTTTGGAAAGGGAGGAAGAAGGGTTTCATAAGGCCTTTAAATAAAATATCAGGCAATCGACCGTTTCGGCGGTTCGGCCACCGTTTTCGCGCTACCGCTTCAGCTGTTTAGCCACCGCTTTAGCTGTTTGGCCATCATTTTAGCGTATCGCTTTGGTGGTTCGTCCACCGCTTCGGCGGTCACCAGACACCAGAAAATTCTGGTGTCTTCCAAACTTGAAATCGACCCCCGGAACCACCCCGGAACCATCCCGGAACCTCCCGGACACAAACCAAATATGCAGATATACATAAAAATGCACTCGTAGCCTCAGAATTCCCATCAGAGGTCTCGTTGACCGAGTGAACCTCCGATACCTCAAAACTAACTTCCCAATCCAAGTCCCAAAATGCACCCGAGTGCATTGGGAACCGAACTGAATATACACACAAGTTTTAAATGGCCATCCGGACCTCTCAAAATTGACGAATTTTCGAAAAAGGTCCGTTTGCTCAAAAGTCAACTTTGAATCAATTTTTTTTCTTAAAGTCCAAATTTCACAAGAAGTCGCCCGAATCAAATCTAGACACCTGGAAAAGTGTGTCAACGGTCCCCTCGGGTTAAAAGTGAGCTAACCCAGCTAAAAAAGGGGGAAAAATGTTGGAAAGACTATAACGACCAAACGGGTCGTTAGAGGATGTGAATTACATGAAGGCTTATCGTGCTAAAGAAAAGGCTATGACGGAGTTGAGGGGAGAGCCAGCAGATTATTACAAGAAGTTACCTAGATACATATACATTTCGGATAAAATGTACCCAGGTTCTCATATAAGAATGCACAAATCGCCTGAAAATGAGTTCTTATATCTGTTTGTAGCATTGTATGCCTTTATAAACGGGTTCAACTGTTGTCGACCCATCGTGGTTGTAGACGGAAGCCACCTAAAACAAGAATACAATGGTACATTTGTTTCAACAAGCACTTTGGATGGTGCAGGTATTTCATGTACAAATGACTGTTTTTTTTTTTTTTTTTTGCATACAATGCATACATTTGAGTAAAAATAAGTAATTTTTTGCTTTTCTCAATTTAATTTGTAGGTAATATACTGCCTCTAGCATATGATATGATCAATTCTGAGAACGATAAGTCTTGATCATGGTTCTTTCAACAGTTCAAGGAAGCATATGGGGTAAGAGATAACATGTGTATTGTATCTGATAGACATGAAAGCATCATCAAGGCTGTTGCTAGAATTTATCCTACTGTTCCACATTTAGCATTCATATGGCATCTTTGGAAAAATGTATATAATAACTATAGGAAGAGTCATGAAGTGTTGAGTGGTGTGTACTATAAAATGGCAAAAGCATACACACATAATGACTTTGATATGCCAATGTGAAAAGTTGAGAAAGAGGATATTCGTGTGAAGGAGTACTTGGATTCAGTGGGAAGGGAAAAGTGGGCCAGGCTTTATTGTCCTGTTAACCGAGCATGGACATTAACATCAAATATTGCTGAGTCCATTAATGCGGCACTCGTATCTGCTAAAGAATTACCAATATTTGATTTTCTGGAGGAAGTTAGGTTGATGTATGGGCGATGGAATTGCACAAACCGACAAAATGGTTCGTATACATTCACAACGCTTGGGAAAAAAAATCAAGAATTGTTGTCCATTAATGAGCATAAATCTACGCACATGAAGGTTTGTTTTCGTGCATCTAATTATGTATTTTTTTTCTTGTTTATATTTCATCTTTATGATTCTTATACATAAGTATATCTTTTACAAAAATCTGTATATTGATATGGCGTATTGTGTTTGTAATAAATACTTGATGTGAATCTATTTGTATGTTGTTGCTTAGGTAATTCAATCAACAGAATACTTGCACATAGTAATTGATGAAGGGAGGAGTTTCATTGTTTGTATTGAAAAGAAAACTTGCAGTTGCAAAATGTTCCAAATGGATAAGATGCTCTACTCCATGCTTGGGCTGTTCTTAAGAGGAAAAATCTCACTATCGACAACTACTGCTCAAACTTGTACAAACCAGAAACTGTGATCAAGACTTGTGATGTCCCAATTTATCTGTTACCGGATCAGAGGGAGTGCAATGCGCCTGTATACATTTCAGAGGAGGTAGTTTTCCCGCCGAGGTACAAGAGACCTTTTGGAAGGCCAAAAAAGAAGCGTGATAAGTCTTTATCTGAATGGTTTTCAAATACACGTACAAACTCGTGCAGTAGATGTAGACGTGCAGGACACAATAGGTGCTCTTGCAGGAATGAGCCTCAAAGAAAGTAGTTGTTGTTTGCTTAGTAATTTGTTCTGTTTTTCTGGTTTCTGTATTGGACCAAGTCGGCTTTAAAGCGTCATGACATTTCTGTTTTTTTTTTGTTGGTTTTGGATGACTGATTTTGTTCTTTTTTATTGATTTTGGATGACTGAAAATATAGAAATTCTATATGAATAACTTGCAATATTTCCGCTGTATTATGTTGGATGTCTATACATGACCGGTATACTGTGTATTCAACATATGTATCTATTTCCAAGTCAGAAACCAATTGCATCATGTTCAATTCATCAATTTCAGAAACCAGAGATAGGCAAAATCATTTCCAAGTAACCAGAGATAGACAATAACTGTATGGATTGCTGACTGATATACAGTTATGTGTTAACTCTGTATACATTATAGTGTAATAATTATGAATACAACGATGTATTGACTTTGAAAAAAGTATTGTCAAATCTCTGGATACAGCAATGGCCAAAGTTAACAAAATATGTAAATGATGGCATCCCATAAGTGATTGACTCAACAATGTAAAAACACTGTTTTGTATCCATAAAATATTAAAACTGTAAATTGTGTATTAAACATATGTATCTGTTTCCTAAGTCAGAAACCTATTGCATCAGTAACAATTCTGAATACAGCTCTGTATTAACTTTGAATATAGTATTGTAAAATCTCTGTATACAGCAAAAGCCAAAGTCAACAAAATCTGTAAAATAATGGCATCCCATAAATGATTAACCCAACAATGTAAAAAGACTTAATTGTATTCATAAAATATTAAAACTGTATATTGTGTATTCATACTAACAACTGCAATTTAGCCAGCAAAACTCCTTACAAAACATAAGATAATAAAAACATCATAATCTGATTTCGAATCACACACCTACAAACTAATTAACTAAGATTTTTTCAACTTGATCAAAATCTATCTTTGGTCTAACTGGCTTTGGAGGTGCCTTATTATCGCTTTCGGCATTTGCTTCCATCTTCCGCGTAGCATAATCCCACAAAAGAGCACCATATCTCGTACGGAGTAATTCTGTATCAAGGTCTGGAATACCTTCTCCTTGACTCAAATACTCTGCATATGCAGCAACATACATTCCATAATCCCTACACACAAGAAAGAAAAACAAAGTGTATTTAAATGATGTATTATCTTCATATATGCGAGTTTAAAAATCATAAATTGACATACATGCTTACAGGCCTTTGTTGTGGAAAATTGTCATCAAACATCACGTCAAATCTGTCAGCCGGTGCTTTGTCTTTGGATGCAGGTTGATGATTCCAATCAATTCCTTGCTTGGACTGATAGAAGTCTGTTAGACGTAAATACAATGGCAACAGATTGTCGAGTTTGTCTATTTTAGACCTAACAGTTGTATCATGACTCGACGCTCGGTACGAGTCATATATATATAGACGTTTGTCAATGAATGATAGGACTGCAAACAACCAATGATTTTTTTCTTCAATGTTGACTGGGATGAATAAATTGTCAACCAAATTCCACGGGACAGTGCATAGCAACTGCTGGCCTTTCATGTATTCACATAAAACATCTTCTTGTTTTCCAACGCTTATGGCACCATTCGGGTCAGTACAGCCTTTGTGAATAGCATCAATTTTGGTATTGAAAACAAAGTCTACAGTGGTAAACTTGTATGTGCTATTTGTATCATATTTGACTTTTTTCCGGAAGTAGTAAAACATGACATCAAGATGCTGCAATAAAAGCGAATAAAAACAATTAATATTTAAAACACAATGCATTATACTGTATGTGAAAAAAGAAGGTATATCGCACCTCGTCATTTCACATCTGACCATCCATTGATAAAAGGTATAACCAATTTTTGTCATTAATTTTCTTAATACCACAGTCCATGAATGTTGGCAGTTTTGCCTTCCCTTTTTTGTAGTGGTCCTTTTTGTTCTTTCTACAAAATACATATAAAATATTTATCAAACATTATTGAAACTATATCTATACAACAATTAAGTACAATAGATCAACTAACTTACCTTTATCATGCCTAACAAGCGGTCCCTCCCTAACCCATTTTGAGAATTCACCGAATAGCTTGGCATCATGTCGCCCCGTGATATAATTATTCTCAAATGGGTGTTTTTTATCAAATATCTCTGTCAACTTAACTGAACTACCTGGTTGAATACAAGCATAGTGGAACACAATATTAAATCACATTAAATACAAGCAGAGTGGAATTCAAATCTGAAAAATAAAAATATGTCATAATACTTTCCCGAAGCTGACCCAAAATTTGTCATGTAAGGAGATATTTGCAAAGGGCCAGGACGCCTCTATTTACGCAATGTCATGAAATTTTTTGTTATAGTATTCTGTGTTGGAAGGAATTCATCCGCCAACTCATATTGAGACACATGTTCCAGTTCCTGACCAGCCTAAATCTCGTCAAACTCAACAATGACATTGTGCGGCGTCTCTCTATTTGTATCATCTGTACCGGCACAAAATGAAGAGGAAGATACACCTTGCACAATTTTATCATGAAATAACATGGGACTTCCTTCATTAATAGGTATGGCAGCAGGAGTAACGATGATAACATCAGCTGTCTCGATAGGGATTCGAGATCCAAACGGCTATAAACAAAGAGATGACAATTTTTAATAGTATTCTGAAATGTATTAATCATAAAATAAAATTTTAACAAAGAGTTGAATAGAAGATTAAATGTAGTACCTCTGGCTCGACATATTCTCCCAAAATGTCACCTGGTTCCTGAATTTCTTGTGTTGAAGCCCTTAATGTATCACCAGTAGAATTAACCTTGGTCACACCAACATCTCCCACTAGGTCCTAAAATGTAAAGGAAAAAAGCATTAAAATTTAGTAATGAACAAGCATTACAAAACCTTCAAATATGTGTATACAAAACTTTCAACTATTTGTATACAGAACTGAAATATGAATATAGTCATTTAAATTGCTTCAATAAAATATAAGTAGTTATATTTATGAATACAGTCAGGTACATATGAATACAATCACTTAACTGTATTATAAAAATTAAAGTCTGCATACAATTGAAAACATGTATACAATGTTTGGTGGGAAAAAATATTGATACAGTCTAGTATTCAGATACTGAAAAAAAAAATGATACAGGAAACTCATTAGATACCAAACCCTATGATTGTAGTGTACACAAAAGCATTCAATCAAAGCTGCTTTTGTCGGCATTTTTTTAGAACCACCAAAATATCTCTCCAAAATTCTATTTTTTCCTTTGTGGTTAACTTTAAAAGCATCTTCATCACCAACACACCTCAAACTAGTTATTAGTGCAAATTCTCTAATAGAAAACCGCAATTCATTACCATTTATATCAATCAAAAAAGCATCAGGAGTACTTCCCATAAGCTCTCTCACCATGCATCACCTCAACATTTGTGCTTGAACATCACAGTGTTGCATCTGGATGAATACACCAAAGGAAGTTTCCCCAAATAATTTGTACTGCTTATCGGTTAGTTTGTCCTTGAGATCTTTTAATACTTCGACATTGGTGTAACAACTCATGTGCACCGAATGAGTAGGAGGATCTTTCAGAAAAAATTTACTCTGCATTATTCAGTTCAACAAGAGTCAAATACTCAGTATGAAGCAAAGATAAAGTCAAATACACTACAGTCAACAAAACAGAAATTTATTCTAATTGTATCCCAAAAAAAAAATGTATCTATTCAACAGTAGCTATATATACATTGCATGTATTTATACATTCTACATTGTATTCACCAGTAAAAATGTATACAAAATTAATACAATATATATACATTGTATTCAATACTAAAAAGGACAATGACAAATTGTATTCAATTCTATAATGTATTCACAAGTAGCCACATATACAGAGTTAATACAGTATATATACACATTATAAATTATATTCAACACTAAAAATGTGCAATGACAAAGTGTATCAAAATAAAAGACTAATTACAAATAAACATTGTATTCAGAAATATGAAATAAATATAGTACCTACACTGCTTATGAAGGAACATCTTCAACAACATTTTTCCTCTTGCTAACTGAAGAACCATCGATGACTTTTCTCCGCTTTTCAGTACTTGGTACGGACGCTTCAGAAATTGATGGCTCAACGACATCTTTTCGTTTGGTAGATTTTGATCCTTCCTCTCCCATTGTTTCCACACTTACCGGGTCATGGCACCTCTCAATACTACACTCGGCATCCATTCTAGCAACAGAGCCTGCAATTTCTTCTTCATTTTGAGTGATACACAAATCCAAAGATGGACCATCATCATAATGGTGCACATAATTGGGTATACCTCTAGTAACTCTGCATGGAGTGCTTTTGTCTGCCATTACACCCAATATCGAAGCAAATGCACTAAAAATCCTAACAATGGCGAAAACCTAACAATGGCATAAAATCACAAAAATGGAAGAAGATATTTAACAAAATAAGCACAAAGTTGTATAAAACATCTAAACAACTTACCTAAAAGTGCGCAGCTACAATTTAGGTAACCAAAATCGGTGGAGGATCGTGTATAGTTAAAATGGAGAAAAAATCGGAAGAGATTGAGAGACAATGAGAGAGAAAATGGTTTGATTAGAGGAAAAATGTGAATACAGGCCTTATGTTGCGGTTGCTTTTTAATTTTAACCGTGTTTGAATGTTTTAGTTATGTAGTGTAATTGATATACACCTTTTAGCTCTGGGATGTAATTAAAGTATAGCTACTAGATATAAATAAGGCCTAATGTTATCTACACCATGTAGATTTCCCAACATTTTTTTGTGCGCTTCAAAGGCACAGATCTTTAATTTTTGTCCCTCAAATTGGTGGTCTTTAATTTTGACTTTTGAGTTCGAACCTCAGCTCAGTAAAAAAAAAAAAAAAATTCACATGGCAAAGGTTTGGATTCACAAGACAGAGTTTTGCATGAGGTAGAATTTTGCATTCAAAACGCAGCCTCAAGCCTAACTTTGCTACGATTGCGATTTTTTTTTAATGAGCCGGGATTCGAACCTCAAACCTCATGGTATTAGGCAAAGAGAAAAATTAAAGACCACCAATTTGAGGGGTAAAAATTAAAGACCAGTGCCTTTGAAGGCTAATCGTGCAAATGATCCGAAATCAACTTTTTGCGCGGATTGTCCTTCATTTGGGGTGGTCTTTAATTTTTGCCCTTCAAATTAGTGATCTTTAATTTTGTCCTTCGCCTAATACCCCAATGTTTTGGGTTCGAACCCTAGCTCAGTAAAAAAAAAAAAAAAAAGAATTTTTGCAAGACAGATGTTTGGATTCGCAAGGCATTAAGGCAGAATTTTGAAGGCAAAACTCTATCTTGCGAATCCAAACTCTACCTTGCGAATTTTTTTATTGAGCGGGAGTTCGAACCCGAAACCAAGAGATTTTTAGCGAAGGGTAAAAATTAAAGACCACCACTTTGAGGGACAAAAATTAAAGATAACCCGCAACGAAAGGCAATCCTGCAAGTTGCCCGAAAGAAATCATTACGGGTGTGTTCGGCATGGAGGAAAACATTTTTCGGAAAATGTTTTCCAATTTTCCCATGTTCGTTTGGTCAAAAATTTTGAAAAATATTTTCTTTGGGAAAATAAGTTCCTCAAAAATGGAGAAAATGACTTCCTTAATAAAAGTAGGGAAAACATGTCTATAAGTGCATTCCACCAACCACCCAACCCACCCCCAACCACTCCCGCCACCCCACTCCTTCCCCCACCCCACCCCTACGCCTACCCTACCCACCCACCCTGCCCCCACCCCTGACAAAAAAAAATTAATTTTGTTTTGAAAAAAAGTTTTGAATTTCTTTTTGGTTTTTTGCACCACCCCACCTCACCCCCACCGCAATCAAACCCCACCCCCAACCCCCTCCCAAAAAAATTAATTTTGTTTTGAAAAATAAGTTTTGAATTTTTTTTTTTTTTTTGTCTTTTGCACCACCCCACCCCCCACCCCAAAAAAAAGTTAATTTTGTTTTGAAAAAACATTAATTTGGGAGTTGGGGGGGGGGGGTGCAGGGGTGGGGTGAGCCCCCCACCCCCAAATTAATTTTGTTTTGAAAAAAAAGTTTTGAAATTTTTTTTTGCACCACCCAGCCCCACCCCACCCCATCCACACTGCCCCCACCCCCCTCCCAAAAAAAATTAATTTTATTTTGAAAAAAAAGTTTCGAATTTTTTTTTTGTTTTTTGCACCACCCCACCACTCCCCCCCCCCCCCAAAATAAATTTTATTTTGAAAGAAAAGTTTTGAATTTTTGCACCACCCCACCCCACCCTCCTCTCAAAAAAAATTAATTTTGTTTTGAAAAAAAAGTTTTGAATTTTTTTCTTTTTTGGTTTTTTGCACCACCCCATCCCCCCCCCCTCCCCCCCAAAAAAATTAATTTTGTTTTGCAAAAAAAGTTTGAATTTTTTTTTTTTTGGTTTTTTGCCCCACCCCAACCCCTCTTTCCTAACACCCCACCACCCCCTCCAAAAAAAAATTGAGGGTGGGGGGTGGGTGGTTGTGGGGGTTGGTGTGGTATGAGTCCACACCGGGGTGGGGGGGAGGGGGTGTGGTGGTTTAGAAATCCAGAAAAAAATTAAATACTTCAAAAAAAAATTGGGGGTGGGAAGGGCGTGGGAGTGGGGTTGGGGGTGGGGGGGTTGAGGTGGAGTTGTGGGGCTTGGGTGAGTATTTTCCTGAAAATATTTTCTACCAACCAAACGAACATGAAAAATAAGTAAGAAATTCACTTATTTCTCGTTACCCAAACGAACATGAGAAAATAAGTAGAAATTCACTTATTTTACAAGAACACATTTTCCGGAAAAACATTTTCCGTGGAAAACATTTTCCTTCATACCGAACACACCCTACATCTCCACTCTTTTCCTCGTCTCTGGCAGCAATCCATCCATTTTAGTCAAAAAAGTTTCGGGCATAAGTTCATAAAATTAGAAAAGCTCAACTTCTAAAAGTTGCAGCTCTCAATGTGCGATATGGTTTTTTCTCCCCTTTTGAAATATTGTGGTGATAGTTCTATGTGCAAATTGGTTACAATTGTTGGGATATATATACTATTAACCATGTGTTTGGATATAGTATTTATTATAGAACAATTATTTATTCGTTGTTTAATAAAGAATTAAATAGATCATGTACTAGTATGTGTGTCCTTTACTTATATAGTAGATGATTTAGTGTATAGAGTTTAGCTTATACACGGAAGATTAAATCGTTGGTTCTTATAAGTATAAAATTTATGTTCACAATCGAAGATGGAAATTGGACAAAGTCATTGGTATGATTGTAGCACAAGATTAATATAATGTATCTTCATTATGGGAACGGTGTAGTTCCGTCTTCTTGTGCTAGTACATTTTGTATGTATTGAACGGACCAAGTAGAGATAAGTGTTTTTGTACTGAATATATAAAACAAATTCTCTAGTTTATTAAATGTACTTATACTCTTAATCTTAATATAATTATTATGATCAATGTGATTTGTTCATTATTTTGATTTATTAAAAGGTACGACTCAATTGTGGGTCTATGTATTCCTGGTAAATTGGATAATGGCAAATTACATTTGTGAAATAATAATTAGTTGATAGAATCCGTGTCTCGACTTTGAGATTGATGATACCCCTTTATGGATGCTTATAAGTCTCATGTGAAAACCCCACAGGTGGATTTTGTATCCGTCACATGATGTAAGTTAAGCAGAAATATAAAGGATTAAATTAGTCGATGAATTAAATTGTCGTTGATTTAATTTATTTGATTGGTGTCTGTAATCTTAACATGGGGAGTTAAATAAGTTTTTAATGAAGGATTTCGAAATTAAACAGAGGAGTGCAATTATAATTTTCTAGTGGAATAAATTGTAATTTATTGTGGTAGGATTAATTCATTCATATTCCGAATTAATACCACAATAGGAAGCCTCGTTGTTAAATACATGGTCCCTGTTGTCGAATATTCTAGAACAAGGAAAATAAAAGGAAATATCATATCCTTGGTGGGTTAGGAAAGGGCTACACGTTTTTTGCTAGGGTTTACCCTAAAAACGTGTATATATAAAGAAAGCCATTGAACCTTAAGTGATCATTTGTTCTTTAGCCGAATACTTGCCACTCAAGTATTACGTTCATAGAACTTCAGGATACACAGTAGAAGACCGTGGAACTGGAGGATGAACGCGTGGATGGTTTTTGCTCGTGCTTGAAGGCTAGATTCGAGGTTGCATTCACGCTTCAAGAGATAAGTATCAATTTTATGTTTGATCAATATCTTTGATTATGTGTTATCTATATTACATGCAAGTTCGATCCTGGCTATTTGCTTCCGCTGCGTATGCCTGTATTCCAACAATTGGCATCAAGAGCCTGCTTGCATCTAAATGGATAACTAGGGCAATGTATATATCACTCATGGTTGATAATTTTATCGTGAAAAGAACAAAAACCGATGAAACTTGAAGTTGTTTGATTTGCTGGCTATAGCGCATAGATGGTTTTAAAACTGATGTTTGTGAGTTCAGAGATAACAGCCATGAATTGCGTTAATCTGTTTTGCATTGTATTATCATGAAGCCACCATGTTCCTTTGATTAGTTGAATAATTTTAAAAGGAATTTAATGGCTGGACATGCCATTTGGGTTGGCGGCAACCTATTGTGCAAAGTGGAGTAGTTTTCCCAATTATTTTTGGGTCTCATATTGTTTTTGTAATTTTTTTTAATTTTAAAAAAAAGGGAAACGTAATGGATCAATTAAGCAAGTCTGGCAGCAGCACAAAGACATTTTGTTTTTGATAGTACTCTTGTAGAAGCCTTTATGATTGGTCCGAGGATAATTACATGGGCACTTTATTAATTATTTTCTCACATTATATGATATTGTATAAATTACCGATTTGGGATTAGTAAATAGGTACCATCAAAATGGTTTATTTATTTGGAATCATTAATAATTCGTGAAGTTTTATACATGTGAGATTATATCAATACATGGATTGAGAATTATGATTAATAAATAGGGTCTACGAAAGTAGTTTATTTAATTGAGTCATTAGAATATTCTCAATATATCTTGTGAAAATTGTCCTTGAATAAGTGTATACTAGTAATGAAGGTTTATTTACTTGAGAAAAGAATTACCTTTAGATACTAGTAAAATTATATTAATTCATGAGAAGAGATATAGAAATTTTCACCTGAAAGGGGGAAACATAATATCTTGGATTCCTAGATGTATTAATCGAGAGGTCAATTTGTTATAAGTAAGTGTGGTGCGTCTTACCCAAAGGAAGGACATTACACATGACTTGTGCTCATGGATTGTAACGACCCATTTGGTCGTTTAGCACTTTTAGGCCTAATATTCCTAAAACACCCTTTTCGTGGTCTAATTTTGGTGTCTATAGCTTGCGATAACGGGTGATTCGGTTATTTAATTAACGAGTAAATTTTAGAACATATGTATTTAATGTGTGTGAATAGTTTATTCATAGAAATATTATTTGCACACATATAAAGTGTAAGTGGGTAAATATGATATTTGACGGAGTGGATAATTTTTAAGTAAAATAAAATGGTTGAGTAAAAAGATTATTTTGGACAATGATTTTGTTGGGGAGTAATAGGACAAGCCCATAATTAAATTATGTGAGTAGGGGTTAAATATTGAATTTTAGTGGGAGAAAAAAAAAATAAAATTAATTAGTGGATTACGGATAAATGTCATAGTGGACATCATCCACCCATTACATTTTGTTGAACTTTGGAAATACATATCATTATGGGAGATTAATCATTTAATTAATCAATTGTGGATGGCTATTGTAGTGCACTGCCACGATGAAGTGGTGCAAAACAATGTCTAAGGGTTATGTAGAAAAAAAAGTGGCATTCTAGGAAGGAGTATTAGTGGGTGAGTATTACTTGGAGCCCACATTTAAAGAAATAAAAATAGAGTTATATTATATCATATCATTTCCCCATTTTATGTTATAAATGTGTATGCAACCACTATGTTAGTTCGTACAACAACATTTAGTAAGTATAACAGCAAAAAGAAGACTAGTGACTAAGCATTCATATGTATTTTGATGGCACCATATAGTGGGACTTAATTCTTACAGAAATATCTCATATATAAGTGGACCTCACTAATTGTAAGAATGATAAGAAGGTATGTTATTAGTTGAAAGTATTTTGGAATCATTATATGGGCAGTAACCTCTTCGTGAGAAATGGAAACAATATGCCACAATTCAATTTGTTGTATTTTCTTAATGTGATATGAGCACTGCAAAGAATTAGTGGGGCGGCAACGTTGTCATATATGCGGAGCCATATTTTGCGAGAAAAGGATCAACGTGATCTATTGCTCAGTAACAACTAGGTGTTTATAGATTTTTACTTAGTACAAAAATATTAGTGGAAGACTTATTACACATTTTAATATTGGCAACTCATTAGTATAAGAAGGCATGCTATTACATGTTGGGAGACTCATTACACACACTTAAATATTAATTCATCTAATGCACATGCAATGTAAAGTAGACAATTAAAATTGAGAAGTGAGGAAGTGAGTCTCGGCCATGTAGCCGAGACTAGTGGGAACATATTTCTTGAAATTTTGCTCAAGACCATGTGATTGGCTCAAAGCCATGAGAGGGGACATGCCCATGTGCATTGGAAACGTGGAAGCAACTATGGTAGTACCTCATGGATGAAGTAAATTAAATTAGTAGTAGCATGTGTTCATA
This sequence comes from Lycium ferocissimum, assembly GCF_029784015.1. Taxonomy (NCBI): domain Eukaryota; kingdom Viridiplantae; phylum Streptophyta; class Magnoliopsida; order Solanales; family Solanaceae; genus Lycium; species Lycium ferocissimum. The sequence goes on from NC_081352.1 coordinate 20,294,404, forward strand.
TTATAATGAGTCATATTCCTTGGAGTGCAAAGTTGCACGTGAAAGGTGGAAAGAGTAACATGTCAAGTGTGGATTATATTAGTAAGAGGGAGTAAAGTAATCATAATTTGATTATTAAGTGGGATTGGGAGGACTAAAAATCAGTCCATTAAATGGACAAAGCTAGCCGTGTAGATTGAGTGCCATGGTCAAAGAATCTTGACCCAAGTTAGTGGGATACACATGTCCAAAGTATGGGGGAAACATATATACAAAAAAAATCTATTTTACTCCACTTTAACAACTCATTTCAACACTTACAAGTTGAAGAAAACACCACCACAGGTGGTCGGCCAGCTTGGTTTTCAAAAGAGGAAAATGATTTTTGTTGCTAACAAAAATTATAAAGTGAAGACATACAATAATAATGTGTAGTAGTTGGTGGAGAAGCAAGAAATAAACAAACCAAAAGAAGAGTTGTTGAAAGAGAAGGTCACGGCCAGGTTGGAAAACACAAAACACAAAACACAAAAAGAATTTCATTTTGTTGTTCAATAGAATTCGAAGGAGAAGGAGGTAGAGAAGCAAGAATAAGTATAAGAATTTAAGACACAAATTGGAGCCAAGTATTCAAGGTAAGAATTGGTCATTTCTTTTACGAGTTAGAATGAGTTGGATCATTGTGAATATGTATAAAATGGTGCATGTTGGTATTGAATGTTGTTGTTGAAACTTAAAGTTAGCCGTGTATGATAGGCTTATGTGAAGCAATGTTTAAATTTCTTGTACATGTATTAAGAATGGTTTGAATATGGTAGTGTGTATGAAAGGAATGAAAGTTATGGAATTTTGTATGTGGTTGTGTTGAAGCGGGCAGGGCCGATTTAGGGAGATTTAGGGACTGCTTTGTGTCACATTTGAATTGTTGTTGTCATGGACATTGTGGTATATTGTATGTATGTTGAATATGTGAATTGAGGTGTTAAAGAAACAAATCAAATTAAAGTACGCAATAGTCCAAAAAACGGTGGGGACTGCTTTAAGGTTAGAAGCAAATTAGTGAATGTTGAATGTTGATTGTTGCTATGAACGTGTAGTGAAAGTGAAGTTTAATGATTCAAGTTGAAATTGAAATGGTTTGTGGGTTGTTATAAAAATAAATATGATGCTGAAACAGTTCCAATAATCATATAAATAATGTTGTAAACGTGTTGTTATCATTGTAGTTGAAGTTGGAAAATTCCGGTTGAAAATGGTAATGTTGTGTGTTGTTTTGGCCATGAGTATGGGACAGTTTTGAATGATGTATGGACTGTCCAAAGTCCCTTAAATCATGTTTAAACAAGTTTGGATTGATACATGAAAGAATGACTAGCAATATTAGATTGTAGCACTAGTTGGTTTAAATGCGAACGAAGCGTCGCTTAAATGTTAGAAAGGGATTGTAAGTGTCAAAATACGTATCGAATTCCCTCGTAAACTAATCATAGCTGTGATATTTTAATAAAGGTTGAAGTATTATTGGGCAGCGTAGACATATTGTGTGACGAATAAGCGCCCAGAGACCTTGTTCGTTCGGAAGCACTTCGAAGGAAAAAAAGCTTTGGCGTGAAAGTTCGTGACAATCTGTTTCGCATTGAGGTAGGTTACGGTTTACCTTATGGTGAGACTTTGATTAGCGAAGCGTATGTTTAGATGATATTGTCGTAGAATGCATATAAACCTCGCGGGTATCAAGTTGGGTTAGATATTTTCTTAGGTTGGACCTTGTTGTATGATTTGGGGGATACACATCCCGTTGTGTTGTTGACTTATCTTGATCTATTTTTTTTTGTGTGCTCGTTGCCACTTGAGACATTGAGTATCTGTGACTAATGATATATCATGACTATGATATTGCGGTGCTTTACTTGATTGATATGGAGATGAGAATGGTGATCCCATCGTGGCTTTTTGTGTAGCCTTATTCGCGATAGTACTTGTATTCCATGTGCGGTACCGTTTCGGATTGAATTGGTTTTTAACATTACATTTCATCATACTCATATGCATTTCCATGATACATTGATATATGCATGGTTATGGCACTAATGATGATATGTGAGAGAGTGTAGCCTCCGAGGTCTTTCTTAGGAGAGGGTAAAGAGAGATGAGTGTTTGTTGCCGAGGTTTCTTGCGGGAACGATGGAGTGTCCGATGCCCGAGGTCTTTGCCGGATCGTGAGAGTGTGCTCGTGATCCGAGGTTATATTCGGAGCGAGTGGTACATGGACTTCGCGGGTCCCCCATGGGTCATGATCGCCGAGACGTGGAGTTAAGCTCCGTCCGGACGTGTTGTACAAATCGCATATGCATTGCATTCATCCTACATACATTATTGCATTGCATTATATCTTGGTTCTTTTCTTGATTGTTGTGATGCTACGTGATGTACTGATTCGGATTGATTATACTAAGACTTGGCACAATTGGGTTTAGATGCTATAACATAAAAGATGACTTGTTCTGTGGATATGGATTCATATTGACTTGTACTTGTTGATTTATATGTTTTTCTTGCTTGTTCTCTTTATATACGTTATCTAGTCTTAGTCGGCTATGATACCTACCGTACCCGTTGATTGTCTTGACCTACACTTCTTCGCATTCTTTTATGAATGCAGTACCAATTGAGATCGATTTCTACTCTTCGTGGCTAATATTCGAGGATTTCGATTCGAGTCCTTCGGGATGAGCATGAGGACGATCGATGCCGATGACTCTTTTTATCCTTATGTCTTGTTTCATTACGGGACATGATCTTTTAGGCTACTATGTATTATTATGATTCGGACTTATAGTATTTAGTTAGATGCTCTTGTATGACGACCGACATCTTTGGGGTTGGATTCTCATTATTTCTATATTTCTTTATATTATTATCGTGAGACTTACGTTATTTTATCTTCTTCCGCTTTATTTATATATTTTGATTGTTGGAATAAGGGTTCGCCTACCGAGGTGGGAAAGGTAGGTGCCCGCACGACTTAGTGAAAATAGGTCGTGACATGGATAATTATAGAAAGAGAATGAAAATATAAATCAGATAATTAATCCTTAACTATGCCTAAAACAATTACTTTTCAAATTCGGTCATAGTTTGGTGGTCATGAACTTCACTATATACGATTGACCTGAAATTTGATGGATCCATTGGAAACGACCTAGTAAGCAATAGTCACTAGTTTGCAAAGGAGCGATTTTTTTTCGACATTTCAAGATCGTTTAGATGAGTTTTAGATAGTTTGTCGGATTGAAACATGATTTAAGTATGAAAATGTTATTCTTTATATCGGATATATTTATGTTAAATCTGGAACATGATTACACATGATGGTTTAATATGAATTGATATATGATAAGGATATAGATCAGATTTTTTTTTCCTTGAGTCGCCTGAATCAGTTATTTTCCCAATTTGATCATAAATTTAGAGATCTGGATCGGAATATTACAAACTCTGATTGATCTGAAATTCAGTAGGTTCATCGGAAACGATCCAGTGAGCAATACTCACTGCTTAGCAGTGAATCATGTTGTTTTTCGGTGATTTGGGGTTATTTAGATGGTATTTTGGGCAATTTTCGTTTTCTAAAAAATTAATTTTTTAGAAAAAATTACTTGGCTATGATCTAATGGTGATAGAGATTCTTCCTTATGGTTTTCATGACTAAATACTAGTGAAATAATAAATTTATGTGTTGACTTTAGGTCTTCCTCTACATCGGATAGGTTTATTATGGGTTGTAACTAGGTATAATCACTAGTTATTGATAACTTGTATTAACTCTCCATCTGAGTTACATGTTGGGTCAATGGAACTAGAGATAATGATATTCGCTTGGCTTAATTTAGCAGCATACTCTTCGTCTGAGTTAGCTCTGGTTTTATATTTATAGAGTGAATATCTAGCATCACATATATATGTTGCATGAATTGTTCTTTTATATTGAAATTTGTTGTTCAAGATGCATGGATATCTATGTGGTGTGTTTTGAATTTTATATTCAATGATTACATAAACATGCTAATTTCCAGAAAGCAACATACGAGATTATATGTAAACATATTTTTAAATTTCGTTCGTTGTTCTTGATTCATGTATATTAGTATGCTAATCATGATATGTGATAAGAGCTACTGAACAAATGTATATGTTTTTTAAATTCTATTTTACACACAAAAGAAAAAAAAATTGGTAATGGTTTCGGAATTCTGATTTTTGACGAACTCCGATTGATTCGAAATTTGGTAGGTTCATCAAAACGACCCACTGAGCAATACTTATGAGCTTTCTCATGAACTGGCCCCTTTTTGGCCATTCGGGGTCGTTTAGATGGATTTTTTTGGTCATTTTGCTGTTTTCTGGAAATTTTTTGTTAAATAATTTTTTTCTTCAAACAGTGGTGGTAGGGTTCATTCTCTATGGTCTCCATTGTATATAGCAGTGATATAATGAGTTTATGTGTTGACATAGGTCTTCCTCCCCATCGGATAGATTCATTATGGTTAATTACTATGTTCTAGTCCCTAGTTAATTGATAGCTTGTCCTGACTCTCCAACTGAGTTACACGTTGGTTCAATGGAACTAGGGATAATTAAATGGGATATTTACCTAATATAAATTTAAGCGTTACTCTCCATCCGAGTTGGTTCGTTTCTTTATGGGGTGATATATACGGTATGACTCATATATTTTGCATGAATTGTTAAGTTTCCCTATCGAATCTAATCGTTCGGTAAGCATGGTTATATGTGTGATGTGTGGTTTGAATTTTATTATTCATTCAGCATAACTAATGATCTATTTAATGATTATATCTCAAATTCTCAATAGACTTTATCCGGCCCACTTACTACTAGTCAGGAATTTCTTCTGATAGAAATAAGACATTAATTTAAAGGATGCATTATATGTAACTTCTGTTAGAAAGAATTTATTTTCAGTTTCTAAAGAATTTATTTTCAGTTTCTAACCAAACAAGAGATGGATAGTTAGTTTATTTTTCTTGTAACTCTTGTATTATTGAGTTTGATAAACATTTTATCTCGTGTGGTACATTGATGCTTGACCCTTTAAATTAATAACTCTTTTAAACTGAATAATGTTAATCTGTCTCCTCAGAGAATAATTTTTTTTTTTCGTGAATTGAATGAACTTATCTGTGACGCTTGTGTCTAGGTTATTTTAATCTGAATAGAATTTCGAAGTTGGTCAAATGATGAACTTTTGAGGTTCATTGAAAGTAGAGGCACTACCAACTTGTGAGTCCTATTTAGTAGAAAAAATGACTAAGAGACCTTTTCTCTTAAAAGGAAATAAAGTTAATGATAAGTTAAGTGATACGCCCAAATTACACCTTTAATATCAGGAGTAAGCGGTCGTTGTCAAATATAGAACCCAACAAGGTTGGGGTCGAATCCCACAGGGAATACAATGAAGAAGACTACTTGATAAGTGTAACACCTGACTATTAGTCTATATTTCAAGGGGAAGGGAAATATAATAAAAGTTTGATTGTAATTTGTTCATTAGAAACTGAGAATGATTATATGATGTGATTGTAAAATGGGACTAAGGTTGTGGTTTCAATGGAAAGTAATACGATTGGGTATCAATTCAACTTATTTATATGCCTAAGTGCTTTAAGCCAAGGGTTACACAATTCTTGCCAAAAAGTTTTCCAACCAAATCGGCAAATTTCATCCTAGACTTTTCAAGCTCTAGGATGTTTTCTCTTATGAACACCCATATAACCTCAACTAGCTTTCCTATTCCTAGCTCAAGCTATTAGATGGATTTAATGACCCAGATTGTTGCTATTAACTCTTTTCCTAACCTCTACTTTCTTTTCCAAGCAAAGTAATGGTATTAAGGCACAAGTAATGTTGTACACCATCACTAGACATTAAAGCTTGAAGAGTTAATAGAAAACACTACTAGCATATAATTGTAGTATGAATCTGAAACCCAATCACATAACTAACACATTTGATCCCACAACCTTAGTTGAGAGATTAGCTACTAATATACATTAAAGGTAAAGCAATCAAATAAAATGAATTCATAAGTCTTACAAAAGTGTTGGAAGGAGAAGATGATAAAAGCCAAAAGGACTGTCTTAAATGCTTCACCAACCAACAATCAATGAACTCTACAAGAACTGATGCTAAAAAACTGCAGAATAATGCAATCCAAAACCCTAGCAATCTATTTATAGCATGTCCAAAACGGGAATAATTTCCAGACAAAAATGCCCCTGTGCATAGGGTGCGAATCGCACTCTGTGTCGCAAGTGCAACATGCGAATCGCATGTTGCACCAAATTATCGCATGTTGTGTCGATCTTCAGTCGTCTGTTGAGCAGCATATGCGACACCATATGCGACTCGCATGTGAAACATGCGACTCGCATGTTGTGTCGCATGTGGTGTTGCATGTGGTTTCTTCTGAAGCCTGTTTCTGTCAGCAGATGCTGCATCACATGCGATTCGCATGTAGCACCTGCGACTCGCATGTGATGCATTTGTTCAGTTCAGCTGACTTTTTGCTTCCTTTTCCTTCATTTTGCTCCATTTTGCTTTAAGTTACTTCCGGCACATGTTATTCTGCAGATTGACACAAAAACACGAAAAACGACATCAAAAGTACTTGGGGATGTGCAAAAGACTAAGTAGTTGGTGTCGAATATCGCGTAATTTCACGACTCATCAACACCCCCAAACTTGCACTTTTGCTTGTCCTCAAGCATTTAAAACAGAACTACAACATATGCCAATTGCTAGGTACGACAATGATGATCGTGATCAGTCAAAACATAGTTATTCGTTAATACGAGTTCCCCTCCCTCTTGGTGCGAGACATGGTGCCTTTCCTCAAAAGGCAGGAATTAACCAACTGCTGCAAATGATGGCACAAGGTTACTCTATCTTTAAAAGAAACGGCTTCAAATGAAGCGTTAAGAAGTAATTCTTTCGTTGGGCCTAGTAATCCACATGCCCTCACAAAAAGACCAAAGAAAGTCCCACACACACATATTCACGAATAGCAACTGGGACAAGAGACGAATAAGGAGAGAACCACTCACACTCAGAAAAGAACAAGTACAAGTACAAGAAATGTGATGCCATAAGCTTGCCCTTTAAGTATTTCTCCACTAATGTAAACACACTTGTTCAAAATCAATTAGGACTTGCGGGTCATAGCCAAAGTTCAGGGTTACGGTGGGGTGAGATTTGGGTAAGAGTGACTTGACGTCTCCCTAAGCATTTTCGGGCACGCTCCCTTCACCTAATCCTTACCTTCTTCAACATTTAAGCATTATCCGCCAATTCGTGACTCCTTTTGCCAATATCGTTATTGCTCCCCACTTATTCCTTTCATCACAACCATTATTCATGCTCTTGCTTTCACTACTAAATCTACGATTTACATGTACATATACACACCTTTCTTTTACTCAATTATCTACAAATATTTTTTTTTTTTTTTTTTTTTTTTTTATAAAACTAACACCCCCAAACTTATGCCTTTTCGCCTATTGTAGCGTATTCAATTTGCTTAGGGAGATAGGGTGCCGACAAATGGGTAAACAAGGGTAAAAGGAATGGGGTGTGTCGCAAGGTTGTCATGAAAGAAAAGAAAAATAAAGTTACGGCTCAAAATTGGGTTAACTAGGATATCAATGCAATGGGTAGGAGTTTTTAGGTTTAGTGGCGGTCCAAAGAGAGCCTAATATCCTTTTTCAAACAAGTGTAGTTTAGTATTTCGCCTTGAGATACTTTCTGGGCAAGTTCTAGACCACAATTATGCACAAGACTAAATCAATAACCTTTCACACACATGGCACATGGATTACTTTGCTAACGTCTAACTACTTCTCAACCCATCATTCTAAACTTGCAAAACATTTTTGTGTCACCAAATGAGTCATGTTAGTGTCCTCCCCTGTGAGTACATATGCAAGAATTTTGGGAGGGGTGTTGTCAAAATACGATGGAAAAGCGAAACAAGAAGAATTTATAAACCGATCAACCATCAATATCATGCTTGGCAATGACAAGGTACAAGTGTACAAACTTAAACATGCGCTATCCTAAAACGATAAAAACAAACATATGCCGCATGAGCTATCCTACCCCCAACAAAAGGAATATGCAGTGTCCCCAATGCATCAAATAAAATCTAAGGGATGAGTAACTCACGATGGACGCCTGGCGTCCGATGGTGTCTGATCAGCAGGGAGGACCTCCAACGGAGGTACTATCAATGGGAGCGTCTTCGCATCACCCTCCCTCTCGGATGTCAATATCTCAGGCCTTGGAGGAGCGGTGGATGAGCTGGCCTCACCCGCTCTCGGGGGTTGAGATGCCCCCCTGGATTTTCTGCTCGCCTCAAGGGACTGCTGCATGGCCACATATGTGTCGATGTCGTCCTCAGCGATACCAGCAGCTCGGGCGGAAGTACGTGCCTCCTCAACAGCTGGGTCAGCCTCCAGCTCCTCATCAAACTCATCCTCGCTTTCTTCCCCCTCTTCTTCCTCGTCGTCCTCAGTTTCTTCTTCCTCCCCAGCTGGCTCCGCCACGCTTTTTCCCGAAGGCATGGTAGGTGCTGTGGGCCCAGTGGAGAATAAGGAGGCACCAGATGGTAGAATGGGTGCACTGAGCTCAATGTCGTGGGCTTTCAATACCCGAATGTCCTCCTTGACCTTAGCTAGGTCCTCCCGGATGGCAGGAAGGCCGCTTGCACTGCCCCCCTCAATCTGCTCCAGCCGACGATCAATGTGGCCAACATGCTCCTTAATTCTGTCCTGCTCTTTCCTAATATCTGTGATCGCCTGAGTGTAGGGTGCCATTGCTGCCTCAATCGCCTCCTTCACAAAATTGGGAAGCCGCTCAACCAACCAATTAACTTTAGCATCCGCTGCCCGGAGCACTCGCATACCCTCGGTGGACACTCCACTAGCTGCTGCGGTGGGTGGCGGAACCGTATCAGTAGGAACTGCAGTGGAAGAACTCGGAGGATCAGACGTCGATGCAGCTCGAGGGGCAGGTCTGGGGGTGGTCTCCTCATCATCGGACTCAAGAATATGAGCATCAAGTGTTGTCCCCGAAGCTTTTGGCTCTGTGCTCACCCGCTTTCGCTTCTTCGTCCCCGGTTCTAATTTGGTGTAATCAATCGTTTGATCAGCCTGTACATTTCTGTCCACCCGAGGAATATGACTGATCTCTTTCCGACGGCATAACTCAGTGATCAAACAAGGAAAAGGGAGCGATGTGCCCTTTTGTGTGGACGAATTCTTGATATGGTCTCGGATAATCCCGCCCACATTGACAAGATGCCCGGACATGAGCGAAGCAATGAGAATACACTTTGCAATAGGTATGTTGGTGTTGTTCTTGGAAGGAATCACCCGCGATGATACTAGAGATAGCCAAAACTTGGCTTCGCGGTTGAAAGTGTTTTTCTCAATTGGGACCGATGGATCTAGCCATGGTGGAGTCCCAGAAGCAATCACTGAAGCGGCCCACTCTCGATGCTCCTCCGGGTTTTCCGTCTTCAAATCATATTCCGAACTCACCGGAGGCCAACCTTCGATAGGGTCTGTTTCGCTGCGTTGCTCATATAGGATCGATGTTATGGTATCTGCAGCACAATCAATTTCTTTCCCCCGAACCGGAACCCAACACAAATGTTCCAAGTTTTTCTTTGGTTGACGGCGCGACAACTTGGCATTCAATGTGGCTGCATAAGCTGCGTAGAATTCCATTACCAGGGCCGGGCAATATACAGCGGGCTGCATGAAGTAATTCCATCTCAAGGTTTCGAGCTTGCGAATGATGCCCGGACATTGGTCGTGCAGCCCCTGTAGAGTGACTCTCTTTTCGACAATGAAGCCCCGGACTGGATTCCCATCGGCCTTGATTGTATTCCACGTCTTATATAGTTCCCTGGATCCAGGCACGGTGAACCGTTGCTCCATTGCTTCCCTCCGTTGACCTCTGGTGAGAGCATCCTCGGGCTCAGGAGAGGAAGCCTGATGTGTCCCCTCGTCAGACTGGGGGACCGGATCCACAGGTGCAGATGTGGAGGCCTGACGTGTTGATCGTTTTCCTTTGCTTTTAGCTTTCTTTGTGTGAGCCATTCTGCACAATATACAAACATATACCCATTGTTTATGGTGTTCCTTTAGCAATGACGACGAGGTATATAAATAAGAAAACAAAAAGAACAACATTGAAGAGATGGCATCATATGCGATGCAACACATGCGAGTCGCATGTGTGACATGCGACTCGCATATGGTGTCGCATATGATGACAGTGAGATCACTACTTTGAGTGTCTCACTGTCACCACATGCTGCAACATATGCGATTCGCATGTTCAACATGCGATTCGCATATGATGCTCGCATGTGAGTCACTTGAGTTATGCTTTGTTTTCGTTTTTATAAAAGAACAAAACAGATGCACACAAACCAAAACATGTTTACGTAACTTTTTCCCTTAAGGACGTTGTCTCCCCCCCGTCTAGCATTGGAAAAATCTAATCAATTACTCAAACACACCTATGTTCGATGATTGTTCTTCACAACAGACATTGACATTTTAGAATTCAAAAGGTATCACGGGTCCTATTTCCCCGGCAACGGCGCCAAAATTTGATACGCCCAAATTACACCTTTAATATCAGGAGTAAGCGGTCGTTGTCAAATATAGAACCCAACAAGGTTGGGGTCGAATCCCACAGGGAATACAATGAAGAAGACTACTTGATAAGTGTAACACCTGACTATTAGTCTATATTTCAAGGGGAAGGGAAATATAATAAAAGTTTGATTGTAATTTGTTCATTAGAAACTGAGAATGATTATATGATGTAAACAGTTGTAAAATGGGACTAAGGTTGTGGTTTCAATGGAAAGTAATACGATTGGGTATCAATTCAACTTATTTATATGCCTAAGTGCTTTAAGCCAAGGGTTACACAATTCTTGCCAAAAGTTTTCCAACCAAATCAGCAAATTTCATCCTAGACTTTTCCAAGCTCTAGGATGTTTTCTCTTAACAGAACACCCATATAACCTCAACTAGCTTTCCTATTCCTAGCTCAAGCTATTAGATGGATTTAATGACCCAGATTGTTGCTATTAACTCTTTTCCTAACCTCTACTTTCTTTTCCAAGCAAAGTAATGGTATTAAGGCACAAGTAATGTTGTACACCATCACTAGACATTAAAGCTTGAAGAGTTAATAGAAAACACTACTAGCATATAATTGTAGTATGAATCTGAAACCCAATCACATAACTAACACATTTGATCCCACAACCTTAGTTGAGAGATTAGCTACTAATATACATTAAAGGTAAAGCAATCAAATAAAATGAATTCATAAGTCTTACAAAAGTGTTGGAAGGAGAAGATGATAAAAGCCAAAAGCTGCCTTAAATGCTTCACCAACCAACAATCAATGAACTCTACAAGAACCGATGCTAAAAAGCGCGAATAATGCAATCCAAAACCCTAGCAATCTATTTATAGCATGTCCAAAACGGGAATAATTTCCAGACAAAAATGCCCTCGTGCATAGGGTGCGAATCGCACAATGAAACGAAGTGCAACATGCGAATCGCATGTTGCACCAAATTATCGCATGTTGTGTCGATCTTCAGTCGTCTGTTGAGCAGCATATGCGACACCATATGCGACTCGCATGTGAAACATGCGACTCGCATGTTGTGTCGCATGTGGTGTTGCATGTGGTTTCTTTCCGAAGCCAGTTTCTTTCACAATCTTGCCGCATCACATGCGATTCGCATGTAGCACCTGCGACTCGCATGTGATGCATTTGTTCGATTCGGTGACTTTTTGCTTCCTTTTCCTTCATTTTGCTCCATTTTGCTTTAAGTTACTTAGGCACATGTTATCGTTGATTGACACAAAAACACGAAAAACGACATCAAAAGTACTTGGGGATGTGCAAAAGACTAAGTAGTTGGTGTCGAATATCGCGTAATTTCACGACTCATCATTAAGTCAATCCATTCTGATTTGTGTGGTATAATGAACTTCAAGGCAAGAGGTGATTTTGAGTATTCTGGGACATTCAAAGAAGATTACTCATGATATGAAGATATCTATTTGATGCTCTATAGGTCCGAATGCTTTGAAAATTTCAAGGTATTTAAGGCGAAAATGAAAAGCGTCACGAAAAATATATTAAGTCACTGCGATTTGATCGTACTGGCGAGTACCTCTTTGTAGAGTTCATTAGTTACTTATTAGATAAAGGGACTGAATTTTCAATTGTCTACATCAAGTATTCTACAATAGATGGTGAAGAGAAAAAAGAAATATGACTTTTCAAGGTGGTAAGATTAATGATTGACTTATTTATATTTTTTTTTTCGTTTTGGGATATGTCTTAGAAACTACTAGTTACATTCTTAATTTAATTCCCTCTAAGTTAGTACCTTTTGATACCCATAGAACAAAGGATTGGATGTAAGCCAAATACGCAAAATACGTTCGATACGAGGTTGTCTAGCACACGTGTTCAAAGGGAAAACAGATAAGTGGAAATCAAGAATGGATGTATGCATGTTTATTAGATATCCAAAGGGAACGAAAGGGAGGTTTATTCTATCGTCCCGAAAGAAAATAAGGTAATTGTTAATACAAATGCCAGATTTTTAGAATTTTTTTTTTTAATAAACCAAGTTCCTAGAAGTAAACTAGTTTTAGAGGAACTGAGCAAAGAAATAGCAAATGAGTCATCTAAAATATTCAAAAGTTCAAGAACATCTAACCGACATGTCAGGGTTGACGTTCCATTGCATTTAAGTAATGAGAGTAACGTTAATAGGCGTAAGGAAATTCACTACCTGTAAGTAGTGGGAGTGATGTTGAGCAGATAACACTATATGAAGTCGTTAATATTTCAATACCGAAAGGCAATGAAGATAATATTAAGACTCAAGAATATGTTAGTATGACTATAATAGTAGTAGTACTTAGTCGTAGTGGGAGAATAATAACCAAGATCGGTTCGGTGTATACTCTTGGGAGAATTGCATGATAGGATTCTCGAAAAGAAATACATTTTTTTTGGAGAGTTTCATGATAGGATCCCGAAGATCGTAGTACGTAACCGGTCGATTCTGACGAAGCACTACTAGATGAAGTTGCATTAGAAAACAACTTGGTAAGTTAATTTTTGCAAAGAACTTAGTCTCTAAGACTTTTGGTAGTCGTGCAAAAGGAATACATGTGAAAGTTGTAAATGCATGGTTAAAAGTCTAAGTGGGAGATTATTGGGGTATATACCATTAACCATGCGTTTAGACATGGTATATTCTAACAATTATCATGGTTAAAAGTCTAGGTGGGAGATTGTTGGGATATATATATACTATTAACCATGTGTTTGGATATAGTATTTATTATAGAATAATTATTTATTCGTTGTTTAATAAAGAATTAAATAGATCATGTACTAGTATGTGTGTCCTTTACTTATATAGTAGATGATTTAGTGTATAGAGTTTAGCTTATACACGGAAGATTAAATCGTCGGTTCTTTTAAGTATAAAATTTATGTTCACAATCGAAGATGGAAATTGGACAAAGTCATTGGTATGATTGTAGCACAAGATTAATGTAATGTATCTTCATTATGGGAACGGTGTAGTTAGTCTTCTTGTGCTAGTACATTTTGTATGTATTGAACGGACCAAGTAGAGATAAGTGTTTTTTGTATTGAATATATAAAACAAATTCTCTAGTTCATTAAATGTACTTATACTCTTAATCTTGATATAATTATTATGATCAATGTGATTTGTTCATTATTTTGATTTATTAAAAGGTACGACTCAATTGTGGGTCTATGTATTCTGGTAAATTGGATAATGGCAAATTACATTTGTGAAATAATAATTAGTTGATAGAATCCGTGTCTCGACTTTGAGATTGATGATACCCTTCATGGATGCTTATAAGTCTCATGTGAAAACCCGCAGTGTGGATTTTGTATCCGTCACATGATGTAAGTTAAGGTAAATATAAAGGATTAAATTAGTCGATGAGTTAAATTGTCGTAATTTAATTTATTTGATTGGTGTCCGTAATCTTAACATGGGGAGTTAAATAAGTTTTTAATGAAGGATTTCGAAATTAAACGAGAGGAGTGTAATTACGGTTTTCTAGTGGAATAAATTGTAATTTATGTGGTAGGATTAATTCATTCATATTCCGAATTAATACCACAATAGGAAGCCTCATTATTAAATTTGTGGTCCCTGCTGTGCCTGAATATTCTAGAACAAGGAAAATAAAAGGAAATATAATATCCTTGGTGGGTTAGGAAAGAGCTACACGTTTTTGGCTAGGGTTTACCCTAAAAACGTGTGTATATAAAGAAAGCCATTGAACCCTAAGTGATCATTTGTTCTTTAGCCGAATACTTGCCACTCAAGTATTACGTTCATAGAACTTCAGGATACACAGTAGAAGACCGTGGAACTGGAGGATGAACGCGTGGATAGTTTTTTCTCGTGCTTGAAGGCTAGATTCAAGGTTGCATTCACGCTTCAAGAGATAAGTATCAATTTTATGTTTGATCAATATCTTTGATTATGTGTTGTCTATATTACATGCAAGTTCGATCTTTGGCTATTTGCTTCCATTACGCGCGTATGCTCGTATTCCAACAACAACACAATCAATTGTTTTAAGTATAATTATATGAAATAGTGTGACGCTAATATCATATTTCACTAAAATCAACAAAATCTTTTTGTAAGGTGTTTCACATCAAACTACAAAAACAAAAACCAAAAAAAAAAAATCCAATTTTTATTTATTTACTTTAGTTTACAAATATAAAAAATAAATACAATTGATTTGACTTAAAAAAAAAAAAAATTGAAACCAACCCAGGACTTATGTACGCCCTAGTCCTCATGGTAAGTCTAGCTATAACAATATGATTTTTCTATCCTTTAGAAGAGCGAGTTTAAGAGCACCTTCGTCGTCCGTCTGTGGGCCTCCAAAAAAATTTTGGGCCCACATATTATTAAACACAAATCAACTAATATTAAAAAAAAAAAAAATTGGGTCCCATATTAAACACAAATCAACCAATATTAAAAAATAAACAATGTCAAAAAAAAATGTGCAGATTTTATATTCGTAGCAAACACTAATATAATAAAGTTTTAGATACGGAACATAAACTACAATGTTAGTTGTGAGCCCACATATTAAACACAAACCAATCAATATTAATTTAATTTTTGTAAATATTCTTGGTTTAGCTCATTTTACTTGTCATGTTGTCTTTTGCATGATTTTTTAAGGAAGCGTCAATTAGAATTATAATTTGACTAATTTACCTTATTCATTATTTGATCTCCATTTGATATTATTTTTTCTTTTACGACATTAATCTCTTTTCACATTTATTAGAGTAAGAATAAAAATGAAAAAGTAATTAACTTCTATCTTATTTTAAAATATAAACATTTTAAGTAAAAAACACCAACCAATATTAAAAAAAAAAAAAAAAAGATAAAAAAAGTGCAACCCACCATCTCCAAACTCACGGGCAAAAAAAAAAAAGGACCCCATATTAACAAAATCAAGCAATATAAAAAAAAAAGTGAATCCCATATTAAAAAACAAACAATGTCAAGAAAAAAAGGTGCAAATTTTGTATTCGTAACAAACACTAATATAATAAAGTTTTATATACGGAGCACAAACTACAATGTTATATTAATTGTGTTTTGAACATTAAAAAAAATAAAAGTAAAAAAAGTGAAACCCACCATCTCCAAACTCACGGGGAAAAAAAGTGGACCCCATATTAATAAAATCAAGCAATATAAAAAAAAAAAAAAAGTGAATCCCATATTAAAATAACAAACAATGTAAAAAAAAAACGTGCAGACTTTGTATTCGTAGCAAACACTAATATAATAAAGTTTTAGATACGGAGCACAAATTACAATGTTATATTAATCGTGTTTTGAACATAGTATATATATATATATATATATATATATATATATATATGCATAAAAATAGTGCAAACTAATAATGTCCAAAAGGGTGAGCCCTATACTAAACAACACCAAGCAATATAAAAAATGGACTCCATATTAACAAAATCAAGCAATATAAAAAAAAAAAAAGTGAACCCCATATTAAAAAAAATAATGCCCAAAAAAACAAAAAGGACTTTGTATTAGTAGTAAACACTAATTTTCAAAGTATCTCATTAAGTCAATAATAATAGATTCATTGCCACGTGCGTATCAATCCATTAGTGGGAGCAAATGAAACTGCTTTTCTTCAAAAAGTTAAGCGATCAAACCATACAAGCTTTTCTTATTTTTTTATATTAGCCTGAGATCTAATCTAAATATTAAACTGTTGTATTTGCTATTCCGCCATGTCATTTATCTGTTATGTTCACTAAAATAAATATACTTAAAATATTTATATTTTAAAATAAGATAGAATAATGTGAAAAGAGATTAATGTCGTAAAAAAAAATCAAATAGAGATCAAATAATGAATAAAGTAAATTAGTCAAATTATAATTCTAATCGACGTTTTCTTAAAAAATCATGCAAAAGACAACATGACAAGTAAAATGAGCTAAACCGAGAATATTTACCAAAAATTAAAAAATAGTATTTCATCATTTAAATAGAAAATCAATTTTTATTTTGTTTCGTTTTAAACATGTAAAATTAATTTAATAATTTGAATTAGAATTATCCAAATCAAAATTTGATAAAAAATAATAAGTATTTTACACCTTTAAATTAATCGAATTAAAATTGAAAATATCAATCGATGCTTAAATATTGCTATTATTTTATTTCAAAGAGAGGAAAATAGTTTCCTTTTAAACAAGTCTTCTCTTTTAAAAAATATTAATAAATTTGCCGTTTTTGTATTCGTAGCAAACATTAATATAATAAAATTTTAGATACGGAGCACAAATTACAATGTTATATTAATCGTGTTTTGAACATAATATATAGTCTATATATATATATATATATATATATATATATAATCACTATTCAAAGACAATTACATACACATAGATGCACTATAATTTAAAGTGTTGGGCCCGTGCGCAGCACGGGCCTAGGACGTCTAGTATTGAATATATATAGTAACTTGAGTTTCTTCGATTTCAAAGAAAAAGAAACAACACACACACACACACACACATATATATATATATTAATTTAAACAGCATAAGGTGTGTCTATCTAAACATGTCCCAAGTTTCTCATTCTATGCAGAATTTAATGACGGTAATTCAAGATCATAGTATATATTAGAGAGTTACAGTTTTATATAATATCGGTGTGAATAATGTTTTACACTATTAGGTTATCTAAATATTTTTTCGATAGGTAAGCTTCCTTAAAGTGTGAGATTTCAAAATTCAAAAATAAAATATAGTATTATTTATTGTGACAAATAAAAATAATCTGATTGTGCAAAAATTATTTTCACAAATAATGTATATTACTTAAACTGCTTACCTTTCGTCCTCTGCATATTGCCATGAATCTAAAGGCTTTCACATTTCCTTTCAGTGTGTGGTTGTCATTTGTCAGTATCATCTACTTCTCCATTATTCCCATAGTAACATGCTGAAATAAATATTAAGCTTAAACAACATATCGACATGTGTGGTGTTCTAGTTGAGAAAACTTAAGTTCCCGATGAACGATAATTTAGTTTTCACCGTAACAGTAACACTTACTCATTTTGGATAAGGTTCAAGTTTCAACTGTTTAAATATTGAGAATTAGTATAATGTTGTTTGTTGTAACAAATTGTCTGCTTTATCTATCAAAGAACTAAAGGTCCGATCCTTCCCGAACACCGTGTCTTGGGGAGGCTCGTCGGAACCGACCTTTGTATCTATCGAAGAATTAGGTGACATGACACTGTACATGACACAGTCAATGTAGATGTTAATTCAAAAAATAAACAACTAAATTTAAGGGACTTAATAAAATCACTCCTGTAGACTGAATCACTTACATACAACCGTCTCGCATACCAGAAATTCTTTTAAAATGATATTAATATATCCATAATACAACAATAACATACCCAATATATTCCCACAAAGTGAGGTCTAGAATTAATATATCGATAATGTGGAGGCAAATATGACTATAGCTAGCAGTTAACACGCCATTTCAAGATTTTGTTCATTGAAACTATGTTGTACTAATAAATATCCAGCCATCAGTTAATAATCGTTTATTATGATTCAACCATGAGGGTTCAATTCATCATGTACAATTTTAAACATTGAAGGCATTAACTTTTTCCCCAATGCTTCAAGCGAATACCAATGATTCAATAAGCTCTCACAGGGTGTGCTAAGATGAATGAGATCTCTTCATCTTTTATTACAGATTTCAGTTTCGAGCAATAACAACAACAAAATACCAAATACGGTCCCACAAGTAGGGGTTAGGGAAGGTGGGGTGTACGCAGAGGCGGACCCACATGGAAGGGTGGGAGTGCACGTGTACTCGTTAGGTTCGGAAAAAAAATTATGTATATATATGTGTATATATCTTGAGGAATTAGTATATATTTAATTGTGCACTCTAACAAATGAAAGTTTCTTTGGGCACATTGGTTGCAACTGCTGCTTCCCTTACATGTCACCCCGGATCGAACTCGAATGTCACTTTTAATTATTTTTTTGAGCCTACAAAACACTAAGCTTTAAATGAGCTAGCTCAGATTCGAACTTGTACTGTCAACACATGTTGCACAGCCTTAGCCACTGAGCTATCTCTTTCATTTGCTTCACTGTATCAAATTTTATTTATTAGACATATTTGATCTATATACACTGCTATGCTATTAGTGACCAGTCCGACATGGTATTATCCCTCGGTCGTCATTAAATTTTTTGTTGGCGTTTATGTTAAGATAATGGTGCCCCCGCCGTCTTAAAATCCTGGGTCCGCCTCTGAGTGTACACAGTGTCACGCCCCAAACCTGTGGAGGCTTGGCCGGCACCCGGTGCCTTACTTATACGCCCCAAACCTGTGGAGGCTTGGCCGGCACCCGGTGCCTTACTTATAACTCTGAAAGTACCAACTGTAACTGATAAGTCCTGGATATACGCACAAGACATCTGGGCCGACAAGGACAAACTGTAGATCAAACAATACCATATTGGGCTGGCAAGGCTATGCTCTGAAGAATCTGTAAGAAACAACTGTCTCCCTCCGATAAAAGAACATCCCAAAAGATACACACACACACACACACACACACACACACATATCATACACGTATACCTATGCGAACTGATCGGTCACCATGCGTATCTACAAACTACAATCCAAAATAGCATGTGCAAGGGCCGATACTGTCACAGCCCAACCGGAGGACTATGATGGACACCCGTTAAGCTGACCTCCTAGATGCCACTAAACGTACATGACATATCTGCTCATGCTCATTCTGGGCCACCTGAGGGCACTCATAACATGATCTGTTGACTGATAGATGTCATAAACTGGAGGGTCACAGCCCTCAAAAGATATATATAAATACATGCATCACTAAACTGAACCGAGGTACAAGCCGACAAGGCTACCCGATAAAACTGTGTAACCAAACATGTGCTGAGTGGACCACACTGTCTGACTGAATATAAGCGTCTATGAGCCTCTACTGACATACTGGACATGCTGCGGACAGGATAGGTCCTCCGCCCTACCCATAACATCAGGACACATACCCGATCTAGACGGTAACTCCGACAAGAGAGGAGTGCTCCATTATTAAGCTGAAAAAGCAGCCTAAGGATGCGATCTGTCTTCCTGGCTATCTGAACCTGCGGGCATGAACGCAGCCCCCCACACAATAGGGGAGTCAGTAGGGATAATGTACTGAGTATGTAAAGCAGAAGAGTAACATACACATAGAAGTCATAAAGAAAATCTGAGAATCATAAACTAAATTGATCGACCGAATACATCCGTATGTTCGACTATCTCGAACATGTACGTATGAATGCATCTGTATGTCTTACTATCTGAACATATCTGTATATCTCTGCTTACTAAAAATGCCTCTGAGGGCGTATGATATGCGATGCATAGGTCATAGTGCCGAGGAACGTTCGGCTCGATCCCTATCCCATATAGGCCCCTTCGGGCATAATAGCATAATGGCCTCTTCGGGCATCATAATCATCATCACTGTGCACCAGCTGATCAGGTGGTAATGCGTATATAACGCCTCGCCCATTTCCCCATATATATATATACACACACACACACACACACACACACATAATATACGCGTATATAACGCCTTCTGGTCACGGGTATATATATATATATATATATATATATATATATATAGACACACACACATAATATACGCGTATATAACGCCTTCTGGTCACGGGTCAATATGCATATATTTAAATGAATGCAATGCATGAATGTGAACTAACACAATCATGATATAAAACTCAGGACCCATGAACAGAAGGAACAATTATAACAAGGGGTATAGGATCATCAAGAACTGAGATACTCCTAGTACTTCTAAGAGTAGAGTAATATGGAGACTCGATTACTCGTTGTTCTCTCATGTCATAGGATCATGCCAAAATGAAGGAAAGGGAAAGCCTTAACATACCTTTCGGTAGCCTTAGCCACTTAACGTTTATCCTTCCAAGCTCGTAAATCTACACGTAAACCATCCATATTATCATTAGGCTCAATATCATACACTTGTCTCAAGCATCCAAATGAAATATTCTTAGAATCTGTCGAAATTCGGGCAGCATCTCCCCTGTTTATATGCCTAACCCAAAATTATAATCCAGCAACCAACAAAAATAATAACAATACCAACATCAACCAAAATATTATCAACACCAACAGTGTCACACCCCTACCAGGAGTATGACGGGCTCCGACCCGTAGGCCGGGAACCACCTGACTTATCCGTTACTTTGAACATTATAAACCATAACTCAAAGAACACCTGCATGCAGAAAAGGCCCAACATAGGAATATCCGATCGTTCAGCACATATGTACATATGCGGACCGATAAGGTCGCCACAACACAACAGTATATCATAAAGCCGGCAAAGCACGAAGAAAGTATCGAGCTCAAAATAAGGCCGACAAGGCCACCAATATATTATACCATAATATGAATCGGTGGAGCTACAAAACATCTAACTGTACACACACACGTCTACGAGCCTCTACATGGAATACAAATGATCATAAGGACAATACCAAATAGACTGCAGACCTTCGAAGAAAGTGGAGTGCTCCGAGATCCGTGATAGAAGAACCTACGGGTCTGATCCGTCTCCCTGCCTACCTGCGGGCATGAGCGCAGCGTCCACAAGAAGGGATGTCAGTACGAATAATGTACTGAGTATGTAAGGCATGAATAACAACATAATATAGATATGAAAGGTAACATGGAATATGAGAGATAACCTGTACATCTGGATGCCTCATAAGGCGGATGCCATGCATGCTTAGCCTTAAAAAAAAAACTTTTTCTTGCATACATATATATATAATATCATCATCGTAACGTACCCGGCCTTTTCAGGACTCGGTGTGTAACGTACCCGGCCCTTTCGGGACTCGTGTGTCATACATGCCCCTTTCGGGACTCGGTGTGTAACGTACCCGGCCCTTTCGGGACTCGGTGTGTAATACCAACTAATCAGTGGTTGCACAATAGGTGCCGTACTCGGCCGACTATAGCGCGGCTCGGTGTAGTAAAATACATACATATATATATATATATATATATATAAAGCATGCATGAGAGCCAATAAAAGCTATAACTACTTCGGAGTGACGTAAGGTCGGTAACCTCCGATTTTCATTATGGAATTATCATCATCGCTATATCTCACCTTGAAGGAACAATTATTATAAGGTGAGATCAATAACAATAAATAAAATTGATAAAATCATGGAATAATCTCAATATCCTCATAATAGTATTAACATCATAAGCTTTGAAATTTCTAGAATTAAAATCATCACCATCATAATCATCATAGAAACATTCTCATCTTTAACATCGTCATTCATATTGTAAAAACATGTCCGTTGTTGTTGTCATAAAAGCTTATAGAATCATAAATCTTTGACTCAGAAAATAGGGACATTTTGGAAAATATTTATGGATTATCAAGAAATAAGTCATGCCTTTGAATTATGAACTCTATGAATCGTGAATTTCTAGCTTTTGAGAATAAGAATATTCTTGGAAAACATTTATGGATTCGCATAAAGGGATCGTGGGACATTTGGAAAAACACCTATTGGATTCATAAGAAAGGAATCATGCCTTTAGAAGAAAGAGACTAGCCTTAACATACTTGGAAGATAATTTCTCGACTTCCAACTTACTTTCTGTCTTGCAATTCCCTTAAGATCATTCGTAGCCTCGTAATCTACATATACGACCATCCATACTATTGTTAGGCTCATCGTCATACGCTCGTCTTAAACCCTTAATTAAAATCCATTTAGAATGCCGAAATTCGGCAAAGATCTCCCCTGTTTATATGCCTAGCCCGAGATCACAATCCAATAACCAACAACAACAACAACAATACCAACATCACAATAATATTACCAACACCAATAGGCTCCATAAAACATTCCATACGATGTTTTCCAAGCTTCTCAACTATTCAACTTATTATACGACTATTTAATAACTTTATCTCCGTAAATAAACTAAAATTAATATTAATAAGGAGAGATTCATACCTTATTCTTGCTATAGCAGCAATATCTTCAATATTCACTTTGAATCCAAGCCAATTCCGCCGCAAGACAATACTATAATCGTGACTACACGTTGTCCGGACCTCGATTAATACTCCGTAGCTTGAAATCTCTCAAAATCCTCGCTTTTATGTGATATATAAGCTCTCTTGCTTTGGCTGAATTTTCTAGAATGTTTTTGGGAAATTTTGTGCAGAAAAATGGGGTTTTTGCCCCTTATATAGGTGCTAAAGTCGGCATCACTGTAGCACTGTAGCACTGTAGCAGCACTATAGCAGCGCTGTTTCTGCTCTATCAGCTGAATTTGTAACGTCCATAATTCTCTACTCCCACATCATATCGATGAGCGGTTTGTTGCGTTGGAAAGTAGACTCGACGAACTTCATTTTAAGCTTTTGAAATGCCTTAAAACTCCCCATATACCTCGAGATATACCCCTCCAAAGTTGACCCAAAATTCTGTCCTTAATTCTGTCAACTTGTTCTAAATTTTGACAAACTTATTTTCTTTGATTTGCTTGGTCGTGGAATCTTCCAAAACTCCCCCTACATGATATTTATCATTTATTATACTTGGTAATGGTCATGTTCTTGTGTTTCAAGATTATCCTTCTCGATTACGACTTACGAGATCGTAATTCATCCTTTACTTCATTGTTACGTACTTCCCATGGCTTGTACCTTCCAGAACTTTATGGGACGTCTCCAATGCTCCATTACTACGGTGATGTACGTGGCATTCTCATGCTCTAAAAGTGCGGGGTATAACAAACAGGTTCCATAAAACATCCCACACGATATTTTCCAAATTTCTCAACTAACCATAACCATATCCACAATACCATAATCAAGGAATTATATTTAATTTAATCTCAAGTTAGTCCAAAACCTCCTTTCAAATTCACCTCATGCCCATCAACTTCAATTCAACACTTTATGGTTTTTCTCCTATGATTCTTCCCTCTCTAAGAATTGCTAAACCTTTACATCATCTTAATCATGTAAATACTAGGAAGAACATACCTTATAGTAGAAGAACTTCACTTTATTCACCCCTTTCCAAGACCAAGTCCATCACCACCTTGAAGAGAAACAAGAACAATTACCTTCCATGGATTTGGTAGAAAGAGTTTGGAGAAGTGTAGAGACAATTTAGGGAGAGAAGGTGGTAGAAAATTAGAGAGAAAAATCAGATTTTCGTTTTTAAACTTTCTGATTTTTACTGTTCACACCGACTTGGTACATTGTTTCAATTGCCTTAAATTGAAACAATGTACGGAGTATTTAAGGCAATTGAAACAATGTACCAAGTATGTAAGACAATTTAATGTAACTGAGGAATCAATGATTACCTGGAAGCATAACTACCTATCTCTGTCTCATATCATGTATGCAATGCTGAAAATAATCCGGCCTCATGTGGGGTTCGGTGTGTAAGCGCATAGCCCTGAAGGCAACGTGAATGGCCCGAAGGCAGTGCATAGCCCCGAAGGAAAATGTATCTTTATATAGCTCGGAAGGCAATGCGCATATCTGTATCGCCCCGAAGGCAAATGCATAGCCCAAAAGGCAAATGTATCTAATGATGAATGCACTGCCGAAGGCAAACGTATATGATAATGAATGCATAGACGAAGGCAAACGTATATGATATACTCTCTATTTCTCAACTAGATATGGCATACTTTCTAACTGACTTTAGACGCTCGACAAGGAATAACTGCAATACAAATAAAATGGAACCACATAGAAATAGGAGCTCTACGAATCACTCTTCTCGTATACGTTATGATTGACTCTTGTTTGTTATGGACTCATGCTAACCAAAGAAAGAGAATAGCTTTTACATACCTTTTGCTCTTGGATCATATAGGAACTTTTAGAGAAGGTTTGGGATTTGGAAATATGGAAAATGAAGTTGAAATGGTGAACCACCATTTTATACAATTTAAAACAAATCCCACTGCCTCAGATATACGGTGGAATATACGGACCGCACTTCACATTTATTTGACGAACTTCGACGATATGTATTCTCTTCGACTCGTTTAACCTCTAAACCTTCTAACATTTACTAAACAGGGTTATAAACCTTTATCGCCTCAGGAATTAACATGGATAACCATTTATAACCTCGAAGATAATCTCACTCTTCGAGCTTACGCCGATTAACTTACGACGAAACTGAACGTACTAAAGTACGAGATGTAACACGCAGACCTTACCCCTACCTTTGTGGGGGGTAGATAGGTTGTGTCTGATAGACCCTCGGCTCAAGAAAAACGTTTTCCAGCAGAGTTTCAAAAAAAGAAATGCAAGAGTAATTTTCACTGCCAACCTCTCGCACCTCCTCAATACAGCACCTGTGCTCCTCCTCTTCACATGCCCGAACCATCTCAACCTTGCTTCTCTCACATCTTTTCCACCACGGAGGCCCCTCCCACTTTGCCCCTGTATATCTTTGTTCCTAATTTTGTCTCTCCTAATATGCTTATGCATTCATCTATATGCATTCTTTTTTCTTCTACCTTCATCTTTTGAACGTGAGAGTTCTTGTCTGACCATCACTCAACCCGTACAACATAATTGATCTAATAACCACCCTATTAAGAATAAAGAAATTCCAGATAGAGAATACTTCCCTTTTAATGGACCCTACATACACGAACTAAATTAATTAGGCCAGTAAATACCGACTATCAAATTATTATTGAAAACCCAATCCGTTGAACATTAAAAAGGACTGACGGCCCTGAAACCTATAAATCTAAGCTACTTCCCTAGGACGATATTTATTTAGAAATGATTGCAGAAAATTATTCCTAAGCCTTCCACTTGAAGTATGGAGACAGGCTAATGCCCTCAATTAGAATTTAATTTAGCCAAACTCTCAAAAATTCACAACCCCAAATTGTTACAACTAATTACAAAACAAGTGGTCAAGAAATAGTATTTGCCGGTTTGGCAGTTAGTTCTTAGAAAATCAGTTATTCCTTGGGTTTTTGTCCCTACGTAAACAGACCCAATTGAGAAAAGTCATTTAAATAATCTCCTTACAGCATCTACAATTGGCCCAAGATAATCAAATAAAATATCTAACTCTTCCACTTTTTCATCTTTATAAGCCAAGCAAATTCACACTTCCCTTACTCCTCGAGCCTCTTTACATTCTATACTAGTCTCCTACACAAGCCCTTTTTGTTAGTACAATTTTTTCCCTGGCTCTTTCGACTATGGCTATAGTCACAGTAACCACTCTTCTCATATTATTTGTGTCGTTATCCAATGCAATTGACATGTCCATCACGACCTACAACAATAATAATTTCGAGAAATTGACACGGATGAGTAATGTGGAGGTCAAGGGTATATACCAAATATGGCTGGCGGAGCATGGGAAAACATATAATGGGCTAGGAGAAAAGGGAAAAAGATTCGAGATTTTTAAAGATAATTTGAGGTTCATCGAGGAACATAACAACTCCGAGAACCGGACTTATGAGCTAGGATTGAACCGGTTTGCTGATCTCACAAATGAGGAATACAGGACGATGTTTTTGGGCACGAGGAGTGATGCTAGGCGACGTGTTGTCAAGTCCAACAATGCTAGTCATCGTTATGTTTTTCTTGCTAGCGATCATCTGCCGAAATCAGTTGATTGGAGGAAGAAAAACGCAGTTGCTCCTATTAAGGACCAAGGAAGTTGTGGTAACTCTTCTTCTCATTTTCTTTGAATGAGTATTGCTACGTACTTTTATTTTTCCAGTCAATATTCTTACTTGCAATAAGTGTAGGATGTAACCTTTTGGTACGTACCTTGCATCCGATACATATATCTATGTAAATAACACTATTGAAAAGAATAGAAATAAGGGATAAATTATTAAAAGATTCTATTAGCTACGAGCTATATATTTAACGACGGATTCAAGTTTTCATAGAGTGTAAATTTACAGGTAATTAGTGCAGTAACATAGACAGTGGAATAACAACTAGTAAGTGATAGATAAGCATTCAGTTAAATTAGCTTGCTTCCCCAATAATATTATTAGTTGTTGCTCTAAATAGCATCCATTACTAAAAGTTAGAGCCACGGACGATAGATCGTTGTTGAAGACATAATTAAGTAAATAAAAATGTGTACTCTCTAATAACAGCTTAAGTTTTCAGATGAGATGATCTAACACTTTAACATGATAACAAAACAAACAAGAGTCCTGAGTTCGAGTCTCGCCATCATCCATTACCAAAAAAAGAATTCCACATACTTGCTTATAGAAAAGAATCATGCACACACATGTAAGAGAGCATATTGGAAACATAAGTAAGTTAATAAAAGTATGTTGTATATATCTAACAACTTAGCATCTAATATAAAGACTTATGATTTCGTACATAGACCTCTGAGAGAAATGGCTTGATTTTGGTTGAAGTTTGTTCGGGTATTAAATAATTTAGGGACTTTTACACTGCATAGCTACCCACGAAAATAATAGTCGGCAAATATATATTTTTTATACTATATTAATGTATATACATATAATTAATATACATATTTTAGTATATAACTAGTGTATTTTTTGTATATATGAATAGCGGTTGTAATTATTTTTAGCGAGCGGCCAAATATGTAATTTGTCATTAATTTACAGGGAGCTGCTGGGCCTTCTCAACCGTGGCTGCAGTAGAAGGCATAAACAAGATAGCAACAGGAGAAATGATCACTCTATCGGAGCAAGAATTAGTAGATTGTGACAAAATGTATAATGATGGTTGCAATGGTGGCCTAATGGATTATGCCTTTGAATTTATCATTTCCAATGGTGGTATTGACACTGAAACTCACTATCCCTACAAGGGCATCGACTACAATTGTGATCTTCTTCGGGTAGGTTAATTAATTCCTTAAAGCTTCTATTTTAAGTAAACAATATATATGCATGCTTATTCAAACGCTAAAAACAAGTCTTCTCTTGTTTTAGTGAATTTAAGTATATACGTCGAAAGTGTAAATACTTTTTATTATCACCAAAGGCGGACCCATACGTATGTAACCTCTACTCGCGAAATTACACTAGTTATGTTATTTTTGTTGCTATTGCGGATTTACGTGCAGTGTATGGTAGGGGGATCACTGGACCCCAGTGAACTCGAAAAAAAATCTTGTATGTATATGTAGAGGGGTGTACATGGACCGGATTGCTATGGATTTTTTAAACACCAAACCAAACCAATTGCGTCGGGTTTTTAAATTTATACACCGAACCAAACCAATAAAATTTGGTTTTTCAACCTCGGGTTTTTCGGGTTTTTTTCGGTCTTGATACGAAACATATAACTTTTACTTCAAATATTTCTTTAGTTCTAGTAAGATAAAACTATATGATTAAGGTGTTTCTTAAGAAAATAACACAAAATGTGAGAAGAGTGATGACATTGTATTAAAATATTTAACAAAAGCTAATAAAATCGGTTAAAATAAATATTGCTATTTAACAAGCCATAAAGAAAATGACCATAACTAAAAATATTAAGTCATGCTAAAATAAGTACGGCTAGTAAGTATTAATTACATGACAAAGAAAAATAACTTAAGTTATGTATTTTCACTTTCTAAATCAATTATGCAAAACTAAAGAATAGATATACAACATTATTGTCATTCCTAGTGATAAATTGAATTTCTTTTATTAGCATTAGTGTTGAGTTGGTTTTCGTTTGGACTTTATTTGAGTTACTAACATCCGTAGGATATAAAACTTATTGACGTTCAAAATTCTAAGTTCAAGCTTGAATAATATGATAATAGATGAAAAACTACGAAAAATTTAAGAAATATTTATAAATTACATTACAAATAAATATATTTATGTATAAAATATTTTAAAAATTAAATACATGTAATGTCGGGTTGGTTTGATTCGGTTTAACTCTTTTTTAGTTAAAACCGAACCAAACCAATTATGATCGGGTTTTTTTTTTCAACACCAAACCAAGTCCAACCAAACCACTAGTCCGGTTTTTTTCTTGGTTTGACTTGGTTTGTCGGTTTACTTTGTACACCCCATATATGTATATATACCTTGAAAAACGAATATATATTTGATTAGGCACTTAAATTCATAAAGGCTAGTTGGAGGTACTAGTCAAGTTTACCGCTTAAGTGTTGCTTGTGTTAGATGTGACTGACCCGAGTTTTACTTTACCAAGGTGCTTCCCTCACCTTCAAATCTTCGGTCTGTCTCTCATTGTCACCGTAATTTAATCTATGATAACAGCTTAGCACCACCAATGAAATGATAGAAATTTAAATATAACTACCTTATGAACTATCTGATTGTGTAAATATTAAGATTATATTAACTTAAACTCTTTATTAATTTGAAATGTCGCAGAAGATTGCAAAGGTTGTGAGTATAGATGGTTACGAAGACGTGCCAACAAATGAAAAAGCACTTCAAAAGGCTGTGGCACACCAACCTGTTAGCGTAGCGATTGAAGCCTCTAGCAGGGCTTTTCAGCATTACTCCTCGGTAATTCATAACCTTAATTATAATGTGAAGTCTTCTTACTGTTATAGTGAATAAGTTTCATCGATCATACGTGAAATTGATTCCATTTTTCTAGTACCCACAGGAACATTAAAAAAAAAAAAAAAGTACAAAATGAACCATGAAAACAATTTTTAAAAATGTACATTTATGATAAGTTCACCAACGCCGCCACAAATAGTATATAAATGGACACTGCATTCACTGACTTAAAATCTTCAATACGTTTATATATGTCGTCAGGGCATATTTACCGGGAAATGCGGAACGCAATTGGACCACGGTGTGGCAGTGGTTGGCTATGGCAGGGAAAACGGAGTGGACTATTGGATCGTGAGGAACTCATGGGGCACCAATTGGGGCGAAGATGGCTACATCAGAATTGAGCGGAATATAAAAGATATTAATTCTGGTAAATGTGGAATTGCTATGGAGGCTTCTTATCCAGTTAAGAATGCCAGAAACAAAGTTACTGTTGGAGAAGTGAAAATTTTAAGCAGTGTCTGAAGAAACAGCTGCCACAAAGTGGATGGCTTGGGTTACAACTATTTTGTGATTTTTAAGTTGATTAATATTAACTACTGTACGTAATTCCTTATCTTATGGCGTTGTTACTCCATGAGCATTATTTGGGAACTTTTCTTGTAACGCATTTGTATTAACATTGTATGTTTATTTAATGACGACAGTGTTCATTTTATGTGTTGACAAAGTAAAAATGAGAAGTCAGTGATATCATATTTACTTGATTAGAGTACTTACCAACCAATGCTTTTGCATGGCTTGCTTTTCTTTATCGTACTATTCTAGATTTTGAACGAACATTTTATTTATCAAGTTTGAACTCAGTGGAAGATATTTTATTCTAATATATTCTTTCCGTTTCATTTTGTATAGCACTAACATCAAGCTTTCCATTTACTGCTATTGATCTACTCTTATAACCATAAATGTATTATGAGGCGTTCAGAACCACAAGTTCTAATTAACGGACCTATAAATTTTTCTCTTAAGAATAGGTGGGAGTTAGACTACTGTATGGTATAAGGATTTTTCCCTGAAGCAGCGATAAACAAAGTTTGCTTTGCTATACAGTAACTTCCCCAACATAGTTGGACCATTCAATTTCCAGAACTAAAACAGCATCGGATTCTTTCCCCGTTTTTTTTTTTTTTATTCTTACCCTTTTCTTATGATAATAATCAATTATTGCAAAGGAATCACAAAGTAACAACAAAATGAGTACCCAGCTAAAAAACGAAAAAAAAAAAAAGGCAAAAGGAGAGATCTTGAGGAGTATTTCTCTTCTTTTTTGTTTCATTTCTTCACATTACAGAATTTTACTTTTAGGTGAAAGTTTTTTTTGTTTTTTTGAAAAGGGGGAAGAGGACGGTCTGTTTAGGAGATAGACTCATCGAAGTAATATGTGCATTCTGGGCGGGGCTGGGCCAACATTTGAGTTGCGGGTTCACAGAACCCAGTAATTTTGGCTCAAACCCTGCATTTGTATGTAAAAGTTCATTTAACATGTATAAATAATTTATCCAAAACTCAGTGAGTGAAACAAACTGTGATCTAGAACCCATAAGTAACAAATCCTGGCTCCGCCTCTGATTCTCGTAACATATAGAGGTGACTCATACTACATTCTTGAAACAAAATAACAATGAACATGCATAATAGGCTGAGGGAAGAAATATGCCCTTAGCAGGATGCAGCACGATGATCACTGTCCTTCCTTGATGACATTTAGTTTTTGAAGAATGACTGTTATTTCAATTGATGGAACAGTATCTATTTGGCATGAAATATCATGGTCTCATACCAGAAGAAACAATATACTTGGTTCAAGACAACACTGTATAATTCAGTTGCCGATGGATCAGAATAGCTTTCATCATCCAAGAAGCAACATCTAAATGCATCTATGATGGCTACATATCAAATCTTCGAAAGCAACATCAAACACACAAGCGATGAGAAGATAAGTGGCAAATTCAATATGTAAATATAACTGTAAAGTTACAAGGAAGCGTGCAAGTGGGTGAACGCATCACCAGACAAGCTAGTCACTTGGAACATACGGCTTTTGAATCCCCGAGCTTCTGGGCCTTGATTGGAATGTGTTACAGCTGAAGAAAGAGGTTGGTCATTCAGAAGCGTACTTATGTGATAAAATAACCTTTGCTTAATCATACCGTTGTATATCCTTTTTTTCATTTGGATCCTGTCAAGTTGGAGAGTCATCTAAGATTCAGAGTCACGGTCTTGTTTGGATATTGGTCGTAGCAAACATGACTTCCTTCATTGAATGGATTCAGGCTTCGTTTAGCTGCTGCCTGCCTGTGTAGTAAGAAAATCGGAGTTTGACGTTGAATAGCCATAGTGAATTCATCACAAGTGGCCCATAGTGAATTCATCACCAGTGGCTAAACAGAGTGTTTTCTCTGTTCTAACTTATGCTCACAATTTTCACAAGCTACCATTACCATTTGACCACCTGCGGAAAGAGCAAATGACAAAGCCCCTTCCTCCGAGAACGCCAAACCTTGCAGAATTAGATGCTGATGATCGTCCTACATTACTTGTCGATGGGATATCATTATCAATGGCGACAACAGTACTTGCAATCGGTGGAAACTCCACGCCTTCTTCTACTACCCCACCATCACTCGCGCTACCATCCCCAACCTCCACATCAACTTCCCCAACATCAAGATTCACGGCTAGAGACCCCGTCCGTGATCTCAACACATCTGCAACTTCACTCGTTACATGCTTGCACTTCTTAACCTTAATTTTCACCAAATTAGGACATCCCCAGGAGAAAGACACGATCCCTTCATCCGTCACTTCACATCCCTTAATACAAAGCTTCTTCAAAGCCATACATTTTGTAGCAATACAAGTTACTTCAGCATCCCCAATACTCTCACTACCACAAAGTGCTAATCTTTCTAATTTTTGGCAATTAGAAGCAATGGCTAATAAACTACTCTTTGTAGGCTTCAAACCCATAAGGACCAATTCTTTAAGGTTTACAGTATTCTCAGCAATTGCAGACAAACCAATATCGCCTATTCGATTCGTCCTCCATCCATCAATATGAACCTTCCTCAACAATTTACAATTTCTAGCCACATCTACAACCCCGACATCCGTACATTCCGGAACCTTCACCAAATGCAGAGTCTCCAACTCCAAAAACTTCGATATCGCCTTAAGTCCAATATCACTCACTTGAACCCTCTCTAATAAAATCTCAACTAAATGATTTTCCATGTTACTTGCAATCGTCTCAAATACCCTATCCCAATCACCTAAACATCGCAACAACTTCAACGTCCTTAGATTCTTTGATCCCGTTATGAAAGGTCCGAAACATTGTCCATTATAAAGCTCTTTTAAACATATAGATTTAAGCGAACAAGAAGCATTAGATCCAATACTAATCGGTTCTTCAACAGACACACTATGAGTATTATTCATACACCGTAACCGTTTAACAGATAGTTCTTCAAGGGAAATGCTGTTGTTAAGCAAAGCATTCATACCTTCAAAAACAAATTAAAAATTAATAAATTAATTAATAAATAGATACTCTCTCCGTCCCAATTTAAGTGTTTGTTTTGGTCTGTCCAAAAAAAAAAAAACTGCATCTTTCTATATTCAGTAAGTTGACAATTCAAGCATACTACGTGATAAGTTTAAAACCACAAATTCAAAGGACATTTTAATACATTACGCACATCTTTAATTTAGCACTATAACATTCAAAATTCTCTTTTGGGATAAAAGTACTTTTAGTCCCTAACTTATTGGTAAATTCTGCTTTTGGACCTGTATGGCTCAGCATATTTAACCTTCAAGTAGATAAAATGTGTGTTTTTGGTCCCCTGAACGTAGAAAATATATTATATTTGACTATTTATAGTACTATATTACCGTCAAATATGAAGTAATAGTACAAACTTGACATAACACATGAGTAGACGAAATGGTTAATAATTACGGTAAATTTGTGAATATTCACAAACAAAGAGATCAAAAGTGGACAATTGAATTAATTGAAGGTTTAATGTGCCTACTGCTTAGTCCAATATTATAAGGACTAAAATCATAATTTATCAATACCTGAGGGACCAAAAATGCGATTAACCCTTAGCTTTTTATGTCCAATCAAACTAAAGACACTTAAATTACGACGTAAGGAGTAAATAAATAGATAAATTTAAAAAAAATTAAAAAAATCATACCTTGAGCTCCAAACATACAAGATCCACAAGAGAATTTCCTCAACTTCTTACAATTCTTAGCCAAACAAGCCATTCCAAAATGAGTAACATCTCGACATCCACGCAACTTCAAGCGCGTGAGATTCACGCACCGGATAGATATAAGGATCAAACCCTCATCGTTTATGCTAACATATTTTCGGTCAGACCGGAGAGCGAGTTTAGTAACGGAATTAAAGCGAGTGAAGATGGAGGGTATTTTGGGGATTATTTCGGATTTTGCATTGAGTGAAAGACGATGACGATTTTGTCCTTCGATTAAAAGCCAACGCCGGCAGACTAAGGAGCATTTCTTACGGTCGATGGAGGGTAAGGAGTGGAATATTAGAGCTAAACATTCGTCAGGAAGGGTATAAGTGTAATTTATGGGATGTAAAATGGGGGAATTGTCTTCATCTGAATGTACAGGGTTAGTTTGGGAATAATTGAACTTGGTGGGTGAGAAATTGTGAGTTGAAGAAGATTGGCCCATAATGGGAAATGAAGGAAACTAATGAACGGCGGCGTGGTTCATCGGAATTTGTTTGTAATGGAGCTTTGAGAGAGAGAGAGAGAAGAAATGGGAAGGTTTAAATGAAGAAGAGGAATTGCAACGTGGCCAATTATGTTATGTCTTTATAATTTTCATTTACTTAAAATTGAGGAATTTTATATGCATTGTCACGTAAGTTCAAGGAATAAGTGAAATTTTTAACTTCTATAGTCTGACACTTTAAATGAAGAAGAGGAAGAGCAACGTGGCCAATTATGTTATGTCTTTATAATTTTCATTTACTTAAAATTGAGGAATTTTATATGCATTGTCACGTAAGTTCAAGGAATAAGTGAAATTTTTAACTTCTATAGTCTTACACTTTACTACTCCCTCCGTCCAATAATAAGTGTCACTTTGGTCAAGTTTTTTTGTCCCATAATAAGTGTCGCCTTAGAAAACCAAGATATAAGTTGACTAGTATTTTTCAATTCTATCCTTAGACAATTAAGTAACTGTTTACCCTTAAAATGGATAACAATTAAATTTGTACACGGTGAGAAGGATATGCGATTTGATTTAATACAAATGGCTAATAAGCACTAAACGATAAAGCAAATGCGAGTAAAAATAAGCAAACCACAACAAAACAACAATGGATCTTGGGAAGCGATCGATCCAAAGGCTCGGGTCCTGAGAATCGAGCTCGTGCTACCGTGATTAAGTAATGAACAATGATAAAACACTTAGAAAGATGGATGAACACTTAGAATCAAATTGTATTGCTTAATATGTTTGTGCGTATGAAAAAGAACTGCCAAAGAAAGAGGGGGTCCTCCTCTTTATATATTAGAGGAGTCCTAACCCTAGTACAAGTCTAAATAAGGCATAAAATTTCCAATTAATGACAAGCGAAATTGGCGCCGTAATATCCGATTGATGGCGGATATCTCGGCCCTCGTTCATCATTATTAACCGCCTCCTCGTCCTACCCCGATATTCGGTTCCACCCGAACTCAGTGACCCGGGGTCAGTCGTGCTCGACTTTGCAACGATTCAGCACTTGATCTTGACCCTGACTGGATTCGTCCGATCCAGCAACGACCATCATAACCTTACATTTCTTGTTGGGAAACCGAGGATACCCTTGTCCTCGATTTTGCCCGTATACAGATAGTCCCCCCATTTTTCGGAGGGAAGTATTAACTTCGGGAAATGGATCTGGATAAAGCCGAACAGGCCGCACCTAGCCGCCTTGGAAAAAATGTTCCCATCAAATCCTTGCACTCTGCCCGATGTTAGTTCATAATTACTTCAACCGCCTAATCAGTCTTGAGAATCCACCCCTTGTCAGAACCCTTAAATCCTTCAACAACCCTTTTTGTACTCCCCATTATATAAAGCCCATATACTTCCTTCTTGCCATGCACTTTGAACCTAAACCCTAAACCTCATCTTCTCAAAGAAAAGCCTTTGCATGCAACTGCCAAGTTCTACATTCTCTTCTGAGTTTTGAACCTTTCTTAAACTATTATTTTTCACCGCTTGCCACCATGCTTTAATCTTGGTCATGACTTCTCTACCGTTGCTAACCCAAAGTGCGGACCATTCTTCATCACCGCCATATTCACCGCCCTTGTCAGCGATGGGAGCGACCAGCCCTGAGGAGGAGTTGGAGTTTCTTGCTGCGGACGTTCTTCCTGCCGGCTTCAAGTATGCGAATGATTGTAAAATATCTTCTCATCTTGACTCTGTGGAGAAATTTGAATCCTTTATCGACGATGCTACCATCCCCCTATGTTCGGAATGATTGTAACCTCAGTGCGGACGTCGATGTCCGCCCTGTTGAAAGTGGGGTAAGGATCAATCATCATGTTGTTGGTTATTCGATGATTTATACCTACCCCTTTTCCATCGGGTTTTCTCTTCCTATTCCCCAAGTGATCGAGGACTTCTGTCGTTAATATCGTGTATGTGTTGGCCAAATTGCTCTGCAAGTCTGGAGGCTTGTGTATTGCCTCAAAATTTTAGCAAACGTAGCCGGGGTTTCTTTTACCCTCGACCACCTGATCCATATATACGTTCCCCGGGTAATTCGAGGGGGCATAGTTCATTTGCTTCCTCGTGGAACTCGAGGCCTCATAGATCCGGAAGATGACTATGACAGGAGATGGCTACATCGGTTCGTAATGATTCGTACGGACCAACTCCACCGTTCCCTATCCACAGACTTCCCGGAGATGTGGAACCCCATGCCGAATCCGGTCGAACCTGAGCTTGTAATCACCATCTTTAAATGGGTAGTTGCACTTTTAGGCGCCTCCCGTGACGTGGGCCGTTCTTGGAGGAGCATGGCACCCGAAGGGTGGAAAGGCAAGAACCATGGTAATTCTCAATCTGCTTGTGGAGCTCTTTAATTTTTCATTTTATACTTTAACCTCGACTCTTCGATTTTTAGGGCTCCCGACGAAAAGGCCTTCAAAAGGGAAAAACATCGTCGAAGGGGATGTCGAGGATATTGTTGGACGAAGAAAGACTACGACTGCGTTGGCGAGAGCATCCGGTCAGAGATTCCCTACAAGAACCTCGGTCGTTCCCTCAAAGATAGGCTCTCGGGTCAGAACGCGCCGTATTTTGGAGGCTCGCCGGGAAATTCCTAGCGATGGACCACCCCCGATGATTATTCTTGACGAGAAGGATCTACCGGAGCGAAACAGCCCTGGTTCGGCGGCTCCAGAGGGTAACCCCGGGGCCATTTAGCCGATGCTTAATATTGTGGAAATACCCGAGGGTATAGGCTGAAGTTCTCAACCTTCGGTTCACTATACCGGTTTGGGATTCCTTTCTGTTATAGTCTAGGATTATAAGTTAGGTCTTTTTGTTTTGCAGAACTGATGTAACCGAGAAAATCGAAAATTCGACATATGAAGAAAATTAGTAAAACTTGTGGGCTGGCCTTTTACCAGCTTTTATCGAATGCATTTGGCTTTTAACCTCCGTTTGAACTTTTATCTTCATTCATGTTTTTGTTACGTCGAACTCGAGGATACTTTATCTAGTAAGTTTTGAAATAATGCGGGAAAATCAAAACATCTCATCAACGGCTCCAACGTTTATCTACCCCAAACGTTTCTTATTCCTTCTCGTTGCTCTTAGTTTGTTCGGGCTATGCTCGGTCATGATCGATACTTGGTTGAATCAATGTCGATATTGGCCCTCGATCATGTTAAAGTCTCAATCACGGGGCCCTCGGTTGGAACCCATCCGATCCCATGTATTGGTCCAAATCGTAACATAACGGGAACTTGTTGGTAGACCTGTCCTCGATCTCTTCCATGCATGGTGAGTAGCTCAAAACGACGGGAAGTGGAAGTAGCCCCGATTCCTTCTCCTGTAAGATTCATATAAGCTGATAAGATCAAACGTCCCATCAATCACGTCGTTCTGACATCAGCCACGCGTCGTATCCTAATTGGGCGAGCCGACGGTTATGGAATGGCAACCGTCTCGGCCTCTCCCTATAAAAGTGAGATCTTCCCTTTCATTTTTCACCTTCAGAATTTTCACTCTCCAGAATTACCATCGTGCTTTTGAATACCCAAACCTTCATATCTTCAAAAATCTACCCAGATCTTCAAATCTTTATATTAAACCTTCATACCTTGTTATTTTCAGAACAATGACTAAATCTTGAGTCTTCCTCGGCTCCAAAAAAATACATTCAATTACGTCACAACTAAGGATTTTAAGGTAGAGAGACCTTCTCAGCAGGGGGATCGGGGTGCTGAAATATCGAATTATATATGCACGATCCCCCCGAATAAACTTGAGCATGTCAAAAAGGACTGCAGTTGGGAAGACAAAGAAGTCGTTATTCCTGATTGTGATGAAGCTATCACGACCCACTACGAGTTTGACATATATACATTTGGAAGAAAATTTCTCGAACATATCCATCCCTCGTTTTGGTGGATCGTTACACTCCTCCGCTACTTTGCGGATAATGTGGAAAAAACTTTCACGATCAACCACCTTCTCCGGTTGTACAGTCCCCGAGTATTTCGGGGTGGTATGATTAAGCTCGTACGACGAGCAAAGAAAGCTCCCTTTTCTAGCCTCGACGAGGACAGGGACCGAGGCTGGCAGGGAAGATTCGTCCGAGTGAGGACCACGGATCTGATCCCTGCTAATAAGATGTCGTTCCCCGAGAAATGGAACCCGAATCGTAAGTGAATTTTTCTTTCCAAGCGACTAAGTGACTCCTCTGATGTTTTATTTGTGATTTTAATCTTCGTCCACATGTTCACAACCTTCGCCGAACCCTCAATGCGGTTGCCGACTTGGAGGAATGGATCGGTAAAATTTGCAGTCAGCTTACTTACACCGAGCGTAATTGGCGTTCACTTTTCAAGGGCAGATGGGAGGCCGAGAATCATGGTGAGTGTCTGACTGAGATGTCATTTTACCTCCTCGTATATTATGCCATACTTCGTCTAACATTTTGTTCTTTCTCCCTTGCAGGCCTCTCAAAGGCCACCAAGATCCGAGGGCAGGATGAAGAAGAGGCTTCAGAAGGCGAGGCCGATGCTTCCTCCCTCGCCCAGCCCGATGTTGTGGCCACCGAGGAAGAGAAGAGCAAAAAAAAGAAGAGGCGGTCCTCCGAATCGTCCGGTGCTCCCTCCGAGAGCAGAAAGAAGTCGAGGCTTACCTCTAAGGAGGTTTCTAAAAAAGATACCGGGGCTCGGGTTCTGGACACCGAGGCCATTGACCAACTTAAGAATCACTCCGATGATGAGGACCTTGTTCTAGTCAGGCATCGGTCCTCTAAGGAAAACACCAACCAAGAGCTGAAAAGCTCAAAAGAAACCATTCCACCGCTGGTGGAAAGTACAAGCCAAGAGCCGTCGAGCTCGAAAAATAATCCCCCGACACCGATGGGTTTGGAAACCATCGAGTCGAGGCTGGAGTCCCCAAAAGTGTTATCGCCATGCCATCTTCCATTCAAGGATCGGAGAAGGAGGCAGCCACGGCAGCCGACTTGAGGGCGACTTCTACTGCCACGAGTTCGAATGTACCTTATATTCCACCTCTATACAGTATAGGTTCCATCCTTCCCTTAAAAGTTGTGGCTTCGGTTGAGACCATTATTTGCATACAGGACTCACCGCCTCGATCAACGGTCGCTCGATCCGAGAGCCCAAAAGCTAAAGGCAAAATGACCGAGGAACCTATAGTGTTGAAAGATGCTGCAAGTCATTTGCCCAACAAAGATGCAATCACGGTCGAGGGCCGCTTAGGGTTTGGCCATTTGCGCATCCCTGTAGCCGATCTATTCGGGGTTAACTCTGGTCCTCGATTGGAGAAAAATTTCCCGGCCCCGAGTGTAGACCTAAACCAAAAAAGGCTGGTCTCGTTCATGGTTCCGGCTGACATGAACATATTGTCCGGTCCAGTCGGGGTGGCCAGCTATTTGTATCCTCTAGTGACCGCAGAGGATCAGAGGAAGATGAATGAAGTCGATGGCTCCTGCCTCTTTAACGAGGCTCAGCAGGCCTTAAACCGGGTACACCTCCTTTCTCTGTTTTTATACTTAGCTTTATTTCTCTTTCTCATCCTAACGATTGCTCCCCTTTTGTTTCAGGCCTCCGTGCTTCACCATGAAAGCTTTCACCATTTGAGAACGGAAGTGGACCATCTTAAGGATAAGCTCGAGAAACAAACCCGAGAGACGGAATCACTCAGAAAGCTCTACGAGTGAAACCAAGAGTTTATCTCGAGCTTACCCGACCCTTCCGCTCTTGAGTCAGAACTGGGGCAGGCCAAGAATCGAGGCCAGACGGGAACGTGACCTCCTGGCAGGAAAGGTAAGGGCTTTTGAAGTTCATAATAAGCAGTTGATAGCCGATGTTAACGTTATCTCTTCTCAGGCCCGGGAGTATGTGACCCTGATCGACCAGCTTTGATTTGAGCTCAACGAGATTAAGCCCGAGTTCGAGGCCTTCAAGGGAAAAATGGATAGTGTTGTCTCCGAGCGAGATGCTCTCAAGGAAGACTTGGCATCGGCTAAGGATCAGCTCCGTGTGATGACGGAGAAGGCTGATGAGAGGTCGAAGCTAATCACTGAACTCCAATCGAAACTTGCCTCGGCTGAGCTGGAGTGGGACAATCTTGGCCGTGATAACATCGATCTGCGGTCCAAATATAATGAAGCCTTGGGCCAAATCTCGAGTTTTAACGGGATGTTGGCTCAGTATAAAGCCGATGTAACCGCGGCCGAGAGAAAGAGCGACACTCGGGCCGAGTATATGCGGTGTCTATCCCGAAGGGAGACTTTAGAAGACATTTATGCCACCGGGGTGGACTTATCGGACCAGATCGAAGAGGCCAGGAGGCTCGAGGCTGAAGCGAAGGCCAAGTATGATCCTGATGGATCGGACAGTGACTTCAAATTGGACGAGGGTGATGCCAAGAGCTCAGATAAAGATCACGCTTAGGAGCCTTAGATTTTCGCTTTTTGCGATTTTCTATATAGTTTTTTATGTTTTTGAAATTCAAGGCCGTTTTCTGAGGCTTTGTAAATATTTGGCATATATATATACAAGGAATCTTTTTCCCGGTTTAATTCACCATTTTTCATTTCATAATGTTCCTTTATCTTTTGTGTTTAAGGATTAGAATAATCTTTGACTTGGTTTCGAACTCGTCTGGTGTGTGATATTTCCTTAGCATGCATTTTTGTCTTAGCAAAAATAAAATTTAAAGTGGTAGTGACTCGGTCTCAAGTTTCACCGACATATGATATTGCCTTAGCAAGAATAAAATTCAAAGTGGTAGTGACTCAGTCCCGAGTGTTACCGACATGATATTGCCTTAGTACTAAATTTCAAAGACGATACCGGGGCTTGTTGTTAACTTTTAACAAGTTAATGAATATGTAGTATATAAAGGCCTTATTTTTCTATTTGCGAACTCAGACGTCTCCGAGTCGTATTGTGCGATCGGGTCAAAATTCGAATGACTTCGGACCTCGTTTGGACCGTAGTCTGCTAAACAAGCTAAGTTGTAGTTTTGGGTTTTTAGACCGCTGTCTTAAACAATTTAGACCATAGTCCTTCATATTTTAGACCATAGCGTGTTAACAATTTGAGCTTTTAGCCTTTATTTCGGATATTTGGGGTTCGAAAAATAAAAAAAAATGTAATATTAATGAAAAAAGGAATAGTAACGGCTAAAGTGATACTTTGAGAAACTTCCAATTTTATTGATCGAATCGGAGACAAGATTACAATAGTAGTCGTGGCAAGGACAAACTAATCGGGAACGATTCAGTCGACCGTTTGGCCTTTACAAAAAATCCTATCGTTCAAGCCTTGGCTTTGACTAGGTGTCGATTTTCCTAGGGCAGGATAGTCACCTAGGACCGGAGTCCGAAATATGAGGGCTCGAGTACTATTGATCTACCGGGGGCAACCCCCAGTCCCCGGTTCTTGACTGATCTTCTTGGTTTTAGTCACACGATGTATGGCGCTACCTTATTAAAAACCTTGCCAGAAAACCCACCTCGGGACAAAATCGGTCAAAGGGAAAAAAAGTGCAGCACGCTGCTTTCAGTCCTAAGTCTACGACTTCTCAACTTCCACCGTATTGCTTCTAATGTCCGCTTCGACGTATGCCTGCATGGTTAGACTTAAAAGAACGGAAAGGTAAAGATTGTTCATACCTTAGCGGTAGTATCGTTTTAGGTGCGCCACATTCCAGTTATTTGGAAGTTGTTTTCTGTTTTCAGACTCTCTCTGATAGGAGCCGTTCTCGGTTAAACCGGTAACTCTATACAGTCTTTTCCAATTTGGGCCCAATTTCCCTTAGTTGGGGTTTTCCGTACGGTCGTAACGATCTTGATGAGCTCCTTAGAAGTTGACCGTCCTCAACCCTGATTTTAGATTGATATTTGTTGTGTACATCGGCCCATGTGATTGCTGGGTACTCCACCAGGTTTTTCTTCAATTCTAGAGATAAAATCGAACTCCTTGGGTTGAGCTCCTAAGCAAATGCTTGAACGGCCTAATCGTCTTGTATCGGTGGTAGATCCATACGCTCCATCTGAAATTAGGCCACGAACTCTTGGAGCGTCTCGCTTTCCTGCTGCTTGACGTTGAACAGGTCCGATTTCCTTGTTTCCACTTTTATGGCTCCAGCATGAGCTTTCATAAAGGCATCTGCAAGCATAGAAAAAGAATCAATAGAATGTTCGGGTAAATTGTGATACCATGCCATTGCTCCTTTCGACAAAGTCTCCCCAAATTTCTTGAGCAGGACTGACTCTATTTTGCCCTTTTCGAGGTCGTTGCCTTTGACAGCGCATGTATATGCTGTCACATGCTCATTTGGGTACGTGGTCCCATTGTATTTAGGAATATTAGGCATTCGGAATCTCTTCAGGATCGGTTTCGGTGCAACACTTGGAGGGAAAGACACCTGAATAAACTTTTTGGAGTTCGGTCCCTTCAATACCGGAGGTGCTCTTGGGATTTGATTGAACCCCGAGTTATAAGTTTCCACTTTCTTATCATTTGCCTGTACCCGCTTTGTTAGTTCTTCGAGCTTTTTCATCAGTTCGGCGGTTTTCCCGAGGTTGTTCCCGTTGTTCTCAGCGACAGGCTTCTCCACACTCGGGGCGGTCTCATCGGTCTGTTTGGACTGAACAGTGTTGGGTGCTTGATTCTGGCTTTGTAATTGAGTTATGACCGCTTGTTGGGCCTGCAACTGTGCCATAGCCATCTCTAATTCATTCCTAAGCTGTTGCAATGTGGCTCTGTTGCCCCCGCCTGCATGCGCGTCACCTACCGATAATCGGTCGGTATTCTCAACATTTTGAGGGTGAGGATCAGCCTCGTTTGGATCAACTGGGGGTACGTTGTTGTTAGGTACCCCGTTGTCATTTTCCTCATGGTGGCTTGGTTCAGCATGTAAGTTAACGGAGTGAGAGTCTAACATGTTGAATAGTCCTGAAATCAAACTTTAAAGAGCAAGCGTAAAATAACGTGCGTTATCGAAATTCGTATAAAACCACCACTATTATCCTAGGCCCCACGGTGGGCGCCAAACTGTTTACCCTTAAAATGGATAACAATTAAATTTGTACGCTGTGTGAAGGATATGCGGTTTGATTTAATACGAATGATTGTTAAACAATAAATAGTAAAGCAAATGCGAGTAAAAATAAGCAACCCACAGCAAAACAATGATGGATCTTGGAAGCGATCGATCCAAAGGCTTGAGTCTTGAGAACCAGGCTCGTGCTACAGTGATTAAATAATGAACAATGATAGAACACTTAGAAAGATGGATGAACACTTAGAATCAAATTGTATTGCTCAGTATGTTTGTGCGTGTGAAAAAAGAACTGT
Source organism: Lycium ferocissimum (assembly GCF_029784015.1). NCBI lineage: Eukaryota > Viridiplantae > Streptophyta > Magnoliopsida > Solanales > Solanaceae > Lycium > Lycium ferocissimum. The sequence continues at coordinate 20,338,015 of NC_081352.1, forward strand.
CAAAGAAAGGAGGGGTCCTCCTCTTTATATAATAGAGTCCTAACCCTAGTACAAGTCTAAATAAAGTATAAAATCTTCAGTTAATGACAAGCGAGATCGGTGCCAACATATCAGGTTGATGGCGGATATTTCGGACCATCACTTATCATGGTTAACCGCCTTCTCGTCCTGTCTCGGTATGTGATTCCAACCCGACTCAACGACACGAGACTATCTCAATGACACGGGACTATGTGCGCTCGGTCCTGCTACGATCCAACATTTGACTTTGACCCCGATTGGGACTCGTTCGACCTAGCAATGTTCATTATGAGCTTAATTTCTAGGTCGGGAAACCGAGGATACCTTGCCCTCGGTTTTTCTCGTATACAAACCCACACTTAATTAAAACGTGTTCATCGCCATTTTGATATCAGAAAATTGCTACTTCCAGTACATTTTTTGAAATTTTTGCATATCAAACGTTTTATTTTAAAAAGTGAATTAAATGAGTCTTATTAGTTACAAAAATTAGTCAAATCTACTTTTGATAAATGTAAAGCACCAAATAAAGTAAAACGGATAAAGCAGTTCACAATCTTAAGAATGGCACAATTAGACGCAGTCCTAAAGTGTTTCAAGGCACTTTTCAAAGTTTTGTGAAGAATGACAATGTGGTCAAAAATATGAAAATTCTAGAAAGCCGCCCATGTTTAAATTTTTCAATAAACTGTCATGTAAAGTGCAATGGTCCAAAATTAAAGTCTGCCTCGCATCTCTTTCAAAACAGAGTCATGAAATTTTATGATTTTTGAATTTTAATATTTTTAAGTTATAGACTTTTAAATTACTAATTTATAGTTATTTAATAAAATTTTAAAAAAGATATAAAATTATTGAATTTGATTGAATCCATTGCCATCAGGAGGCAAATACCAAAAGCAACTTGTACTCCCTTTGTTTCAATTTATGTGAACTCATTTCCTTATTAATCCGTGCCAAAAAGAATGATCTTTTTATAAATTTGGAAACAATTTACCTTTATGCAATGATTTATAGCCACACAAAATATATGTGACTCATTTTACACCACAAATTTAAAAGCCTTCTCTACTTTCTTAAACTTCGTGTCCAGTCAAATGGGTTCACATAAATTGAAACGGATGGAGTATTAGTTATGCATCTATAATATAGTACTGGTACTAGTATAGGAGCTTGCTTTATCAGCCGGCCGCTAATACGCTTGCCAGACTCATTTTTATGTTATAGATTAATATATGAATTTATATCCTGTGTATTGATAACATTTCAATTTTTATGTCATCCTGCTAAGTAGACTTATGAAAATATAATACGTAACTTTTTTTAGGAAATTTGATAGGTTGATCAAGAAAATAGAATAATTACCTATTATATAATTAGTTAAATTATATTGCAAGTTAAACATTCTTTATAATGTTTAACTTTATGACTTAAAATTCATAAAAGGTACTATATGCACTTGTCTTGTGTGTTCAAGGCATCATGCATGTCGTTCTCCATTCCATTAAACACACAAAATAGACCATAATTTCTTGCGAAATTGGTTTTCTCCTTAATTACACTAAAGTCGTCCCTTATACAGATTCGATTTTTTTGGTCCTTTTCATCTAGTTAGGTGTTGTAGAAGGCAATCTATTTAGGGGTTGTTTGTTTGGGATTAAGTTACTCCCAAAATTATAACAACTATATTATAATATGAAAATTAAATAATAACGTAATTACTGAATGAATATATATACTGAATGGATTTACTTTTATTGGTATATATTTCGTTCATAAGACCAAAAATGAAATATACTGAGAATAATATAAAACACGTGTTTTGTTTAAACTGAATAAATTGGAAATAACATTTTATTTTCAATTTTAACGTTGTCTTTCTTTAAAAAAAAAAACGTACTAGGAGAGTTTTAGAGAAGGGAAAATGAAAAGGAACAGATAGAGAGAAGGGAAAAGAGTCTTTTTATTATTTTATCTTGATGATTATTATTTCATATAAAAGGTGGTATATAAATAATATTACAATTAAGAAATAACTAATTTCAAAATTGTTGATCGCGAAATTAAACGGAATTCCACAATTTATCCCAAGATTATAATTTCTCATCCAACCAACCAAATGAACCCTTACAGTTTCACGCGTGACATCAAACCTGGGAGGAATATATCTGTAAAGAACTATTAAGCTTTTAACAAATCAAATATTAAATTTTAATTTCATATAGAATTTCCATAGTAACAATAGATTTAGTATGAACAATCTTAAATATCAAGTTTATCCAATTTTAAATTCTCGATCCACCCTAATTGTAAATTTGTAATTAACTTATTAATACAGCTATATAACCTGGAAAGATGAATTGATTGAATATTCTGGAATCATACAAATTAAAGAGGAAACACAACAAATCCAATCATTAGCAAGAAAACTCGTGTCAGGTCTTCACATAACCCAAAGTTTTTTACGTGTGATCTGTTAAAGAAAAAGAAAAAGGTTCAAAAATAGACACGGCTAGCTGCTTTATATACGCGCTTAATGTTTGATTAAGAGTATAAAGTTTTACATGTCGGCCTCACGCAAGTCATTTGCGTACACACAAAGAATTTAAGTTCTCTTTTAATCAAAATGTAAAGCTCCTTTCCTTGATTCCCCATTAATGTCTGAGGGTTTTCCTTCTATTAATCAGCTTTGAACTTTATAATTAATATACTCAGATATATTCCTATATCTAGGGTTTCCTTCTAATATTCAGCTTTTAGTAATGGAGTTATTTAAAGAACCTACATAAAATTAATCAAATGAAAAAAGGAATACTTTAGTTTTCTGGTTTGTGCTACTCCTTTCGTTTATGTGACAAAGTTTCTTTTTAGTTTTTTTTTAAAAAGAATGATACTGAAACAATTATCTTTACACTTTTCACCTTACCCTTTCGGAAAACTTTTAATAACCATACAAATATTATGACATGTTTGAGGCCATAAGTTATCGAAATTTTATAATCACACAAATATTATGACATGTTTAAGATCATAAATATGAAAAAAAAATTAATTCGTACTCACTCAAACTATATCACAAAATTGAAATGGATATTATATGTATCATTCATTATTCTCTTTCTTTAAAAACTTTTTTTAAACAAGGAATTAATAGCCTTTTACACTTGGAGCGTCCTCTACCTCTAGTGTGCTTTAGCTTGGCCTATAAAGAAAATATGTCAAGTACTTTGAAGCTTTTTTAAGTCATTGACAGTTATGTTATGAGATTATAGACAAAGGCCTGTCGGTTTAGGTTACATTGATATATTATCTGCCGCGAACTTTTACGCCAACAAATTGATGTCTGGAAAGATATTGACGCATAACAATAATTGAATTCAGCTCCATAAACTACGGATTTAAGTTTTATATACTAACAATGCCAATAAATTTTATATTACCAATTCAATTTAATTGATCGATGATCGTTGAGTCTCACATCGACTCTTTAGGATTGTGATGAACTTTTTTATCGTCTTGGACAGTCCTCACCGTACAAGCTAGCTTTTGAAGTTGAGTTATGTTGGTTCAATCCGAGCTCTCTTATTATGAATGATTATTCCTTGCCGAGCCTCCACGCTCTTTAGCACAAGATTTTTAGTCTCACGTTTCTACCATATCACCAAGGCATCTTGAAAGTGAATTGTATTCCTTGAAAATGATACCCCCCCCCCCCCGCCCCCACCATTTCAATTTATGTGAACCTATTTTCTTATTAGTCAATGCCAAAAAGAATGATCTCTTTCTATAATTGAAAATAATTTATCTTCATGCAATGATTTATAGCAACACAAAATATAAGTGACTCATCTAACACCACAAGTTTAAAAGTCTCTCTTCTTTTTTTCACTCTGTGCCCAGTCAAATAGGTTCACATAAATTGAAAAGGAGAGAGTATATATCTAGTGTGAAGTATGAAATATACCAGGTCACTTTCCTTTAACATGGTATCAAAGTCATTAATTCCATCCCGATGCATTGTTTACCTAATGTTAGGGCCCCATCTTATATTATCAACACTCCAGATGATAGTATTAGGCGTGTGGCGGTAAGTGTTGAGTCCTACATTGACTCTTTGGGACTCAACATCAAAAGCTAGTTCATAAGGGGAGGATTGTTGAAGTGCATATAAGGAGACCGCCTATCTCATTAACCACCGATATGGAACTTTTTCATTCTTCAACACCTCACCTCACGCTGACATCTGGTGCGTGGGAAATTAATTTTGGGGCCGAACATTATGTGAGATGGGTCATGCTCTGATACCATGTAAAGAAATGAATTCGGGCCTAACTCAACCCAAAAAATTAGCTCATGAAGGGAGAATTTGTAATGATCTGTTTGGTCGTTATTGCATTTTCAACCTTTTGACCTTTTTTCGAGCTTATTAGCTCATATTTGACTCGCGGGGAACATTGGCACACTCTGACTCAAAGTTTACTTTTGGGTAAACGGACATTTTTTGGGAATCCGTCAATTCCGAGAGGTCCGGATGGTCATTTAGGACTTGTGTGCATACCTGGTTTGGTTCCCAATGCACTCGGGTGCATTTTGGGACTTGGGTTGGGAAGTTAGAATTTAGGTGTCGGGGGCTGACTCGCTCGCGAGACCTCCGTTGGGAATTCCGAGGCCACGAGTGCGTTCGTAGCATGTTTTTATGGGTGTCTGTGTATGTGGTTTGTCAGCAGATGGCCTCATGTTATATCCCGTATTTTTAAACATTGGGATATTTTAAAGCGAATCGCGACAAGTTAAGGACAAGACTATTGTGGGATCCGAGGTAGAGACTTTTAACCTCCGATTTTGTTTTAATGCACAAGTTGCTTATAAATTTTAATTGGTGTGGAAATATTATTGGAGATTAGGGATTAATTAACCATGATTAGATTATTAAGTGGGATTAAAAGTTTAATTATTCACTAATTAATCCCTAAGTTGGTTACAGGTCCCACCCATGGCTTGGCCAAATTTGATTGGCTCAAGCCATGAGTGGGACATGTGTCCAACATATATACATGCTATAAATAGTAAATGGATGACAAGGAAAGTCATTCTCATCTTCAACAAACAAAGAAAACCTTAGAGAGGGAGAGAGAAACTCTCGGCCATGGCTGGCCGAGAGTGAAGCTTGGTGATTTGGATCAAAATTTGATTTTTCTTCAAGTATTTCAACTCGTTGGGAGGTGTATAATAACGTGGGATTGATCCAAGATAGCAAGAACAAGTATTAAATTCAAGGCACAAATTCTAGCCAAGTTGAGAAGTTAAGTGTTAAAGGTAAGGTTTAATCTTCTTTGGCATGTATTACGGGTGGTTTGTGCGTGTTGTAGTGCGTAGAAATGAATGAAAACCATGGAATTATGTATGTTGGTGTTGAGGCCGTGTAGGGGCTGTTTGTGTAGGGAAATGATGAATTGATTTACTTGATATTTTTGTTGTTGTTGTTATGGATTTTATGGTAAGAATGAAGGTTTAATGGTTCAAGTTGGAGTTGTAATTGTTGTGGGCTGTTGTAGAAGCTAATATGATGTTAATATAGTTTCTTGCATTTATATAAATGATGTTGCTAAACGTGTGGTTGTTGGTATGATTTGTGAAATTGGAAGAAAAGAATGTATTGATGTTATTCTTGTTGAACTTGGAAGATTATATGTCGTATGGTGTGTTGGTTGGGCTGTCTGGAATGTTGTATGGGCTGTTTGGAATGTCCTCGAGTCATGTTTGAATAGTCTCGGGTTGATACTTGAATGTATGATTAGTGATGTTGGCTTGGTTGTATGTAGTTGGCTTGAATATAAGCGAAACGTTGTCTAATCGTCTAGAGAGGAATTATTAACGTTAAGATACGTTTTGAATCTCTTCGTAGTTTAATCGTAGTTCTTGACGTCTTAATATAGGTTGAGACACTATTGGGCAGCATATACGTGTTGTGTTGCGAGTAAACGCTAAAGGTATGTAAAGCCTATCCCTTATTTCTTTTGGCATGTCCTAGATGTAAGTAAGATATGATATGAGCCTTGGGGTGATTCTATTCACAAGTTCCGAGCATGATTTATGATTCTTATTTACTTCTTGATGTTAGAACTTTCAGGATAGTTGAGCTATTGCCCTCGAGTCTTTTATATATGATTGAATAGTAAATGATGCATAAAAATTTCCTATTCCTAAAGGATTCTATAATGAATAATGTCCTTAACTTTCATAAGCTGTCTCGTATTGATTTGATACATGTCTATGATCCTTGAGACTTTCCTTAATATAGTTCGTAATGACATTTAGATAGAACTTAATATGGCTATCATCCTGACACTCAAAAATTAATTAGTCTACTTATCTATTGAGTCTCAAAAGATGATTTGGGTACATATGGTTACTTACTACTCTGCTCGTGCATACTGTTACATCTTTCACTGAGTCCCGGGCCAGGACATGTTTTCGTGCACAGCTCCACTGCATTATTCACCGAGTCCCTCACTAGAGGGCCGGGACACGTTATATGTATATGTATATGTATATGTATATGATGATATGATGACATGATGATATGATGATACGGGGATGGCGGCCAGGATGGCATATGATGGCTTTATTCACCGAGTCCCTCACTAGAGGGCCGGGACACGTTATATATATATGTATATGATGATTTTATTCACCGAGTTCCTCACTAGAGGGCCGGGACACGTTATATATGCATATGTACAGGATGATTATCTAATTATGTCACTAAGTCCCATAACGGGTTGGGTATTATATTGACACGTATGATTTATGTTTCAAAGGTAAGTCTTGTGGTTTTCTGGATATTGTACTAGTTTTCTACACTCCTTATTTCAGTATGATCCTGTTTACTATATTTCATGCTTTACATGCTCAGTACATATTTCGTATTGACCCCCTTTCTTCGGAAGGCTGCACTTCATGCCCGCAGGTACAGACGCTCGTTTTGGTGATTCGCCAGCTTAGGATATTTATTCAGCTATCTTGGAGTGCTCCCTTGTTCCGGAGCCTAACTTTTTGATACAGATCCCACTTGTTGTATATATGTGTCTGTTCAGGGGTACGGCGGGGCCCTGTCTCGTCATATGATACTGTTGTTACTCTTAGAGGTCTGTAGACACATGTGTGGGTTTGTGTATAGTTACTGTTCAGTTGTGTCTGTATGACTTATGTTTTGGGACGTTCCCCTATATTATAATAGCCTTGCCGGCTTGTATACGATGTTATCTGTTGAAAGTTGTAACTCCTTAGGAGGCAGGTTGTTGTGATATGTATATATATATGCAACAGTTTTGGGACGACGTCATGCCTTTCATATATAAGTTCCTTATTATGTTAATTGTGAGCTGATTGTAGTTAACAGGTGTATACGAGTGTCCAGCTCGGGCACTAGTCACGGCCTACGGGGTTGGGTCGTGACACCTCAGGTATTAGTCGGGATTTCGGATTGAGATTGTGTTTATTTCGAGAAATTCTGTTGCTGTTGTCTGCCATGGCGGCACCCTTACCGTCCCTGCGGCACCGCCATAGCGGTGGGATGGGCCGCTGGGGCGGCCAAGTGTATTTGTAGCCCGGCCGTCTCGGCAGTGTGAGATGTCATTGGGGTGGGACTGTCGTAGCTGTCTCGTTGCCGCTATATTAGTATCGGGTCTGTTATTTCATTTATTTGTGTATTTAAAAGCCATTAGTCTCTCATTTATTACTATTTCAAAAATTGAGCTTTTGGGATCAATTCTAGAGTATTCTTGGAGAAGATTCTTGGTGGTAAGTCCTTCTAATCTCTTTGGTATTCCATTACCCTAATCATCTTAGAATCCTTTTACCTTGTTAGTTCATTAAGTAATAGAAGATTAAAAGTGAGTTTAATGAATATTCTTTCTAGGCTTCTAAATCATGCTTTGTTGGTTGGGTTAGCTTCTTTAAGCCTTGAATTGATGATTAGAATCCTTTATTTCATAATTGCTCCCTAATTAGAGTCTAAATTGTGGAATTGGAAGTTAGGGTTTATACCCAAATTTGGGAATTTTTGCCTAGAATCTGAAATTGAGTGAATTGTTGATTATTCTAGCTTGCTAATGATGGGAATTGATCACCCGGAGGTTTAATTTCATGTTGGGACCTTTAGATTCCAAATTTCACCCTTCTAGTTCATAAACCCTATTCTATAGGTTGGGGATTTAGGTCTTGATAGAAGTAGGGTTTGTTTTGATGTTCTCCTTGATTCTAATTTCATGATTCGAATATGCTTAGACTTTCTTGATCTCGAGGCTCAAAGAAAATGAAAGGCTAAGGAATGATTGTTGGTGATATTGTTGTTCGGCCTTCCAAGTAGGTTATGATTTACCCTATAGGAAGACTTCGTGTAGGGAAACATATATTTAGACGATATTGTTGGAGAAAGCATGTAAACCTTCGGGTATGTAGTCGGGTTGGATATTGTCATAGGTTGGGCTCTGTTGTGTGATTGAGGCTAGCCACCCCGTTGTGTTGTGACTTGATTTGTGCTATTGTTGTTGGCTTGATGCCACGTGGTAATAGTAGATATTGGAGACTATTGTTATACCTCTTCATGATATTGAAGTATCTTACTTGTTGACGTTTGATACGAGGATAGTGTTCTATATGGCTTGTGTAGCCTTTTCATGATATTGTTGGTGTACCCATGCTTGGTACTCGTGATATTGATCTGACTATTGATGATGAGATCATGTTTACTGTTGAGTTGATTTATATAAGTCTTGATAGGGCTTATAGTGTTGTGACTTCCATAGCATATTTGTTGGCATCTACAACATTAATTTAGTATTTATGCATTCTTACATTCATACATGATGGAAATGGTTTGGAACTGATTAATAAAAGACTTATGGTATCTATAAGAGAAAATGTTTTAAATGCCCAATGGGAAATGGTTCCGGGTAATGTGATATTATATAATATGATTTGATAAAGATCCTCTATGGCAAAGATCCGGAGACTCGTTACCATTGGGGAAAGATCCGGAACGAGTGGTACATGGACTTGGCGGGTCCCCTTGTGCTGATATGATTGGATAAAGATCCTCCGTGGGAAAAGATCCGGAGACTCGTTATTGTTGAGCAAAGATCCAAAACGAATGGTACATGGACTGCGCGGGTCCCCCATGGGTTGTGCTACCAAGATGTCGATACTTTCATCCGGAGTACATGAGTACACAGCATTGCATTGCATCCATATTTCAACATTATTGCATTGCATTACATTATGGCTTGTGTTGATGATCCGGTGATACACTTATGTTATTTGGATTCGGATTGATTATATTGAGACTTGGCACACTTAGGATTAGATGATATAACCTAGGTGACGACGTGTACTTGGTTTCTGGTTTGCATTGACTTATACTTGTTGATTACCGGGTTATCTTACTTTATTGTCTATATTATGTTAGCTAAACTTAGTAGGCCTATGATACCTACCACTACTGTGATTTTGTACTGGCTTGCACTTACCGCATTCTTTTATAAATGCAGAATTCCAGGTTGGATCTACCTTTATTTTTCGTGGTCGATAGTCGCTCCGAGAGTTGCTTAAAGTCTATAGGGTGAGCACGAGACATCCGCCACGTTGAAGACTCTTCTTTATTTATGTCTTATTTTTTATTCCGAGACATACTCAGACTTGACATATTATTGATATTCCAGACTTTTAGATTCTAGTTAGATGCTCTTGTATGGATTAGACCAGGCTATGGGGTGTATTTCCTTACTTCCGTGTATTTTCCTTATTTTCGCATTTTCTTATTTATATTATAATTGTGAGACTTTCGCTATTTTATATTATTTGTGAATGTTGAGTTAACGGTTCGCCTACCGAGGAGGGGAAAGGTAGGTGCCCGCACGACGTAGTGAAATTGGGTCGTGACGGGATTACCCCAAGTCCATATAAGGAGACCTCTCATCTCATTAACCACTGATGTGAGACTTTTTTCATTCTTCAATAAAGGTCCATTTTCTTCAACATGGTATTAGATCAGTCAACCGAACCCAGACCATTGTTTACCCAATGTTGATTCTCCATCTCACATTGTCTATGTTTCAGGTATCCAGCCAGCCCTGAGCGTAGGGGTATTGAATCCGGCATCGACTCCTTAGTAGTGGGATGATCTCTTAATAAGGTCTTGACAATCGTCACCTCATACTTAAGCTAGCCTTTAGGATTGAGTTCCGATTGAATATCCCATTTAATTCCTTAATAACGACTAGCATGTTATAATTATAGTTCACACGTTATTACGTCAGACATCTTATAATTAAAGACTTAATAATAATGTGAAAAAAGAATTATACACCATGGATGTATTTAGCTTAAACTCGTAACTTATTGCATAAAAAAACAATTATATAAAGAAGGATTAGACAATATTTATGAATTCTTCTTATGCTGTCTTACTATAAAATTCTTGCTTAAAGTATTGCGTAGTTATAAAGTGTTATGCTTTGAGTGGTTCCTTCTAGTGCTTTTCTTTCTTTTTGGTTATACACTATTTCGGAGAACAGTCAGTGAGGTAAAGTATAAATTCAAGTTTGATATTTAGACTCCCCTATTTTAATTTATGTGAACTTATTACTATTTGAAGAGTTTATAAGGTGATTCTTTGACCACTTTTTTCTTACAATTTTTCTAAATTATTTGAATTGTAAATTATTATGACTTATAGTACTTTTTATGTAGTTTCTAAATATATAAATTTTATTTTTACAAACTTAAAAAATCTATGTTAAAATTTACTACAAAGTTATAAAGTTTGATCTCGTACTCATAAAAGGTTTCATAAATTGAAATGGAGGGAAATAGTATTGCGCAGACGACATGTGCAGAATTAACGGCTCTAACTTTTATATTGGTAGTATAAAAGATTTTTGGTACTATTAATAATTCTATCGATCATAGCAGGCCACTTATCATCTTTTACAGGTTATTAATCTATTTACTGCAGAAACTTGCTTATATTTGATTTTTCAATTATCCAATTCCATCATCATTGTTTCACTAATCTGAGAATAAAAGTTACATAGGACGAGGACCACACACACTAAGCCATTAATTATGCACAACTCAATATATTATATCATATCAATATATTTTACTTGCCCACTTTGCTGAGAGATTACGAAAGTACATTATCACTAGCAAACACCAAATTGACTAGTAATATGGTTCAGTGGTGAAGGTCCTTTGGAAAAATCTCATTTCATTTATCTCCACTAGTTGCACTTTATGTGATTTTAAGTATAATAATATAGACTAAAGTAGCTAGTTTTGAAGTTGGATTAAGATTTGACCTTAAGAAAGGGAAATCTCATTACTTAATTACAAATCAATTAATACACCACTTCAAGAAAGGGAAATCTCATTACTTAATTACAAATCAATTAATACACCACTTCAAGAAAGGGAAATCTCATTACTTAATTACAAATCAATTAATACACCACTTCTGACATTTTTTTCCCAAACACTTCTCACGATCACAATGGATAAAAATGATTGAAAGATATATAGTGGGACATGTGTAACTCATACGACCATACTTCTCAATATTTTTTCTATTATTTAGTCTTTACGCATGCTAAATACTTACTTCAAGTTAGGTGTTTACGTCAAATCGTATTTATTTATCATAGATATATAATGGCAATTAATAAAGGCGAGAATACATAGTAAATGACCTTGATCAATGTGTATATATATATATATAAATTGTCTAACAAACACTTCTAATGTTTTCATAAATTTGATATAAATATCGAGTGCAATTAAATAATTGTCCTTCCAAGCTAATATATGTGTAACTCTTTCCTAATTGCCCTTTATGTGTTTAAGTTTTAAGTAGAATATTTTAGAGTGAAATCGTTTTGAAGTAGGATAATAGATTAGCATTAAAAAGATAAGATCGAATGACCTAATCACTGATCAAATACTCCACTCTGCTTGTCACAAATCACAATGGGAAAAAAAATGATTGGCAGAGAATAATGCATCAAATTTCTGAACTTCTTTCATTCTTTCTGGTCTTCATTATAAAAATTTTGGGCCAAAGTCATATACAGCTCCTTAAATTTGTCCACAGATTCACCATAGTCACCTATTCTTGAACACCTGTATTATTAAAAAATATATCTACTGGACACTTTTTATTGATGTGGCGTAGTGTGTATACTACACACGAAACAAGAGCGTGAAAAGTTTTTATTTTGATTAAAAAAAAAAAAATTATTCCTCTTCTTCTTCATATTTTCACCTACCATCATCCACTTCCAATTTTCACCATTGTTGCCGCCATTATCGTTTATGCAAACACACACCAATCATAATTTTAAACTGACTCTCATGTCTTTGATATCTCTCCCACTAAAAGGGAATAAGAAAATTAATGTGGGTGTCAAAAAAAATTCCGGCGAAACTCCACTTTTTAGTCCAAGAATCTGTCCCAACATGTTACTATATTAATGTAATCTAACGATAATAGATCATACCTATTAAGTAAAGTTGTCAGGAATTAAAAAAAAAAATTCCCCAAGAGAAGAAATCAGATTTGGGTTCAAAAAAAATTCCGGCAACACTCTATTTTTTCCGGCAACGTTCATTCGAATTTATTAATTTTTCCGGTGAAACTCCGTTTTTAATTCTTATTTCAGTTGAGAATGAAATGGGGAAGAAGATCCTTATGCAATTATGAGAAATGGGAGGGAAGGTGGAGTGAGGGTTTGGGCTATGGCTTCTGGACGAGGATTCTAGGGAAAGGGGGAAGGAGGGATCCGGTAAGTGGGGGTGGGGTTTTAAAATTACCTTTTTTTTTTTTTTTTTTTTTTTTTTGGGGCAGAAAATAGCTTTTCTTTTATTTTTCCTTATAATTAATTAATTAATTATTATTGTGGACCCAAATGCCACATGTCCTTTTTTGATTAGTCATTACACCACGTCATAGCAAATGTAATGCACACACCTTAAACTTTTGGCTGATTATTAAAAAAGTGCCTAAGTGGTTCAAATTCGAAGTAGTTTAGGTGTTAAATTGGAACATGCGTCAATTTAGACGGGCAAGAGGAATCTCAGGATAAATTTAGGAGGCCGCTTATGACTTTGGCCAAAATTTTATTTTACAGATCTTTGCGATCCCGTTTCGAGCTCACTGACTTCAAAAATCTATAGTTAGATTAGAAACTACTATCATTGTTGTCACAACTAGATAAGTGATACAATTATACTTCACATATAATTCAAAATGATAAATTTGTCTATATTAATTCAACAGAACAAGTCATAGCTTAAAAAGAGTAATTTATTTAGTGGGAAATCATAAAGCACTAGCTAGCACCTCTCTTTTATTTTTCAAGTTACTACCCGAAATCCCGAATACCAAACATGAAGCTCTGAGCGTGAGTCTTATTAATACCACAAAGAAATAACCACATTTGCGGTGAGAGGGGGTACTAAAGTCTGACCTTCTAATGGCATGAGAGTAGAACATACACAATCTTTAATTACGAAAAGAGATGGGGCTAGAATTTTAAATTAGTGAGTTTTGAATTTAAAAAAAAGTTAGCTTATTGGGTTTCAATAAATTATATATACGTATTAAGTGAATTTCTAAATACAAATTCAAGAAAAGGACCAAAGTTATCAAATTCTACAGACGGCTTGCAACTCTACCCCTGACTATGAAATGTGCAATCTTAATCTATAATATATTGTTATTTTATACAATCCAGTATCTATCCGAAGCAGTACCAGATTTTCGCCTAAGAATAGAACACGTTACCCTATCTGTTCTAAGCTCGCATTTGCAGAATAGTAAAGAACAGTAATGTAAGGACACAACAATTATGTGGAAACCACCCGGCTCACAAGGATGAAAAAATCACGACCTACACTTCTGTAGGATTTTTTCCAAACTCCACTACAACTGTGAGCTCGTGCAAAGTCAAGTTACAAACTCTATAACCTAGGAACTAAACTTTAATTCCTATCTCACTAATCTCCTATACAAGTAAGCCCACTTCAAGTTATCCCAATTTGAAGTTGAATTTGACTAACTGTTTATACCTACAATTTATTGCTTCTACGAAAACGGATAAAGGTACGACTCGATAACCACACCTAATACACAAATCTAGACTCAAAAACTGTAAAACATAAAAACTCTATTAACCAGATTCTTCAATCTTCTTCGTAGTAGCAGGGTCACGCTTTTGTAATCAGAACTCTCTTAATTTGCTTTGATAGGGTTTGCTCAATTTTGATTTTCTCTCTTTGTGAGTGCGCAAAACTTCTTCATGAAATGACTTGAATATTTATAGCACTAGGTTTGCCCCAAGTCGGCTGAACTCAATCCCTACTACGTAAGACCCATTTTGAGAGTTAGGGTTTGAGTTGACTTGGGATTCTTGCATTCACGCGGCTTCTGTGTCCTTGTAGGATTCTGAAGCATCTTGATAATTATGGCAAGAAAAATTGTAAACTTGTCCGCGAAGTCTTTAACATAAAACACAAATTCTATTTGCAGGAGGACTCCGAGCTAGAACATGTTCTTGGACCTGGTTCTTTTACCTCTGAATCTTCTCTCTGTCTGAGATGGAATATGTCCATAAACCTGTTTCATTCATCCTTGTCCTACAACAGACCCTTTATTATCCTCTCCTAGCTCGTCCACCTATGTTTGAGATAGAACGTGTCTGCATACCTGGTTCACTAGAACATGTCTGCATACTTGGTTCACTTGCCTTGTTCGTTTACTTTGTCAATCATCAAAACTCACACGCTTTATGCCAACATATACGAAATGAAATTAAACTTACAAAGAGCGTCTTAATCCGATTTTCATATCTGTCTTTGAGATCTATTGCCGAACCTAGAATGTTTGAATCTTTAGATGACTTCTGGGGACTAACTTAAAACTGTGAATTCGTTTATCATCTCACAATACAATTTCAAGCAAACTGACAGTTGCATTCTCATTGCATCATTGGTAACCACTAGGGGCGGAGGCAGTGCAGTAATTGACAAAATACATTAATTTTGACTCAAATTCTGTATTTGTGTTACAAAGTTACATTATATTTAAATAATTTATTTAAAATTCAATAAGCAAAAAATTATGCTCCGGCCCCACGCGGTCCGATTCTTGTTTTTTGTACACGAGTCAATAGGAAATGGCACGTCCGCATATATTGGCCCCACGCTGTTTTGTTTCTTCATGACTAAGCTTTAGCGCCTGGGTCCCAATGAGCTTACATTACACCAAATCTTCTTTTAAATAAAAGTTGAATTACTATTTACTACCCCACCCAATAATGCCACCTGACTCAAAAGTTGTTATCCAATGACCAAAATACCCTTGATGACCCGTTCCTTCTAGCCTTTAAATACTACACTCTTTACCTTAGTCCCTCCCTGTTCTCCTACTACCTACCCACCCCCCCCTATAAGAAATTTCCGACCATGTTGTCCACTATTCCGGCCACTATTCTGTCCTCCGACGGACTTTTTCCGAACACCCTTCCTTCTTTTTCCGATGATTTCACTTCATGGGATTATTTTGAACCGGCTTTTACCTCCTTTGAACAAGGGGTAGAATCGGTATTTTTAGCCATGCAATCCCCAGCCCCTGAACCTGTAACTCCACATGACTCCGGTTCAGGCTCTGACAAATCTAAACCCGATTCTCCTAATTCTAGCTTCGGTTCTGACGAACCGAACCTGAATAACAATGATTGCCTGAATGCCGGCTCTGATGACTTGACTATAAACGAGAGAAAGCGAAAGCGTATGATTTCGAACCGCGACTCAGCCAGGCGGTCCCGCATGCGGAAGCAAAAACACTTGGAGAACATGAGGAGCCAAGCGAACCAGCTTAAAGTCGAAAACCGGGATTTATCGAACCGGGTTCACTTAGTAACCGGCCATTGCCAACTTGTTCAGAGAAACAACGAGATGCTAAGAACCGAATCGATTTTACTCCAACAGAGACTCGAGAATATACGTCAAATTTTACTAGCACGGCAACTTCAGCAACAATTGTACAATTCCTCTGCATGGCCATGCAATATGAATTACGTGGAACAAAGACCACAAATGATCTTTAATCAACCTATAATAAATCATCATTAAAATTAAACATGCTTGCTTCTCGTAAGCACTATATATTAAACATGGATGTTCCAAAAGAGATTTCTCTCTCTCTCTCTCTCTCTCTCTCTCTCGTTCTTGTAAATTAAAAGATGTTAATAGAATAAAATCGTCTCTAGACTATAGGAGTTTTGAGGTTGTGGGAAACCAAATGGCGGTTTTATTTTTTAAGCAAAAACCAGAGTCATTATGGTGTGTACTAAAAGTCAAAGAGACGACATATTGTTTGGCTTATTCTATATTATATAAATAAATCTAAACTGTTTTCTTTTTCTTCTTATTTTGTCTTTGATGTTGCATTTTCAACTAGCTTTGCTTACTTTTCACACTCTCAAATGCGTGCGTCTCTTCAATCATCATCTCGTCCGGAGGCTTAATTTACTGAATTTCTTAATGTAAATATATGGTTTGAATTAAAGTTATTACGGATTCGGTCGAAACCCACCCCATAGCTCGACTTTTAGCTCCGCGACTGATCTCATCTCATCATTATAGACAATTCAATGGTTAACTGGTAAATTGAGTACAATAATATGTTGTCGAAATATAAACATAGAAAGAGTTTAACTTTTATACATAACACTGAAAGAAAATTTTATATTATTAAATTACTTAATAGATTATTACATATGACTGTTCAGACGGCACGCGTTAGAAGAATAAATTCCTCAAAAGGAGGGTTGAAAACATTTTTAATCGAATGTATCATTTGCCATTATTTCACTAACTAGTCAAGACCATGAATATATCGCTTTATGTTATAATTATTTCTACTATATAGAAGAGTGAGTTTTACTCACTCTTCGTCGTCCGTCGTGGGCCCCTCCCCATAAATAAAAAATTTTGACCCCCCACCCCCATAAACACCCCCATAAATTAAAAAAAAAAAAATTCCCCCCCCCCCCCCCCCCCAAATATTAAATAGGCCCACAAAAATAAAAATAAAAAATAAAAAATTTTGGGTCCCCCCTAAAAAGTGAAACCCATCACATCCAAACTCACGGGAAAAAAAATTAGACCCCATATTAACAAAATCAAGCAATATTAAAAAAAAAAATGAATCCCGTATTAAAAAAAAATAAACAATGTTAAAAAAAAAAATTGTGGGCCTCATATTAAACACCATGCGTATCAGTAGCAAACACTAATATAATAAAGTTTTAAATACGGAAGACAAACTACAATGTTATATTAATCGTGCTTTGAACATAGTATCCCATATTGACAAAATCAAGCAATATATATATAAAAAAAGAGTTAATCTCATATTAAAAAAATAAACAATGTCCACCCCCATAAATTAAAAAAAAAAAAAATTCCCCCCCCCCCCATATTAAATAGGCCCACAAAAATAAAAAATAAAAAATTTTGGGTCCCCCCTAAAAAAAAGTGAAACCCATCACATCCAAACTCACGGGAAAAAAAATTAGACCCCATATTAACAAAATCAAGCAATATTAAAAAAAAAAATGAATCCCGTATTAAAAAAAAATAAACAATGTTAAAAAAAAAATTGTGGGCCTCATATTAAACACCATGCGTATCAGTAGCAAACACTAATATAATAAAGTTTTAAATACGGAAAGACAAACTACAATGTTATATTAATCGTGCTTTGAACATAGTATCCCATATTGACAAAATCAAGCAATATATATATATATAAAAAAAGAGTTAATCTCATATTAAAAAAATAAACAATGTCAAAAAAAAAGTTCAGACTTTGTATTCTTAGCAAACACTAATATAATAAAGTTTTAGATACGGAGCACAATAAAATGAGTTAAACGAAAAATATTTACTAAAAAAAAAAAAATGAATCCCGTATTAAAAAAAAATAAACAATGTTAAAAAAAAAATTGTGGGCCTCATATTAAACACCATGCGTATCAGTAGCAAACACTAATATAATAAAGTTTTAAATACGGAAACACAAACTACAATGTTATATTAATCGTGCTTTGAACATAGTATCCCATATTGACAAAATCAAGCAATATATATATATAAAAAAAGAGTTAATCTCATATTAAAAAAATAAACAATGTCAAAAAAAAAGTTCAGACTTTGTATTCTTAGCAAACACTAATATAATAAAGTTTTAGATACGGAGCACAATAAAATGAGTTAAACGAAAAATATTTACTAAAAATTTAAAAATAGAAGTTCTTCATGGCCCCATATTAAACACCAACCAGTATTAAAAAAAAAAAAAAAAAAAAAAAAAAAGTGGAACCCACCACATCCAAACTCTTCGGAAAAAAATGTGGGCCCCATATATATTAAACAACAACTAATATTAAAAAAAAAAATGAATCCCATATTGAAAAAACAAACAATGTTAAAAAAAAGTGCTTAGAAAATCAAACAATTAAATCAATAATGATGGATTCATTGCCACATGCGTATCAACCCATTAGTGGGAGCACATGAAATTATTGTACAGCAACATACTTAAAATACTTATATATTAAAATAAGATAGAATTTAATTACTTTTTCATTTTTCCTTACTCTAATAAATGTGAAAAGAGATTAATGTCATAAAAGAAAAAATAATATTAAATAGAGATCAAATAATTAATAAGGTAAATTAGTGAAATTTTAATTCTAATTGACGTTTCCTTAAAAAACATGTAAAAAACAACATGACAAGTAAAATGAGTTAAACAAAAAATATTTACTAAAAAATAAAAAATAGAAATTCTTCATTTAAATAGAAAATCAAATTTCTACTTCGTTTCATCTTAAACATATAAAATTAATATAATAATTTGAATTAGAATTATCCAAATCAAATTTTGATAAAAAAAATTATATGTATTACTTTACTATTACTACTGTATAGAAGAGCCAGTTTATAGAGGCAACATCGCCATCCGTATTCGGTCCTATTTTTTTACTTAAGAGTAAAAAAAATCCTTTATATTACCAACTCTTCTAAAAAGTAGATAGAAATGCTTTATTATATTTATTATGTTTACTAAAATAAATATACTTAAAATATATATATTTAAAAAATAACATACAATTTAATTACTTTTTTTATTTTTATTCTTACTCTAATAAATGTGAAAAGAGATTAATATCAAATGAAGATCAAATAATGAATAAGATAAATTAGTCAAATTATAATTATAATTCGCGTTTCCTTAAAAAATCATGCAAAAGACAACATGACAAGTAAAATGAGTTAAACCGAGAATATTTACAAAAAATTAAAAAATAGCATTTCTTCGTTTAAATAAAAAATTAATTTCTACTTTGTTTCGTTTCAAACATGTAAAATTAATTTAATAATTTGAATTAGAATTATCCAAATCAAAATTTGATAAAAAATAATAAGTATTTTACACTTTTAAATTAATCGAATTAAAATTGAAAGTATCAAGCGATGCTTAAATATTGCTATTATTTTATCTCAAAGAGAAGAAAATAGTTTTCTTTTAAACAAATCTTCTCTTTTAAAAAGTATTAATAAATTTTCGTAGCAAAACACGAATAAAATAAAGTCTTAGATACGGAGCACAAACTACAATATTATATTAATCGTATTTTGAACATAGTATGTATGTGTATATATATATATATATATATATATTCATTCTACAACTAACTTTTTATAATCGAAATGTTGGTCACTACAAAGACGGCATAGCCATCTAGTAATAGTAATAGAAAGCGAGTGAGATATGACGTACCAACTTATTGTTTTTAAAAAAAAAAGAAAAAGAAAAATTACTGAAGTCGGGGAATTTTTGGATCAAGTAGAAAGAAGAAAGGACCTTTTCCATATAATAATCAACAGAATGATGACTTTAACGCCTTTTATAAATGTAAGACCCCACCATATAGTGATTAAAGGCTTAATCCAATCAGGCCATGCCATTTTTTAATTAGACACCACAAAATTGCGATTAAGAACCTAATCCAATCAGGCCAGGCCATTTTTTGAATTATAAATCCCACAAAATTGCGATTAAGAAGATATTAGTACTTTTTGGCTTTTCCACGAGTTTGGTAAATAACAAAACTGCTTACAAACCGAAATTAGCCAAAAGTCATATATTGATCACCCCTAACTTCTAATTTTTATAACATATAAATACTCTTGATTCGACCAATTATCTTTTACGATTTTATTCAAAATATCATTTGTAATCTTCAAAATACTCTTTCTAAGATGTAAGTCTTAGCTATCTCTCTACTTTATTTATATCATTCGTCCTCTTTTAACCGTCATAAAACTGTTAAATCTATATTTTCCGTACATAGCTTCAAGGATACTTCGGTAATTTTCATAGAGAAAGTATTTATCAATCGCAGCTTTTTACCAAACATACTTACTATTTATTACTATCAATTTAAGCATTATTCAAATGCATAACTGCTTATCCGTAAAAGCAACTTAACATCTACAAATACAATAGTTGATACTTATCAACTACTTTTAATCAAATAATCTAAACGAACTCTAATAACCAAATCCAATTAGGCCATAAAATAAGAAAGAAGTTGCTTTTGTGTTTATGTCAGACCCATCTTGATTTCCCTTTCAACAAGTTTTTTATTTATTCATCAAAGAACAAAAAGTATTTTTCATTATTTTAGTGCTCAAGTTGAATAGGAATTTTTATTATGCAACGGATATTCCCCTCGTAAGGGCATACATTTAGCAAATTTCATGATAAAAAAGTACGTCATTTGATAAACAACTTCGTTTCTCTATTAGTAGACACGTATAATTTACTAGGCTTTCTTTTAAGCATATTTATTTTGTCACTATACAAGCAACACAAACAAAGAATTCCGACTATCATAATTTATATATGACACATGCTCAACCACTTGATCAGTTGAGTTTATGCAAAAAAAATTCTTTTAACTGCAACGGAAATCTCCAACTTAGGAGATGTGTAACTAAAAAACAAAATTATGACTTGCTTGAGACGCAACCTCTAAATGTCTTGCTATATATGTATAGTTAAGAGTTCATAATTTAATTGGTGGCTAGAATATAAAAATAAATTTTTATTGTTATGCCTAGACTAGATAGCCAGATAAAATTTGTACATTATTTTTATTTTCTATAATTAAAATATTTCGATGACTTATATATTTTGATCTAGTTCAAAATGTCCCATGACAAGCAAAATGCCGCACCTTCAACACTAAGCATGAACCTTGCTGAACATCCATTGACCAAAATCAGGTAACTAAGTAGGCGTTTGGCCATGAAAACCAAATATTTTTCATTTTATTTGGAATTTTGAAGTTAGATTGAAGATGGAGTTGTGTTTGGTTATAGTTTTTGCATGAAAATATTTGGTTTTTTGAATGTATTGAAAGTGAAAAAAGCGAAAAAAAAGTAAAAACAAAATTTTAGGTGTTAGTTATATTTAAAATTTTCATGGCCAAACGCTGATTTCAAAATAAAGCGAAAAAAAATTCTGGAAAAAAGTAAAAATATTTCATGGCCAAACGGGTCCTATGTATACTGCATGTGAGAGGGCTTTAGCATGTGAACTACAAAAACCTTGCAAATAATAAAATTGAGCATCATTGTCACGACCCACGTTGTTGTGAGTGGCACCCACACTAATTTTCCTAGTGGGCGAACCATCCCCTTAACCAATTAATCAACCAATTATCATTTACTTAATCCATTTTAAAATATTCAAGGATATAATCATAACAACAACAACAACAATAACCCAACTGTCTAGTCATGTCATAAATAAATAAATAAATAAATAAATAAATAAATAAATAAATAAATAAATAAAGGTGCCGAAATTCTACTATTACAACCCTAAAATCCGAAAATCATCGTTCAAGGACTCTAAAATATAACTGTTTAAAGAATGAACAACTGTCTATAAATGTAAATAATGTCTGGAATGAAAGTAGACATCAATTTAGAAAGATCTTCAGGCGGCATGGTATGTATAGAAGTAAACCCTCGGATCTGATCAGGAACTGGCCTCAAACTAAATATGAGGTCTGAAAGATGTCTCTGGCACACAATCTACACTAAAACAAAAAGTGCAGCAAGGGAGTATCAGTACAAACACTACGTACCGGTAGATATCATAGGCCAAATAAGAATAGTATCATGCAAACGTTCATAAAATTAACAAAATAGGAAGATAGGCACAACAGCACACCAAATAATGTCCTCAACAAAAATTAGCCAACACAGGAATAAGATAAGTCCAGCCATAACCATCAACAAGAATAATATAAGTCAGATGTAATGAAATCAAATAAGTATCACCATCGTATACCCATGCTAATTGGTATTGTTTGCCCAAATAGTCATGACTTGTAGGGGACCGATGGTGTTCATGTACCACTCGCTCTGGAACTGACCTCGGATCACAAGCCCATAATTAGGCAACATCCTCACCCCCTGTCAAATGTGTCTTTATATATTTATATCTCTGTATCTGATCACAATATGAATCTCAACGTATTTCCAGTCCAACAGTCAATATGGAACATGATTAGTCAATAATATCAATGTCAATGAATACAAGCCACCATGCCACAAAGTCCTAACAAGACTCAGATAAATTCACTCGACACAGCATAAATATGCAACCATCTCAATCAACAAGAAGAGTATATCTTGACTCCTCCTTTTTTAAAACACACCAATTTCATCTTAAGTTGTGGTATATGAAGAAATGGCAACAATATAATCCCACATAACCAGAATTCATACCAACCAAATCATACTTTCTCCTATCAGCTTTACTACATATACAATCAACTAACCAAAGTCTAACTCAAGCAAACCGTAACCTACCTCAGATGCAGAATTGGAACAATGCAAGCTACTCCACAATAGCTTTTTCCTTCCGTAATGCTTCGGAACGTTCGAAGTCTAGAAATGTAATGCTAAGTGAGTAATGAGTCATCTACTAAAACAAGAACAACAATTGGGGAAGAAAACCCAATTACTTCTACCCTTTTCAAACGGGTGAACTATCACTTATTTGCAATTTCATCAAAATCTTAGTCCCAATGATCATACTATCCCCAATTCATGAGTTTCTAATCAATTCAACCCCTTTCAAATATATTTTAGGCTAAAGGTTCCATTTTTACGTGAACCCTAAGTCTCAATATGCAATTTCCACCATTAATAATGAAATTCTCATCCTTGAAAGTGATAATCTACACTCCTAGATGAATATATAACACTAAAATCAACAACCCATCAATTATTTAAGGGTTTACTATTTCTAGGGTTCTAATCTTTCATTCACCATTAGAGGACCTTAAACTAATCATGGAACTTAAAGATGATAATGGAATGAACAACAAAAGGGTTAAGTCTTACCTTCAAAGAGGAGTTTCACCCTAGCCTTAGAAAATCGCCTCTCACTTTCTTGGGAACTGTTTTGGTGTTATGTGGGGAATGGCTTCGAAATTTGGGATATAAAAGTCACTTTCTGCCTTCCGTCGACCCTTTGCAGCGGTCAATGTTTCGCTGCAACGGTCTTGCTGTAGTGGAACTTCTTCCGCTACGGCGGACCTCATTAATTCCCCAACTCCCCACGACTGCAACCCTCGCCAAGCTATGGCGGACTTGCTGCAACGGTCACATCAGACTAGTGAGCTCTGGTTTTTTTTACCAGATTTTCACCCAAAATCTCAACATCAATCCGAGGCCCTACAGACACAAACCAAATATGAACGCATATGTAACAACACACTACGGACTCGCCCGTGGCCTCAGAATTCACAACGGAGGTCTAATATACTAAGTCAACCCCCCAACGGAAATAAGTCAAGTTTTCAAACAAGCGCACAAACACAATCAAAGGCCTTTATTTTTTTGACTTCTAACTCTTTGAGCTTTCATTAAGCTCATTCTTTTTCATTAAGCTCATTCTTAGTCTCGGAAGGGTACGGGTAGGGGTAAAATAGTCACAATTGTTATATCCCGCCTTTTATGCAATCGGATAATTCAAGACAATTGCAGGAAGACAATAAGCAAGACCACATTTTATTTTGTTTGGCATACGAGTTGCTTATGAAAAATTTAGAAGCGGAATTAATGAGGAAGGTCAAGGGCATAAAGGGAAATTCGTTAGCAGTATGACTCGTGGAAATATGGAGGAAGACGAGGGGCAAATTTGGAAGTTGGAAAAACGTTTCATAAATTACAAGAACTAGCCAAAAATACAAAGTGGGCTTAATTTGTTTTTGGAAAAATTAAAGGCCCAACCGGCCATGACATGGGCTAGGCCCAGCGGGAGATTTAATTCTCCAATTAAATAGATGACTAAGTCATCTTATTTGGTCAAATTCTCTAGAAATCTCAAGAAAGGGAAGAAAGGGGTCATGTAGTCATACTTTTATGTTGAGGGGCCTATTTATAAATATGAAAAAATTGGGTGGAAGACTTGTATGTATTTATGTAGGAATTCATCTAATATTCATCAAAGTTCTCTAGAAAATTCAAGAAAATAAGAACAAGTGCAAGAAGGAGAAAAACTTCAAGGCCAATCGGCCAAGTGAAGGAAATTCAAGAAAATTACAAAAAATTTCCAAAAATCATTTCCTACCAATTAAAGGGTCCCTAGCAAGTTGGAGTGTTCATTGGAGCAAGAAACTACATGTTCTTGTGAGTTGCAAGTCTTATTCAAGAAGGAAGATTAGAAGAAAAGGTAAGAATTCATCCCTTCTTATAGGTTATGGATGTTTGTGGATGTTGTAGTGTATGATAATGAACGAAATTCATGAAGAACAAAAATATGGAGAGTGGCCGTGCATGTCTATATGTGTGTGTAGGAATCATGCCTTAATTATTTTATTTAGTGCTTGGTTGTTATTGTTGTGAATGTTATGTTGATAATGGAAGTGGGAGGATATTAGTGAAGTGTAGCCGTGTGTATGCATGATGTGGCCGTGTAGTTGTGGTGTAGGGTGGAGGAAGATGAGTTAATTTTATTTAGTGCTTTGGTTGTTGTGGAATGAATTCTATATTGCCAATAAAAAGCTTAATGATTTTAGAGACACTATGGTAGTTGGAGACTTGCGGTTGAAGTTTATGTAAAATGAATGTTATGTTCTTACATGTATGGAAGACAATGATATTGGCATGGTGTTGTTGGTATATGAATTATAATGTTGCTAATGTTATTATTGAAGTTGGAAGGTTTTGAAGAAAGTAGCATATTGATTGAGTTGTGGTAATGTAACTTGGATTGAATATGGAGATTGTTAGTATGGTTGTTGTTATTGTGTTGTTAGTTTGGCCGGGTTGAATTCCCGGATTGTCGTTGGTTGAAATTGGCCAAGTCGGACTTGGTGGGATGGAGTATTTACTGGGGAAGTGCTGCCGAAATTTCGGTAGCCAAGTGTCATTTTAAGATTTCAATTCTAAAGGCACTAATCATATTTGGTAAACATGACCAATTTGTAGATTTTGGCGGATTTGCAGCTTGAAGTTGGAATAGCAAAAGGAGCGGAAAGAGGTATGTAAGGTTTCCCCTTCCTTTCTTGGCATGTCTTAGATGTAGTAGGCTGGCATACGTACCTCGGGGACAATCCCTTTCCTAGAAATTCGAGATTGAAAATAGTTACTATTCATTCAGTAAGATTGAACCAAAAGTGCATGAATTGTGAAAGAAATGTCTAAATATCCTAGAACTTGCAAGGATAAGACCCGATTACCCTAAGACCTTCATAAGTAACGTCATGACACGTAGTATATGTAAGTTGTGTACGCCACCTCATTTGACTCGAGGGGGCCCACCGTGTCCCGGATTTTCTTTAGTGCCTTGTTTATTAAACGATAAGTGTTGTAACTACTTTAATGAGAACACTTCTATGACGATAATGATAACGACGATGTAAAGGAAAGAACAGGGCTATGGTAAGTATGACAAGAAGGATTCCATGACTAAGAGCCTTAAGTCAAGAGTCTAACGAGTGCAGGAAAACGTTAAACTAGTTCTTGATCTTTAATTCTATTCCTTAGTTATGAAACTATATTCTAAAGATTTCAAAGCACAAATTAACACATATATGAAGTCCATGATTTCACTCCTCGTTTTCTTTTAATGTTATATTCCGCGGATAGTCTCGCCTTATAAATGTTCCTTTAAAGCGAGGCACCGTAGTAGTCGATGGTGGGGCAAACCCAATGGTGGGGCAAACCCAATGGCGGGGCAAACCTCGGAAGAACGCCGAGTCCCAAAGTGGGAGATAAGCGTAAGGCTTGTCTTAGGCTAATCCCGCATTGGTCTAGGCTAATCCCGCATTGGTTCGGGCTAATCCCGCATCGGCTAAAGTTACCCCCGGACTCGGGAGGCCGGACGCGGGCTAATGTCGTATATGTGCTTCGGACAGATTATGTACGTATATGAAAGGAAAAGATAAGCATGCGTGGTATCCGCCACGGGCCCTTACATGTACGGGTTACTCTCTTATCTCTTTATATGATCTATGACCTCATAGTTGTTGCATTTCTTACTTTACGTTCTTGATGATGTTTTCATGCCTTACATACTCGGTACACTATTTGTACCGACGCCCCTTCTTGCGGGCGCTCGCGTTCATGCCGCGCGTAGTCGGCGAGACGGCGGATTTGATCCTTAGGAGCTACCAAATTCGCACTTGACAAAGACCCGTTGTTCGAGCCTCACTTCCGTGGTACTCTTTTGTGTATATATTTTCGGGCACGATAAAGACTCGGCCCTTCCTATGTATGAGCGTACTATGTCTAGAGGCTCGTAGACAGATTTGTATAGTCAGTTATGTACAGTTAAATATGTGGTATTTTGGCATTTTAATGCCGTTGTATGGATCGATAGTGAAGCTAATTAGTCCATGTTCATAATGACGCTGCTAATGTTAATGTTCAGTTCAAAAAAAAAATAATACGGCACTGTTCATACGGCTTGCTAAGAGGTACAGGTAAAATGATAGGTAAGGGGTGCTCGGTACAAGTATCGGGTACTCGTCACGGCCCCTAGACGGGTCGTGACAACAATGCTCATAACGACCTAGCGGGTCGTTACATTCATGAAACACGCGCAATACAATTATTTAGATCAATCAACAATAGGTACTTTTCAAGTATATAATCCGCAAAATAAAGTGAAAACCTACTATAACAAGTTAAATTATATTAATGGTGTAAATATCTTTACACCGTCAGTGTATATAACCGAAGTCATAATTTCTTTTAATGATTTTTGAATTATATATATTGATATTATAAAGAATTTACACTGTCAGTAATTTTAAATTATTGTAGATCCTAATCTGTAAATTTTCAAGTTACATGTCTCATTTACTTGTGAATATCTCTATAAGTGATTTGATAGGATATACTCCCTCCATCTCAATTTACGTGATGCACTTTGACTAGGTGCAGATAGTGGTGGAGGCAGAATTTTTACCAAGGCCATTAAGAAAACGCCTAAAGCTAAAAAGATTACAAATTGTGGAAGTAGGAATTGAACCCATGTCCTCTAACAGAATTGAATTTTCTAGCTATACCATTGACCGGAGCTTTAGGCTTATGTCAAGGGTATTATTTTGGCTACCCCTACTGTGTTGAAAAATCGAGTTCTTCAGACACCAAACAAGAAGTTAATTGCGGAATATAAGAACACAAGGAATTTTACCATGGGACACACCTTGTTGAAGGGAGTAAAAACCCACAACTAACCCTCGTAGAATTTAATTACCTCAAAAATTTCACGAAACGAGCAGTTTTAAGTTACAAAACCAATAACCAAAGGGACTATAAACTTAGCACCTTTCACTCCTACCATTAACCCAATTATAGCTACCCCTTTCAAGACTACACTCCTCATAGTCTAGAAAGCTTAAAACAAAACTTCACTATTGATAACCTACAACACACTACAAGAAAAAAAAAATTGGCAACAAAATTATTTTTGTTTCCATAGATTGATTATTATTGCAAAAAGTACTTTTGGCAACAATTTTTTTTATTGCATAGACTTTTTTCAACGGCTGTTATTGCAACAACGTGCAACAACTTTTTTTTTTTGTTGCCAAATGTACTTTTTGCAACAATAATCAATACTATGACAACAAAATTAAATTCTTTGCCAACAAAAAAGCTCTTTGCCAACAATAAAACTAAGTTGTTGCCAAATATTAAATTTTTTGTTGTCATTTCTATACTTTCTTGTTGTGACAATACTTCTGAAAAGCAAATAGGTTACAACGTAAGAACAAAAACTCAAAACTAACCAACTCAAGACTAAGCAGCAGCTTTCTCTAGAAAAGATTCTTTCATTGAACAATTTGAATCACTCAAAGCACTCCTCACAATGATTGCTATTTGCCAAGAATAATCTCCGCACTTTTGTGAAATAGCATAAGAGACAATAGCATCAATGTAGTGCTTTATATAGTGGTGATGGCTAAATTACCCTTGACTTTGATCTCCAAATCCTAATGGAATTTGGTTAAGGTGGACTTGGTTTCCTTATTTGTTCCGACCTTCAAACGGTTTACTTCTTATTCCAAAACTCTTTCCATATTGATCACGCCCAACTGTAGTCCTAAAAAGGATAAGTAGTCGCTGCAAATATAATCCGGTTTAAAAGTCCGAAGTCGAATCCCACATAGAACTAACGTTAGTTATAACTGTTCAATATCACTAAAATTACAAGTTCGAACAATTTTCTGAACTATAACGATTAAGATTTCTATTTTAAACTACTTAACTAATAACTAATAAAGTAGTAAAATTATCAACTAAAGAGGATGAAATTGAAAACAAGATTAAGGAGGCCTAGGTTATGATTTCCCCAATTATCGGAATTCTTCTCACTATGTTATCTATAATCTCGCCGATTTATTCTCTACGGATCGTGAGCACTCAACTTATAGTAATTCTCTCTCGATCAATCACAATAATTTACTAGACGTATTCTCTCGAACTACCCTAGCTAGTAATTTCTCACTGCTCACCATGACCACATCAAAGCTTCGTTATCTCTAGTCCTGCTTTTAAACCCGCCGTATTGATCTCTCATATACCTAAAAGAAGTGATATTGTTCAATAACTACCTAAATATGAATTCTCTCTCCAGCAACACCTAATAAATAGGAACAACTAATCAATGGCCATTCAATCAACTAAAATAAGCATGTAGTTGAACAAGTAGAAAATCCAACGGTTCAATTATATTAAAACTTAACAAGAATTCATCCTACAAAAGGTTCCATCAAAACCCTAGATAAGGTTCTAGCTACTCATAATATTGTTTAAGAACATAGCATAGAATTCCATAACAAACAAGTAAAAGAATGGAAGAAATTGAAACTCTAAGTTGAATCCCGTCACTTCCTCTCCGTGCTTGTTCTTGCCTCCAAAATAATGCGTTCCTATTATGTGCATCCTTCCCCTCCCCAAAAATATGTCGTTAGGGGTTTATACATGACCTAGGTTGTGTAGGAGATCGTTCAAGTCCATCTAAAGTCAAACATAAAAATCTAAAGTCGCACGTTTGTGGGCTCGCTATGCATGGAGGTAGACGAGCACCTCCTCACCAAGGTTCAACAGTTGCACGCTATAGAGGATGCTTTTGGCATGACTTTGCTGTTTTGTGTCACTGCCAACATCACTAGCACGCTTGCTTGGCTCACGAGGCGAGCAAGTTGGCCTCCTTCTGTTCCCTTGCTTCAATTTCGTGTTAATTCATTCCTTTATACCTCTTTCCACCCAGAGCACTTCCTACACACATAAAACACGTAATAAGCTCAAAGTAACCCAATAATACATAAATCGCACAACTATAATCAAGATATGAGGCGATAATGTACTTTAAATATAGACTTTTTAGCCGAATATCACATATGTGCAAGCGTAGCAATACTTCGATGTAGAAACTGTACTCTTTACCACACATTTAACCCCTAAACCCAATTCCTCATGGAATCCTTCTTGTGCTTAGAATCTGTTTCACAACTTCTGATCAACTGTCATCTGCTAATTAGGACCTTGTTATTCATTCTCTGCGTAATACTTTTCCAACCCAATTGTCAGCATAACCAGTTCCTCCAAGAGACTTTCTAATGACCTAATTCTTTTGTAATTATTGATCATCAAAATTTATTAGATTCAGCTCAGCTCAACAAAGGGATTTAATATTTAATATATATATACATAAAACAAAAATTTGATCCTATATATATAGGTGATTTTCCGACAAAGGGGGTTCACCCCCTTCCTTCTATCTAGATCTGCTCATGGTTGCGGAGTTACTAAAACAAGTCATGATAGATATTTTTATGGTTATAAACTATCTCTTTAAGAGTATAATTAAAAGTCTCAAGTTAATCATTTCTAAATGTAAAGAGGTTTTCCTATCATTTTTTTAAGATAGCTTAAAAATAAAGTGCATTTGTAACTGAAGTAATAGAAGTTAAAAGGTAGACGATAAAATTGTCAAAACGCAAAATCAATCGATGCAAATAGAATAAGATAGGTAGAGTCCGGAACCAAAATGCCCCAAAAAAAATCATGTGGAACCAAAATACCCTAACAAAAAAAAAAGTGACAAAAGTACCTTTAGCGCAGTAATTTATCGCGCTAAAGCGATTCACGGAGACGGAGCCATTGCCGGCTTTTAGCGCGGTAAGATTTTCTTTCGGGTTATAGAAACAGAGAAAAAAATTTCTATAACACAGTAAAAATGCGTTAGAAAAGCTTGATACCAAAAAAAAAAAAAAAAATTGGCCAACTTTATTTTTTGCAACATTTAGTGTTTTTTTCATACTTTGACCAACGATTAGTCGTGTGTCAAGGCTATGAAATGTCAATATTTTATATAGAATCTGATATTTTTTTCTGCGTATAATAATGTAGGCTCAATACATCAAGGATACGTAAACGTTCGGATCGTTATTTTAGTGGTTGAAAAGTTGTCCGAACTAAGTTTTGTTTGTAAACTTTAGGTTTAAGTGTTCGTATACATAGACGTCCATTTTTGTTTGAAGACTTGTTGTCATTAGCTTAAAGTTTTTTATTTTTAGGGTTTAGATTTAAGTGTGTTATTTTTTAAAGCGTAACTTTATTTCTAATATACGCGGTTTTTTTCGCTCGGACGTTCGATTTACGTGATTTTTTTTTTTTTTGCAACATATTCGAAATAAAGTTAGGCATTAAAAAATAACACACTTAAGGAACACTTAGTGTTTTTTTCCATAAAAAGATCGCAACATCTTATTTTAATAAATCTTTTCTTTGACCAACGATTAGTCGTGTGTCAAGACTCCGAAACGTCAATATTTTATATAGAACCTGATATTTTTTTCTGCGTACTATAATGTAAGCTCAATACATCAAGGATACGAAAACGTTCGGATCGTCATTTTAGGGGTTGAAAATGTGCCCGAAGTAAGTTTTGTTTGTAAACTTTAAGTTTAAGTGTTCTATATACATAGACGTCCATTTTTGTTTGAAGACTTGTTGTCATTAGCTTAAAGTTTTTTTTATTTTTAGGGTTTAGATTTAAGTGTGTTATTTTTTAAAGCGTAACTTTATTTCGAATATACGGGGTTTTTTGCGCTCGGACGTCCGATTTACGCGATTTTTTTTTTTTTTGCAACATATTCGAAATAAAGTTAGGCATTAAAAAATAACAAACTTAAGGAACACTTGGTGTTTTTTTTTCATAAAAAGATCACAACATCTTATTTTAATAAATCTTTTCTTTGCAGCACTTAGTATTTTTTCCATACTTTGACCAACGATTCGTCGTGTGTTAAGACTCCGAAACGTCAATATTTTATATAAAACTTGATATTTTTTTCTACGTACTATAATGTAGGCTCAATACATCAAGGATACGTAAACGTTTGGATCGTCGTTTTAGGGGTTGAAAAGGTACCCGAAGTAAGTTTTGTTTAAGGTTTAAGTGTTTTATTTTTTAAGGTTTTGATTTAAGCGTGTTATTTTTTAATCAAGACATAACTTTATTTTGAATATAAATATAATTCTAAAAAATATAGGGAGAAAAGCTAGTTATAAAGTGATCAAACTTTAGATGGTCATAACTTTGCGCTCGGACGTCCGATTTACGTGTTTTTTTTTTTGAACTTGCGTAGTTTTTCGAGATCTATGCGGACAAACCGTCGCAGCAGAGCCGATTTAAAAAAAAATACATTTTATCCCATTCAATTTTAATTTTCCCCCAAATTGACATGAAATTTTCAGTTTTATTTACTTATAAGATGATGGTACGCAATAGATTTCAACGTAAAAATCCCGGGGTAATGTAGCTGTGAATGTCAATTTCACTTCTGCGGTTTCAATTTTTGAAAATAAAGCTGACTAATTTTCTCGACATATAAAGTTGACTAAAATAACCTTACAGTCAAACACTAAGTTTTTTCAAACAAAACTTACTTCGGGCACCTTTTCAACCCCTAAAATGACGATCCGAACGTATACGTATCCTTGATGTATTGAGCCTACATTATTGTACGCAGAAAAAATATCAGGTTCTATATAAAATATTGACGTTTCGGAGTCTTGACACACGACTAATCGTTGGTCAAAATATGCAAAAACACACTAAGTGTTGCAAAAAAAAAGTTGGCCAATTTTTTTTTTTTAGTGCTCGCTATTTTACTGCGCTATACAAAAAAAAATTCTTGCAGTTAAAAACCTTTTGGCAACGATTTTATTTTCAATAAATCTAAACCCTAAAAATAAAAAACCTTAAGCTAATGACAACAAGTCTTCAAACAAAAATGGACGTCTATGTATATAGAACACTTAAACCTAAAGTTTACAAACAAAACTTACTTCGGGCACCTTTTCAACCCCTAAAATGACGATCCGAACGTTTACGTATCCTTGATGTATTGAGCCTACATTATTGTACGTTAAAAAAAAATATCGTGTTCTATATAAAATATTGACGTTTCGGAGTCTTGACACACGATGAATCATTAGTCAAAGTATGAAAAAAAACACTAAGTGTTGCAAAAAATAAAGTTGACCAATTTTTTTTTTTTTTGGTACTGTTTCTATAATGCAGTATTTTATTGCGTTATAGAATTTTTTTTTTAACTGCTTCTATAACGCAGTAAAATACTGCGCCAAAGCAGTTAATCGTTCTGTCTCCGTGAACTGCTTTAGAGCAGTAAATTACTGCGCTAGAAATACTTTTGTCACTTTTTTTTTTGTTGGGATATTTTGGTTCCACATGGTTTTTTTTTGAGGCACCGGACTCAAGACAGGTAACCGGCCGGATGTGACCTAATTATAATTGACAGATTGAATATTACTTATGTGGAATAAAATGTTAGGCTGGCCTGGTCTGCTATTTTTAAAGGAAACATGTGCTAATTAGTGGTTGGTAAGGACCAAAGGACGGCTACTATCCAATCCCTTTTTACTTAGTTGCTTATTTTTTCCCTATCACGTCTTTGATTTGGAAGCTCCAACATGCCTTTAATATTCTCTTTTGTTTTCCTCATTACACCTTTCAAATTAGATGTCGATAAAGGCGTCAAGAAATTGGAAGTGACCATGTGTCTCTTCCTTTTCTTCACATCTAAGTTTACTAAATAGATGAGTATTCTAGAGTCAAACTTTTAAATCACAGCATTGTATGTTTGCGTATATATTTTTGATCGTTATAGCAAAATGTTTTATTTATAGCAAAATGTTTTATAGAATGCATATAACATAATAGAAAAATTGATTATAAAAAAAAGTTAACTGTTACAATAAAATATTATTATAAGTGATTATTGTTATAGAGAGATCTGACTATACTACCTATGTTTTCAAAGTTAATTGTTCATTCCAATTTAAGAAGCGCATGCATGCACGTGTTACATGCCCATTATATTTCTTCTTAGTATCCTATGAGAATCTTAATTTAGGGGTTGTTTGGTCGACTATATATATCGACAATATTACTTTCAGCATATGATTTTGTACAAAATATATAATATCTAATGACATTTAAAAAGAGAATTGTCATATTGCTATTATAGTATTTTATTGGCAGCATAAGATAAAGTAATCTCCAATTAATTAATTGATGCAGTGTTTGGTTGGCGGTATTAAATAATCCACGTATTAAGATGTAAAACAATATATATATATATATATATATATATATATATATATATATATATATATATATATATATATATATATATTAATTAATTAGCAATACAGGAGTAAAATTATTTAAGGACAGAACTGTTCCTAAAGTAGGTAGTATTTCCTACAAAATATTCCTTGTGTTATTATATATTCACCCGTATAACATGAACCCCTTTTTTACTATATATTATGTTTTTCTTCAAAATCTCTTCTTTATTATTTGCCCCTTACATAATTCTTATATTATAATTCTCGTATAACTAATATAACTACCAAATCACCCCTTAGTTTTCAGTATCCTCTCTCTTTAGGGATGCTATAGATCTCAAATTAGTTAAGAAGTAAGTCCTGATTCAGTGGTAAGTTTGGTCAATCCAAATTAGGTCCACCAAAAGCTTGATGCATTATCCAAATCTTGGTTCACAAAAGCAGAATCCTTAGATCTTTAAGAAACTGATAAAAATTAGGATGAGGGCCAATGCACTTTGATTTAGTCCCTTTGTTAATAGTAGTAATTCTTCCGGTTCATATCATATGATGTTTTAGTTTTTATATTTAATTTCAATTAAATTGTTTTTTCCAAATTTATCCTTATTTTGGACAGGTGAATTATACCTAAACAAGATCATATTAGATAGACAACATTTAATTAATGATAATTTAATGAGAACACATTTTACATGTATGAGGGAGCCAAGACCAGGGTAAGGATAGTGGGAGGAGACTTGGAGCACTTCCCAGTGGAGATGGGGTTGCATCAGGGATCAGCTCTTAGCCCATTTTTATTTGCTTTAGTGATGGATTGTCTGACGCGGCGAATTCAAGGTGAGGTGCCATGGTGTATGTTATTTGCGGATGACATAGTCTTGATCGACGAGACACGCAGCGGAGTGAACGCTAAGCTGGAGGTTTGGAGACAAACTCTGGAGTCTAAAGGATTCAAGTTGAGTAGGACCAAGACAGAGTACATGGAGTGCAAGTTCAGTGACGTGACACATGAGCCTGACGTGGAAGTGAGGCTTGGTACCCAGGCTATCCTAAAGAAAAGAAGTTTCAAATATCTTGGGTCTATTATACAAGAAAATGGGGATATTGACGATGATGTCTCACATCGTATTGGCGTAGGGTGGATGAAATGGAGGCTTGCTTCAAGAGTGTTCTGTGATAAAAAGGTGCCACCAAAACTTAAAGGCAGGTTCGACAAAGTGGTTGTGAGACCGACCTTGTTGTACGGGGCAGAGTGTTGGGCAGTCAAGAGCTCTCAGGTCCAAAAGATGAAAGCTGCGGAAATGAGAATGTTGCGATGGATGTGTGGTCACACCAGGCGAGATAGGATTAGGAATGAAGATATCCGGGATAAGATTGGAGTAGCATCAGTGGAGGACAAGATGAGGGAAGCGAGGCTAAGATGGTTTGGGCATGTGAGGAGGAGAGGCACAGATGCCCCAGTGCGGAGGTGTGAGAGGTTAGCTATGGATGGTTTCAGAAGAGGTAGGGGTAGGCTGAAAAAGTATTGGGGAGAGGTCTTTCGAGACGGGACATGGCGCGAGTTCGACTGCGAGGACATGACCTTAGATAGGAGGTTTTGGAGGACTCAGATTAGGGTAGAAGGCTAGTAGGTAGTCGCTGTTTCGATCTATAGTCTATTGTCCTTTGTTTCTTGCTAGTATATGTTATTTCTTGTACTTCGATTATCTTATTTATACGTAGCGGCCTCTTCGCTCCCTTTTTCGAGGCTCTATTTTCACTTATTCGCTTTCTTTAGTTTCATTTGCATTTTGCTTTGAACTACTTGTACTTATCTAACCTTTCTCATTGTATTTTCTCTTAAGCCGAGGGTCTTTCGGAAACAGCCTCCCTATCTTCCGAGATAGGGGTAAGGTTTGCGTACACTTTACCCTCCCCAGACCTCACATTGTGGGATTTCATTGGGTATGTTGTTGTTATTGTTGTTGGTGAGTAAATTGATTACTGCAGTTACTTCTTTTATTGGATTGATGTGGTTGCTTTTTCTTTGAGCCAAGGGTCTCTCGAAAACAACCTCTCTACCTCCATGGTAGAGTTAAGATCTACGTACATTCTACCCTCTCCAGACCCCACTTTGTCAAATTACACTGGGTGTGTTGTTGTTGGTAGTGGTGATGAGTAAATTTCTTAAGAAATATGTCCAAGCTAAAAATATCATATAATATAGACCCAGTAGTTAGAAGGGACTATCTTGCAACATGTCATCATTATCTCCAACTAACCTTGACATTATTGCATAAATTGACATAACTTCCATAAACATAGTTCCAAGTGTACTCCTGATAAGTACAGTTAAATCTTTGATAAATTAATTGTCAAACTTATGTGAGATCCACAAGCTTAAAGCCTTTGAACTTTGAAGTGCCTCATTTAATTTCAGAAAACAATAGCACTCACAATAACTGCTCAGACCAGGAATAAAGCCAAAAAAAAAAAAAAAAAAAATTGAAATTTAAGCTTTACATAGCTTTGATTTTTTTTTTTTTTTGCCACTATTATTACACTGCGAGTTCATTTTTGCTCCAATGGTGCGAAATATTTTTGTCGCATAAGCATAGCATCCAGCCTAGATCTATAATTAATACAGTGAAGCAGGGAGAGAGAGAATTTATAATGTAAAAGGTGAATTATGTTCATTAGCTGAATTATATATAAAGTTGTGTTGTTAATTAAAAAAGTGAATGTGTTATAAAATATATATATGAATGTCCATATAGTCTAGGTTTTCCACATGTCCTAAATAAGAATAGGTACATGTACATTTGGTGGCATGTATGAAATGAAGAAAATGAAGCAAGGTACATGTACATTTGGTGGCATGTATGAAATGAAGAAAATGAAGCAACACAAGTTTTATTTTAACTCTTGGTGTTGTCATTGATGACTTCATCAAGAGATTTACCATCTCTATAAATAGATGGTTAAGTTCTCAATTTGTAAGTGATATCAACAAGAAGTGAAATATAATCTCTCCCTCCTTTCTACAAAGTTATTAGTTTGCTTCTCTTGTTTATTTCAATTATATAGTTTATAACACGTTATCAGCACGAGTCTCTAATATTTTATTTGAGTTTAGCCCATATCGGTACTACTGCCTTTGAATCATCCATGCCTTACTGAAAATCAAGGTATTGTCCTACCCATCTAAAATAATATACCTATGCAGAAGTTTTTGTTATTTAAGGGGTTGCAATTATAAATCATCCGGGAAATGGTTCACGACGGTGTATGTAATCAAGTATTGTTTGCAATTCTTCATGAGGTTTGGGTATCTAGTAAGTTATACTTGTATCTTATAATAAAAACGATTTCCATCACGGGTAAAGTGATTTGAGCCTTTTGCTTATTATTGTTGAATATTTTTAATTCACTTCTAATGTTACATGCTATGTTTATATATGCGTATGTCGTGATTATTTTGGTACTTGTTTTTAGAATGATCCCAGAAGTGACATTCATACTTCACAAGTCTAAAGTATCACTAAATTTATTTATATTTATGGATCATGATCACTGGAAGTGATGATTCATATATAGGCCTCCATATTGTTATTTATATTGAAAATATGTTAGAGAAAAATCTCTACATTATATGCATATCTCGATTTGCTCCTGAAGTAGCAATATCTTAAAAGAAATTTTAAGCTATCACAATTTGATATGCTTAAGGCCCGCACGTTCGATGATTGTGTTCCATTTTTTGAAGAATGAGAACTTTTGATATAAGCTAGAAATATAGATCCATTCCCTGAAGTGAATGTGATAATATATAGTAAAGCCTACAAATATAAACGTGCATTTGATTGTGAAAATATCATGATCCATCTCCAGAAGAGGTAGAATAATTGAAAAGAAATATTCTGAATATTATATGTTTTTCTCCCGAAGTACTAAACTCATAATTTTGCTCCACGAGTAGCAAACTTTGAATTCTACCCGTAAGTAGTAAGCCTATGTATTTTACTCCGAAGTAGTAAGGTTTTTAATTCTACTCCCCGAAATAGTACAACTCTGAAATCTACTCCCGAAGTAGTAGAATTCAGAAATTTACTCCTGAATTAGTCATCCTTTAAACTTTACTCCCGAAGTGGTAAAACTTGAAACTTTACTCCCGAAGCAGTAAAACTCTGAAACTTTACTCCTGAAACAGAAAGAATTACCAAAATATCTGAAGCAATGTCTTCTTGTGTTTGAGCAAAATAACGAGCCATTGATGAGCGTCGTATTTCAAGCACATTTAAATAATCAGGTTTCATTCCCCGAAGTGAATGAACAAATACCACAACTTATCTCCTGGAGGGATAAAATACAAGGAATGTAGATGTTATATTTTTGTGGTATGAAATTCAGACATTGCTACACGTACCTGTCGTACGTCGAAACATATTAAAGCATCATTCTAAGGAAAAAGGAAGCAGAGTAGGATGCTTTCTCCTATAACCACATTAATACATTATGGTTAGTTGTTATTGATTTCCTTGAAGGAAATAACAATTAATGTATCTCTTTATGAAGGATTTGATTATTATGTATTTGAGTTTAGATACAAAATACTTAGTTAATGATGAATCTCCCTGAAGGAGATGTTTGAAATATTGAAGTTTAGAATTCAATATTTATTTCGTGACACCAGTAGTGTCGAAATTTGCTTTCATGGTACCAGAAGTATTTAAGAAATATTTGGTAATGGAAATTAATGATCAAAGGCTTCAGAAGAGATAATTATTTATTTACAAGTATCATGACACTAGCAATGTCCAAATAATATCTGATTATGATAAATAAATTGAAGTCTCTTGAAGATGTTATATATGATAATACCATTCATCGTAGATCGTAATTGGTACATCGGAACATTGTAGTAGACCTGAAGTTTACTAACAATAAAATTGGTTATCATATTGAGACTACAAATGATCGGAATATTAAATATCTTCAAGTTACTATGGGTAAGAAATACACAAGTGAAATGTTACCCAAGCATGATGAGATCATATACCACAATAAACCAGAAGTTTATTGATATACAATTTCATGCAATAGTAAACCAGAAGTTTATTAAAATAAATAGCACTCGTCATGGTAAACTTGATGTTTACGGGTACAAATAATTTTATCAATTGACATGACCGTTTTGGTCATCCTGATTTAAATCTGATATGCTAATTGAGTATTCAAGACATATTGAAGAACCTAAAGATTCTTTAAGAATTTGTTTGTGTTGCTTGTTCTCATGATAAATTGATTACACCAGCTAATGTTGGGATTAAATTCTCTAAATTTGAAAAATATAAAAGGTGAATGTGGGCTCCTTCACCTGCGATGTGATGTCTTAAATAGATGCATCTATGAGACGGTCACATGTATGTTTATTGTCAACTGGCAGTTTGACATTTACGAAGTTGCTTGCTCAAAATGATTGAGTTGAAAGCATAATTTTCAGAATATGTAATCAAGACAATCATCTTGATAATGCTGATTTATATCTAAGTTGGCTTGGCATTAAATGCCTCCATAATATAGCCAAACCATTGCTTATGAGAACAGAGTTTCAGATGTTAGTCTGAGATATGATATATTGCATACAACAACACTTGTATGCTTCAGATCAATAAATTTTGATAAATTCTCCCTTCATATTTGGTTCAGGGTCAGGAACTAGATATTTCCATCTTTTAGCATTTGATGTGCGGTACATAATTAATGGATATATCATGATGCACACGGATGGATTTTCCCAAAGAAAATGGGGACATATGTCACTAAAATAAGGAGGAGAGAATAAGCGACTAAGAAATATGTTGTGAATTATCATCGGTATGATCCTCGGATAATTCAAGTCAAATCGGAAGCATTTGCCGACCCAACTATTTCATATTTCATCCGCAAAATGCTCCTAATGTCCCCGAAGGACGAGTCTACAGCATGCATGAAGCGTGGTAGATTAATCGGTTCCAAATGCAATAATCATTGAAAAGAAAGAGGAGCAAATGATCAATGATCATTATAAGGAGACAATGTGCTCTTGAAGAGCCTACGACATAACACTTTATGAAACCTTATGAGAGGTTAGGTACCTAAAAATAATGAAAGTGATGAGATCTCAATAAGTTATGTCACATTGAGAACTGATACAAATGATATATCGTCGACGATATCTTTGGTACAATATAGCGCAATATTGTAAAAGATTGTGAGGATCTAAATTCTACGTCTATTAAAGCATGCTGACGTAGAAATTATTATCAAGTGAAATGACGCATCTTGGTAAGCATAAAGCTTATTTGACCTGCTGTCCAGACACCAGAAGATGTCATATCATTTAAATAGAAATAGATGTTTTCACATCCTATATGAATTACTTGACAAAATTTATATGAAAATTTACGGAAGGGTTCAAAATGCTCGAAGCATATACAAATTCTTGGGAAACTTGTTTATAATCCTTAAATGGATTAAATGAATGTCCGAAATCGCCTTAATGAATATTTATTGACGAAGGGTACCAATAAGATCATGTTTACCCTTGTCTCTATATGATAATCGAACCTTTCATATTATTATGCAAGTTGGTGACTTGAATATTATTGGAGCTCTTGAAGAGTTTCCAAAAGCACTTGATTATATCTGCTGAAATGAGAAAAATGAAATGGTCCTGAAGTACCATATATTTGTGCAGTTGATGCATTTATATATCTTGCTATAACTACATGCATGATATAATTTACTCCAACATGGAGTTATTGAAATAGATCAACTGCATATTGCAAATGAAAGCCCTGACATGAATGTATTTGTCCTAACCAATACTGTCAAGTGTGTTGGACATACAGGGTATTCATCTGATCGACATAAGAATTCAATCCAGATGTGTTATCTATTTCCATGAAGGATTATTGTCATGACAGTCAAATCATAGAAAGACAACAACAGATTATGAAGCAAGTCATGATGTACTTGTCCTGATTGCAACAATATTATATGGCGATGATGCAACTCTATCTGAGAAAGGAAGATGCAAATCATCAACCAGTTCGTCAAATGATCATTTGACAGATCTGATAAAAGCTCTGTCAATCTCAAGATTTGTTGCATCATCGTCAAGAATTATGTGATGCTTTAATCAGGGGGAGCAAATACGCACTGTACTCTTTTTCCCTTGAC
Source organism: Lycium ferocissimum (assembly GCF_029784015.1). Classification (NCBI taxonomy): domain Eukaryota; kingdom Viridiplantae; phylum Streptophyta; class Magnoliopsida; order Solanales; family Solanaceae; genus Lycium; species Lycium ferocissimum. Next base: position 20,379,571 of record NC_081352.1, read on the forward strand.
CAAGGTTTTGTCCCATTTGGGTTTTCCTGACAAGGTTTTTAATGAGCGACTCTCAAAGCGTATTACTAGATATGTGTACTCTTTTTCCTTCATTAGGACTTTTTCCCACGGGGTTTTTTCCTAATAAGGTTTTAACGAGGCACGTCATCTATTAATGGTTTGAAGCAATTTGGGCGCATGTGGTATAACCGCCTTAGTGAATATTTATTAAAGGAAGGCTATACAAATGATGCAATTTGCCAATTTGTTTTTATAAAGAAAGTAATATCGGAGTTTGTTGTACTTGCTATATATGTTGAAGACATAAACCTTATTGGAACTCCTGCAGAGCTCAAAAAGGCAATTGATTATTTAAAGAAGGAATTTGAGATGAAAGATCTTGGAAAGACAAAATTATGCCTTGGTTTGCAAATTGAACATTTGACAAATAGCATTTTTGTCCATCAATCTGCCTATACAAAGAAAGTGTTCAAACGATTTTATATGGATGAAGCACATCCATTAAGTACTCGATGGTTGTTCGATCACTTGATGCGAATAAAGATCCGTTCCGATCTCAAGAAAAGAATGAGGAAATTCTTGGTCCAGAAGTACTATATCTTAGTGCAATTGGTGCACTAATGTATCTTGCCAATACCACAAGGCCTAGCATAGAATTTTCAGTTAATGTGTTAGCGAGACATAGTTGTGCTCCTACAAGGAGACACTGGAACGAAATTAAACACATATTGAGGTATCTAAAGGGGACTATCGATTTGGGCTTATTTTATTCTAGCAATTGCAGTCCCGATCTTGTTAGTTATGCCGATGCAGGGGTATTTATCGACCCACACAAAGCTAGATCTCAAACAAAGCTATGTATTTATTTGTGGGGCACCGCCATATCTTGGCGATCTACAAAGCGATCTATTGTGGCTACCTCATCAAATCATGCCGAGATAATAGCTATTCATGAAGCGAGCGGTGAAGTTGTGGCCGAGGTCAATGATACATCTCATTCGAAAAAAGTGTGGTTTGAAATGTGATAAAATACCCACAATTTTATATGAAGATAATGCAGCATGCATTGCCCAATTGAAAGGAGGATTCATAAAAGGAGATAGGACAAAGCACATTTCACCAAAGTTGTTCTTCACACATGAGCTCCAAAAGAATAGTGATATCAACGTGCAACAGATTCGTTCAAGTGATAATATGGCTGATTTGATCACCAAGTCTCTATCAACCGCAACTTTCGAGAAGATGGTGCACAAGATTGGAATGCGAAGACTCAAATACTTGGACTGAAGTTCTCATCAGGGGGAGTTAATACATGTTGCACTCTTTTTTCCATACAAGGTTTTGTCCCACTGGGTTTTTCTTGTAAGGTTTTTAATGAGGCAACCAAAATGTATATTATTAGAAATATGTACTCTTTTTCCTTCACTAAAATTTTTCCCATTGGGTTATTTTTAGTAAGGTTTTAACGAGGCATATTATCTATCAATGGACATCCAAAGGGGAGTGTTATAAAATATATATATGAATGTCCATATAGTCTAGGTTTTCCACATGTCCTAAATAAGAATAGGTACATGTACATTTGGTGGCATGTATGAAATGAAGAAAATGAAGCAAGGTACATGTACATTTGGTGGCATGTATGAAATGAAGAAAATGAAGCAACACAAGTTTTATTTTAACTCTTGGTGTTGTCATTGATGACTTCATCAAGAGATTTACCATCTCTATAAATAGATGGTTAAGTTCTCAATTTGTAAGTGATATCAACAAGAAGTGAAATATAATCTCTCCCTCCTTTCTACAAAGTTATTAGTTTGCTTCTCTTGTTTATTTCAATTATATAGTTTATAACAGAATGAACTTTGTCCAATTTGTTTACAACAGAATTTTTCAAATATGTTTTACTCCCTCTGTTCACTATACTTATCATGTTTCACTTCTCGAGAGTCAATTTTCCTAATATTTGAAGTTAAATTGAATTAGATTAATTTAATATTTTAAAATTAAAATTTAGATATTCGAAAACTATACAAAAAATGTTATAAGTTGCAATTTTTCTCATATTAATATGAAGAAAAGTACATCTTAAAATGTTGCTCAAAGTCTATCGAGAAACAAAACTTGACGAGTAAAAGTGAACGGAGGGAGTACTTTGTAAATTTATTATGTAAATGTGAAGAGATAATAGTCAAAATACCCCCCAACGTTTGACCAAAATGCCAACTACACACCGAACCTTTGCGGGGGTCCTATTACCCCCCTGGACAAATTTTTTCAGTAGCAAAATGGCCCTTTTTTGCTGATGTGGCAGTCCAATCTGCCAACCCCCAAATATTAAATGGCGGTTGTCCACACGCGCCTGGCCCACGTGCCACGTGTTTAATTTTGCCCCATTTTTTTATTAATTTCCCCCTTCCTCCATCCATCTACTCTTCTTCTTCAAAAAAAAAAAAAAATCTCTCAATTTTTCATACTCCATTTTTATTAAGGATCTGAAAACCCATACCCAATTCTCCTTCATCTTCATCAACATTATCATCATCATCATCATCATCTTCACTAGGAGTTGAAAAAAAAAAAATCACACCAACTTGCTCAAATCTAATCCAAACAAACCCAAATGTGAAAGGAAGCTTCCTAACACCAAATAGAACAAAGTTCATCCATTAATTTGATTAAACAATCAAGAATTTAGAGAAACCCATTTGGTGTTCTTCATAGCTTTCTCCAAATTCTTAGCAATGGAGTTTAATTTTCTCCCCAAATCAACTCAAAGAATTAGTGCTTAAATAACTCCAACCAAGCAACAAGTAGCAACTCCAAACAAGCAACTTCCAATCGATTTTCTTTAGCAAGATTAGATTTTTCATCCTTATTTTTTTCCGCATTTTTCCTTTTTCTTTCTTGATTTTTCATTTTTTTTCTTGATTTTCGTTTATGGTGGAAAGTTGTTCTTTAACAAGTTGTTCGGAATCATATGTGGATTTTCTTCGGTTGAGATTTTCGTTTATAATGGATATTATTTTGACAACAAAAAATGGGGATGGATATTAAATAGGGTGAAGATGAAGATGAAGATGAAGTAGCCTAAAAATGGAGGGAGTTCAAATTTTATCTACTTGGCATCATATGTGGCACTTAGTTGGCGTCCAAAACAGGTCGATGCAGATTTTTAAAGGCCGTCACGCGTCAATCGGGCGGTGTATTCACGCTCTCGCCACATCAGCAAAAAGGGCCATTTTGCTACATCGAAAAAATTTGTCCGTGGGGGTAATAGGACCCCGCAGCGTTCGGGTGTAGTTGGCATTTTGGTCAAACGTTGGGGGGTATTTTGACTATTATCTCTAAATGTGAACGTGTGTGTATATTGTTGCTATAAAGGATGCATTTCAACAGTATATCAGAAATAGATGGATATTGCAGGTCTACATTGTTAGATAAGTCGACAAGATATGTATACATTTGCAAATTTAATGTTTGTCACTTGTGTATATTAACATACTAGTTGCAAGGGATCCGTGCTAAGCCCGGGCCCAAACTCAAGATAAAAAAATATAGTACTTTCTTCGTTTGAATTTATGTGAAAGTGTTACTATCTTGAGGTGTCAAATAATTTTCCTTTGATTATAAATTTCTCGAATTTTTAACAAATATTTTCAATCATTAGTTATGTTGATTTTGTAGTGCTTTTTGCGTAGCTTTAAAACATGTAAATTTTATTTTAAAACACTTGAAGAATCTATACTCGAATTAATTTAAAAAAAAATGGGTTGACCCTCATACTCCAAACACCTTCATATAAATTGGCCCTTGTCGTTTGATTATCTCCATGCCGCTTCCACTTTATCGATCCAATCAGCTTGTTTAGTTCTGATTTTGATTTTGTTTGTTGAAAATTAGTCTTTTCCTAGTTTGTTGAACAATAATTACACGAAAAAGTTGTCATGAAAATTAATATATCCCGACTTGTGGGATGTTGAGTTGGTTTCTTGTACGGTTTTGAGCATTCCTTACCTTATGAGCTACTTTTTAATTTGTGATCGAGTTAGACTCAAGATATATTATAAATGAGTTAGACTCAAGATTTATCTTTTATAATAGGGAAAAGGTCAAAAATACCCCTCTACTTTGGAAAAAGGACTAAAAATATCCTCCGAACTTATTTTGGGTCAAAAATACCCCTCTCATCCTTAAAGTTTTTAAATATACCCCTGTCTTGATGGAAATTATCCCCCAAAATAACCCGAAATTATTTTTTAAACCCGCTCCATCATTTAAACCCGACCCAACTAAATAATAACTCATAAGATCTCCTTATTCCCCCAATTCCCTCAAACTTCAAAGCTACGTATCGGGGGAATAAGGAAATCTTATGGGTTATTATTTAGTTGCAGAAAAGAATGAGAAAGAATTAAAAAATAATTTCGGATTATTTTGGGGGATAATTTCCGTCAAGACAGGGGTATATTTGGAAACTTTAAGGATGTGAGGGGTATTTTTGACCCAAAATAAGTTCGGAGGATATTTTTAGCCCTTTTTCCAAAGTATAGGGTTATTTTTGACCGTTTTCCCTTTATAATATGGTATCAATGCCTCCTTCTCAATTCTTAATTTATTCGATGTTGGGAACACTTCAATTGACAGGTCTGAACGTGTTATAGAGTTAAGTTGTCTGACATCAATTATGACATGTGAAATTAGTCTCTATAGATGTTGTTGGACAAACCTCCCCATAAATTAAGATTCAGGAGTCATTTATTAACAAATAGTAATTGGTTTCAATTTTTTTTCTAAAAGCATTTGTATTGTAATATATTAATAGTCGTCAATACCCAAAAAGAGAAAAACGAATAAAATCAAGAGTGGGGATAGAGCAAAGAACAATGATGCAACTTATTTGTCACGACCCAACTAGGGGCCGTGACGGGAACCCGATACTCGTACCGAGCACCCCTTACCTATCATTGTACCTGTACCTCTTAACAAGTCGTATGAACAGTGCCCCTTTTTTTTCCAAACTAAACATTAACATTAGCCACGTCATTATAAACATAGACCAGTTAGGCCTATCACTTTATACAAGACAAGTTAGATGCCAAAATACCACATATTTAACTATACATAATCGTTCCGTACATATAGTCGTACGAGCCTCTAGACATAATACACTTATACATAGAAAGGGCCGAGTATATCATGTATCCGAAAATATATACACAAAAAGTCACGGGGCATGAGGCTCCCGAACAACCGGAGCATAGTAAGTGCATAGCATAGTAAAGCTCTTAAGGATCAAACCGAACAATGTCGGCGCGCCCATGAAAGCAGCGCCCACAAGAAGGGGCGTCGCACGAATAGTGTCCCGAGTATGTAAGGCATGAATAGTAATATACGAGAACATAAATCATGCATAATGACATAAAAAGAATTACAACTCAAGTCCCGGGATAGAAACATAACCGTATATATATAGGTGCCCCCGGCGATGCCGTGCTTTCTTAACTTTCCTTACTCATTTATATATATACATAAATGCATAAAATATAGAATATATATTATATTGCCGAGGCGTCGTAAACGATCCATTTAACCATAAATATGCACATCCGCGTCCGGGCATCCCGCGTCGGGACGATATCAAGTCATGTAATGCCAACTATTAGTGGATAGCGTATATAACGCTCGCCATTACCTCCCTTTTTCCCCATAAATATATGAAAATTTCATGTATGAATATCGGCGTCTATAGCGCCCATGAATATATGAAAATTCCATGAATAAATATCGGCGTCTATAGCGCCCATAAATATATGAAAATTCCATGTATGAATATCGGCGTCTATAGCGCCCATGAATATATGAAAATTCCATGAATAAATATCGGCGTCTATAGCGCTCTGACTCTGCTATTATATAGTATACTTATACCATGTTCATTTATTAGCGCGCATATAGCGCTCTGATTCTGTTATCATTATCGTCGTAGAAGTATTCTCATTAAAGTAGTTACAACACTTATTGTTTAATAATCAAAGCACTAAAGAAAACCTGAGAACAGTGGGCCCACCTCGAGTCAAACGAGGTGGCGTGCTCAACTTACCTATAATACGTGTCATGACGTTACCTATAAGGGCCTTAGGGTAATCGGGTCTTATCCTTGCACGTTCTAGAATATTTAGACACTTCTTTCACAATTCAAGTACTTTTAGTTCACTCTTACTGAATGAATAGTACCTATTTTCAATCGCGGATTTCTAGAGTTAGGAAAGTCCCGAGGCGCGAAATCAAACCTATACGTCTAAGACATGCCAAGAAAGGAAGGGGAAACCTTACATACCTCTTTCGCCTCTTTAGCTATTCCGAATTCGCGTCGCAATCTCGTCAAAATCTGCAAATTGGTCATATTTACCAAAACTCTTATTAGGGTCCTTAGAGTTAGAATCTTAAGGGAAACACTTGGCTACCGAAATTTCGGCAAAGACTTCCTCCGTAAATATACCATCCTCAACATTCAACATAGCCAAATTCTCAACAACAACAATCGGGAATTCAACCCGCCAAACTAGAAATCATAATGTCGCAACCATATTAACAATTTCCAATTTCAACCCAAGATACATTCTAACAACTTAATCAATATACTACTTCCATCAAGACCTTTCAACTCCAATGAAAACAATAACAACCTAATAATTCATATACCAACAATATCATACAAGTCTCATTATCTTCCATGCATGCAAGAACATTATATTCAATTCAAGCACTTCAATCACAAGCCTCCAACTTCTACAACTTTACAAAATTATTATGCGTTCATTAGTAACATAGTATCCACAATACAACAACAACCAAAACACTAAATAAAATTGACTCATTTCCTTCCATACCACACCACAACCACACGGCTAACACCATATACATGCACAACTACAACCTCTTCAAAAATCATTCAATTTCCATTATCCACTTAGTATTCACAATAACAACAACCATATACTAGGTAAAATAATTAAATCATCATTTCCATCCACACACATATACATCACACCCCACAGCTACACTTCCATCTTTATGTTCCATATGAGTTTCATCCATTTTCATGCACCACAACATCCACAAATATCCATAACATACAAAGAAGGATGAATTCTTACCTTTTTCCTTAATTCTTCACTTGGCTAGAATTTGCACCTATATGAATATAAGCTTCCTTACTCCACCAATCACCCCACTTTGCTTAGGACCCTTCAAGGAGTTGTTTGGCTAGAAGAAACAAGTTGGAACTCTTCTCTTTTCTTTTCTTTTTTTTTTTTTTTTTTTTTTTTTTCTTTCTCAAAGTGGCCGAATGGCCATGTCTCCTTTCTCCTTCTTTCTTTTGTTCTTATTTTCTCTTGAATTCTCTAGAAAATTATGGAATAAGATGACCATAAGTCATCTTTTAAACTCAAGCCTTAATTCCCATATGGGCTTGGCCCATTAAGAAGGAGTTGGATGGCCAACATGGCCCAACTCAACACAAGCCCACTTTTTTTTGTCATCCAATTCATGAAAAATTATTTTCCAAGTTCCAAATTTACCCTTCGTCTTCCTCCATAATTCCACGAGACGTATTGCGAATTTTCCTTTATGCCCTTGACCTTTCTTAATAATTCCACTTCTAAATTTTTCATAAGCAACTCGTATGCCAAACAAAATAAAATGTGGCCTTGCTTATTGTCTTCCCGCGATTGTCTTGAATTATCCGATTGCATAAAATGCGGGATATAACATTATTTATCATATTGTTTTCCTAATATTGAGATCGTGAATCTTGGAGATCCACAATAAAAATGAAAATTTAATCATTGATCATCTAATCTTAGGTCATGAGGTGCTTCTATCATGTTTTAAGATCGAGATAGAAAATTACCACATTACTTAAGTCTATTTTTAAATGTTGATCATAGATCAAACACCCAGAATACAATTATTGTTTTACCGCATAATTAATTTAATAGCTTGGACACATTAAGAAATTAACTCACTCCTTCTTGATTAAATAAAAATTATTTACTTCAAACTAAATATAAAATATCTAAAAGTATTCCGATAAGGGGCCAAAAAGATCCTTAAGTAGTTGGACTACACACCAATTGTAAAAACCCATGCGACATTGGGCTTCATTACTACTATCCCCAACTTTTGTAGTCTCCTCACATGATCTTTTTTTTCTTTTTCTTTCATTTCACTTTACCCCTAATTGAAGCTTTAATTACCTTAAAAGTTATCACCTATTTTGATAAATTTGAATAACTATATGTGCTTTTTAATACGACAAAGAGTGATGATGTGTAAAAGGTGATAGTGACACTACAAAAATCTATATTTCAACCAAATTTAAATGTTTTTATCCATTTTACCCCTAATTGAAGTTTTTATTATCTTGCAAGTTTCACCTATATTGGTAAATTCGAATAACTATATTGACTTTTTTAATGCTACAAGGAGTGAAGATGTGGAAAAGGTGATAGTGACACCACAAAAAATCTATTTATTCAACCAAATTTAAAACTGATCAAAAAGTTCGTTGTCTTTCTTTTATGTGGAAATGATTATCTTCATTGAACACCATATGTAAGTCCATATTCCTCTTCCTATACTTCTCCATCAATATCCTTACAAGATGAATGACTTCTGTAGTTGAACGTCCCTGCATGAATTCAAATTGGTTCTCAGTAATAGATACACCCCTCTACACCCTTATCTCCATTATTCTCTCCCAAACTTTCATAGTGTGGCTTAGCAGCTTGACACCCATATAGTTGTTGCAATTATGAATATCACCGTTGTTATTGTATAATGGGATCATTGTACTCCATCTTCATTCTTCAGACATTTTTGACGTCACAAAAATGACATTAAACAACCCAGTTAGTCCCACCAAACCTGATTTACATGCGCTCTTCCAAAATTCTGTGGGGATCTCGTCTGGTCTTTCGCTCTCCTCAAACTTTATACCCCTAAAATATCCAAAATCTCGACAAATCTCAGAGTGGTCTAAATTAGGGCTGTTCACAGTTTTGGTTAAAACCAAAACCAAACCGAATAAAAAAACTGACATTTGGTTTGGTTTGGTTTTAAATTTGAAAAACCGATAATATTTGGTTTGGTTATGGTTATAGTAAAAAATAACCGAATAAATAACCGAACCAAACCGATAATTATATACATAAAATTTATAATTATTTATATGTATAATATTAGCTTTTCATAAATAATTAAAGATATTTTATACTACCTTTTAATTATTAATTTAATTTTGGTCTACTTATTTTTAAGGCCCATGTCTTAAAAGAATATGTCCAACAATCCAAGCCCAACTCTAATAAGTCGTAAGCATAAGGGTAAAAGTAAAAACCCTACTATCTCTTTTCATTTTACATTTCTGATTTCTGCTCCAGCCTAAGAACAAGAGAAGCAGAAGCTCACGTTTCTCACAAACTCACAATCATAGACTCACAGTGAAGGCTCAAGAGCAACCTCAACTCCTCAAGTACAAGACTGTCAAAGTTTGAGAAGGTTTGTAAGAATTTGTTTCGAATTTTAAGTTGTTTCCTTTTTTGTTTCGAATGTTTTAGTTGATTTTAAGTTGTTTCCTTTTCTGTTTCGAATGGTTAAGTTGATTTTAAGTTGTTTCCTTTGTTAGCTACTTGATTTTAAGTTGTTTCCTTTTTCTGTTTCGAATTTTTACCTTTATTTTTTCTTGTCCGAATGGGTCCTAAACTTCTAATATTTTTCAGATGAAAATGACAGAGGTTGAAGATTTGGAGGTTCCTAAAGATAGTTCAGTAACACCAACATCTGCTGTAACTCAAGCACATGGTAATGCTCCTAATACTTCTTCCGTGCGTAAACCTCCTAAAAATAAAAAAATAACTATTGCTTGTAGTCGAGACCCTAGCCTTGGGGATAATGGTAGAAGAACATCTGAAATTTGGGATCATTACACACAGTTTACTAATAAAATGGGGGAATTGAGGGCAAAATGCAAGTACTGCCCCAAAGACTTGGCTTGCCCTTCTAATTATGGGACTTCTAATCTTTGGGGACATTTGCTTAACAAGTGTGAGAAATACCCTTTTAAGACCATTGATAGGAAGCAGACAACACTCAATATTAAACCTATTAAAGGAGGGGGGCAAGGAGGTTTGGAAAAGGTTGTTTATAATGTTGTCGAAGTTAGAAGGGCCATTGCCGAGTTTGTTATAATAGATGAACAACCGTTTAGAGTCGTTGAGGGGGAAGGCTTTAAGAGGCTAATGGTGGTTGTTTTGCCTAATTTTGAGTTACCTTCTCGCATTACTGTTGCTAGACAATGTTTAAAAATTTATGAAGAAGAGAAACAAAAGCTTAAAAAGCTTGTTAAAGATCAACGTGTTTGTCTCACTAGCGACACATGGACGTTAATCCAAAATTTGACTTATATGGTCATTACTGCTCCTTTGGATTGATGATCAGTGGAATTTGCAAAAAAAAAATTCTTAACTTTTTTCAAACTCCAGATCATAAGGGTGAGACAATTGCAAAAGGAATTGAAGCTTGTTTGTTAGATTGGGAGATCGAGAACATATTCACGGTGACACTAGATAATGCATCGTGTAATGATCTTCCGCAATCGAATACTTGAAAGGGAGAATTAATGATTGGAATGGTGTCATCTTGGGAAATGATTTTTTACACGTTCGGTGTAATGCTCGTATCTTGAATTTGATTATAAAAGAAGGATTGAGTGAATAAAATGAGTCCATTTCTCGGGTAAGGCGTCTTTGTGAAATATGTTAAGTCTTCTCCTACAAGATCTGCTTCCTTTAAGTCATATGTTGAGAAGGTAAAACTAGACACCCATGGCCTTTTGAGTTTGGATGTTGAGACGAGGTAGAATTCTACATACGTGATGTTAAATACAGTTGTACAATTTGAAAAAGCCTTTTCAAGAATGTATATTGATGATCATAAGTACTTTAACTATTGTCTTGAATTGAGTGGAACGGCAGTGCATCCATCTTCGGAAGATTGGAAGAATGTGAAAGTATTTCTCAAGTTTCTTGAGATTTTCTATAAAACCACTTTGAAGTTTTCGAGTACTTTGCATGTTACTTCAAATTGTTTCTTCCATGAGCTTTTTAATCTTCAAAGCATAATTGTCCAAAGTATTCGAATTGTAGTGATTCAATTTTTTTGATATGGCTAGGAAGATGAAAATTAAGTTTGATAAATATTGGGGTGATTTTGAGGATATGAACATGTTGTTATTTGTTGCCGTTGTGTTGGATCCTCGCTACAAAATGAAGTATGTGAAGTTCCTTTTTAACAATTTTTATGATCCTTTGGAGGGAAATGGAAAGTCTACTAAAGTGATGAACACTTTATCTCGCTTGTATAATCATTATAAGAATTCTATTTCTGGGCCTTCTAGTGAAAATATTGGAGATCAAACTAGTGTGATGAATTAAATTGGTGCAATGAATAGTTCTGATGTGTGGCAATCGCAATGGGAGAAATTTCTTGAAGATGAGAATGATGTTGATAATAAGTCTGATCTTGAAAAGTATTTGATGGATGATTTGGAGAAGACTAAGGATTTCAATATCTTGACTTGGTGGAAATCTTCATCTGAAAGATATCCTATTGTCTCTAGGATTGCAAGAGATGTGCTTGCTATTCCTACATCTACTGTTGCCTCGGAATCAGCTTTTAGCACCGGTGGTCGGATACTTGATTGTTATTGAAGTTCTCTATCGACAAAGACGGCTGAAGCTCTTGTTTGTTGTCAACAATGGTTGCGGTCAACATCTAAAGAATGCAACCTTGAAGACCTTTTAGAAGAAATTCAAAAACTTGAGATCACTGAAAAAGGTAATTTTACATAATTAACTATATGAATATTTGTTTCACTTGCTGCAAATTACTATCTTAGAAAGATAGTTGTTGAAACTTTGAGCTTTCTATGGTATTTTAGCTAATTGTTGCCACTTTAATATGTGTTGCTACACTTTAACAACTCTTTGCTACATTTAAATATGTGTTGCTACATTTAAATATCTGTCAATGAAGTTTAAGTGCAGATTCGATGTATCAAGAATATATTCTTTTAATTGGAAAAAAGTGATACGACCTCCTTCTTTAGATATATAACATGTTCATTAACTTCTGGTCTTATTTTGGATCTAGTTATTTGGATTTTGAAAGAAAAAACATTTATATATTTAGACTCTGCATAAATGACATCACTATCACAAAATTGATAAGTAAAAATTATGATAAGAATTTACTGAAGAATATCATGGTAAAAGAATTTCACATGGACTTTGAAAATATTCTTTAGGGCAGTGGAAGAATGAAAGTAAGTCAATATAACTTTATTATCTGTAGGTAAACAAATTTTTTCACATACAATGGCTTGGGAAGTACATTTTCCTTTAGGTGAAAAGGAGGAAAAAGCCTCTTTCTCAACATGTTGTGTTAAGGTAGGTTGTATAAGGAAGACTCACCATCAATTCCTTTTGCGTTACTCTGCATTCTGTTGTTGTGGAGGATTATTTTTCCATTTTGAACCTAGACAAGAAATGAGCTCAAACTCAGAACTTACACGATTGGAGCATCCAATAGTTGGCATTTTACTAAATTGTTGCACTTTAAGTTTTGGGGCAAAGTTGCTGCTATATTTGTTGGCTGAGCTGCTATACCTTTATGTTTTTAGACATTTAATGCCTAATATCGTGATTTCTTTTGCAGATTCTCTGGGCATTGTTTTGAGCATTGATTAGTTTGGAGCTTAAGCTAAGGAAGATGGTCGAAGTACTTTTGATTATATTCTGTATTCTCTAGTTAGTTTAGTTTAAATATGTAATTTTTTCATTTTAATGGACAAAGTTGTTTGTATTTTGGAACCTCTGTTTGACTTGTTCTTTTGAATCTAAACTGTGTTGCAAGTTTGGTCCACCTGATTTGCATCAGCATGTCTTTCCCTCAATATGCAGCAAAGTTCTCCCTTGTGGGCCGTGAGGAAAAAAGAGCTTCATAAGAAATTTGAAGAATGTAGAGAGAGAATATTTGAATTGTCACAGCTAGTCATAAACCGAAAAACCGAAACCAAACCGGTGGTTATTATTTTACTTGGTTTGGTTATGGTTTTAGACATTTAAAAACCGACTAAACTGGTTTGATTATGGTTTTAACCAATAACCAACCCAAACCGAACCATGAACACCCCTAGTCTAAATCACCCAGCACAATATTCTTGTCCCCCTCTTCATTCAAGAGTTTATATAAGTATATATGTTTGCTATACATAACACGACACTCTGTGCCTGTCTTCGTGTGACCGAGTGAACTAACTAGCTGGCTGAATCAACATGTGATATCAAACATACTAAATGCGGAAATAACACTGACACATGCTAATCTACTAAAAGTCTGACTGAAATATCATAAATGCGAAAATATTGAATAAGTCTGAATAAGTAGCCGACAAGGCTAACACAAAACTGCTAAACATCTGACTGACTGGACTATAGTCTATGAAGCCTCTAAGAATAATGAAGTCTGACTATTTACCGGGACAAGGCCCCCGGCATACCTAACTGACTTGAAATACTGTAAAGTGTAATAACGCCCCGAGGGAACTGGGCCTCACCAAATAGCTGGTACGATAATCCTAGCGCTCTTAATCGTCAACCTGTAAATCGTTACCTGCATCGTGAAATGTAGGCCCCCGGGCAATAAAAGGGGACGTCAGTACATTTAAATTGCATTGGTATGTAAAGCAACTGAAAGAAAGAACAGTAAATACTGAAACTGAAACTGAACTGAACTGAAATAAGGAAGTAAAGATATGAATACTCCCTGTTCTAAATGAGGAACCACCTGTTTATCTGAGTAAATAATCTGCGGCCTATATATATATATATATATATATATATGCACAAGCTGCGGCCTCAGGCCCAAGTATACGTATACATAACTGCAGCCTTAGGCCCAATAATATAAGTGTTCATCATTAAGCAATTTACATAAAAGAACTGAGAATCATGTTGAAAGATACAACACTGACATGTCGAGCAATGATTCACTCATATGTGTATTCATGAACTGATTATGAGAACTAAAGCTTTAACTATTTATAAACATGCTGAGTATTCTAGACTGAGACTCATGGGTATCAAACACAAGTCTATATTGATTACGTACTGAGCTAACAACATTCGGAATGAAAGTCAAGAATGAACTATGAAACTAGAGAATAGAAGTTCTGCAACTATTCAAGGAACTAAGCTTAACTATATTTCTGAGGCAATTGGTAACGTTGTAAACGAACGTGGCGTAGGAAGAATCATTAACATTCCCAAACGTAGAGAGTTAGCCGTACATACTTTAATTCCGGCCTTTGAGCATAATAAAACGTTCGTCAACTCTTTCAACTTTAATCTATAGCAACATAAGTCAAAAGGATTCCATATTAGCAATAATATCCATGCTTTGGTCACCTAAGCATTTTATCAAACACTTGGTTGGCATAAAGCTCCACAACCTTCTTTAATGGTGTTTCCCTCACCCAATTCTCATTCTATTACTTCTAGGTGATTCTACAATCTCAATTAGGTGTAATTAACATCATTCTCCATCACCCATATGATTACAACAATCTCAAGTCAACAATCCAAAACCCTACTATAGTTCGTGTAATTCTCTTTACTAAACCCATTTACTCCTCTCCCAAGAACTCATCAATTCACTACTATGAATGATTAGAGAGTAGATCATTACCTTTTGAAGTTCAATCCTCTTGAATTCGAGTTCTAGGGTTTCCACGTCCAACAATTATGTTCTAATCACAACTCTATCGATTAGAAGGGTTTACTCAAGTTAGAAAGAATTAGGACTTGAATTCAAACTAGAGTCATGATAAAACTTACGTTGGACGGTTCTTGAGGCTTAGGACTTGTTCTCTCCGACCTTAGGATGATTTTTCGTAATTAGGGGTGTTAGGGAAATAAACCCCAAGCTTAAATATAAGAGAAAACACGAAAATTTGACTTTTGACCAGAAACCCGACCTTTTTTCGCGATGGGCCCATAATGCATGGCCATTGCGGGACCCTTTTCAGGTCCCTGGTCAGAGAGGGTGTTTTTGGGTGATTTTCCCGCCAAGCAGAAGCATCGCACGCCCTCTCAGGCGCGGCTTTTGTCGGTTTTGCATAGTGTTTAGTAAAATGGGCATAACTTCTTGTACAGAGTTCTGTTTGGGCTCCACAATATATCGTTGGAAAGGTGTTTCAAAGGGGTAAAACTTTTATGTTTTAAGTTTTCTCAAATTGTCAACGGATTTTCACGAAATTGGGCTGAAAGGCAAACATATAAAAAACTAAGCCGATTCTATCGAATCTTAAGCACCTTATTATTAGCCATGTTGAGATGATCATATCTCCCTGTTCTGATCTTTGATAGGCCTGTTCCTTGTATGGTTGGAAAGGTATTTCCACGTACTTTGACTTTCATTGAGGGTACTTTCCCATATTCCCAACTAATCAAGGGGTTATAGTTTCCCGAAGTAGGCTTGTCAACCATTTTCGGAAAGCGTTCAAACCTTCAGTTTTTCCACTAAAACTCTAACGATACGAGTCTAACCTTAGTTCTATGATACGGGGTGTAACACTATCTTTGTTAAATGTGTGCATATCTTCACTTGGTCCAGGTCCTGGACCCTCTTCTCTCTCGCCTTGGCGAGCTATACAACTTCGTATCCCCCTCTTTGTCCAGTAGTTCTTCATATAAGTGTTCAAACGCTGCCGTTCAAACATTTCCCCTCTTTACCTTCTTGTCTTTGCTCTCCACTCACTCCATATAAGCATCATTCTTGGCTTTCACTTTCCCTTTGGTGTGCTCCATTCCACCACCAATCCCCTCGATGTCAACTAGCGTTACCCCTTGAGACCCTCAGCGCCTCTCTAGCTACTTCCCTAATGTATTTCCTTGTCCTATCTCACGTACTGTTTGCATCTCCACTACTCCCCCTGAACCCCCATCTCTACTAACTTCTCCCCCATCTCCTGAGCTCTGAAAGCATCCAAGCCACCCCATTTGATCCTTGATAGGCCATATAGAGCCCCATTCTTCTTCTTCCTCTTCCACTTAATCTCTAAATTCATTGCCACATAATATATATATATATATATATATATATATGTATAATTATATATAACTGTATGTATGTACACAACATATAGGGGTACGCACATAAATCGAACGAAAATAAAATTAATATATTGTACAAAATATTTCAAAACAACATAAAATCTAACAAAACCATCTCAATTATTATAAATGTACTCTACGTTAAAGAATTTGAAAATCATAGTATTAGAGTATCGTAGAACATCAAAAAGCTTGTATCTCAACTACTACACTTGCACTATTGTCACACCCCTTTTGGCCCACAAAATATAATGTGTATGTTGAGTTCAAAAGGGTTTTCAAATCGAAAGTGATCCAAATGTGTTTCAAAAGAGATCATTTCAGAAATAATAAGAGTCGCCACTTGACAATGGCTTTCGGTGTGCCAAGTCACCTAAAAAAGTAGTTATCCCTTTAAGAACAGGTTTGACTCTAAAACAGATCAGCGATAGATATTCCAGTTAAGGAATTCTGTTGATCGAGGGGAAGGTGTGAGGCATTCCTCGAGTCCTATGGTTATAGAACGATCGCTTTAATTAAATCATATTGGCTTAAATAGAAACTCAGGCAGGTAAACTCAAACAACACTCAAGCATGCGCACAAGAAAAATTCAAAAATAAAGTCTGAATTATTACAACCCGAAATAAAAGAAAAATGTGAGAAAACAAACATGTACTACCCTATGCTAAACTATACTAAGCTATCCCCGACATCACAGGGTCTTCTCCACGAACGACCTTCAATTTATTTATTTTTTTAATTTTTACCATTGATTTTCTTTCGGGACATTCCGAGAAATGAATACATGATATTGAAAGCGATTAAAATAAAAAAAACATACAAGCAATTAACAAACCTAAAATTTGCCTACCCAACCCAATTTCCAACCCAAATCATTTCATTAATAATCAACATGATTCAGTTAACTCAAGTCACTTGGTATCTTCAATTCGTAAAACCACCATATAGAATCGAACGCACAAAATTAATTCCCTTAATGAAAAAAAATCGAATAACTGATTCAAGCTCAACCATACTAATTTAATGAAGAGTGAAAAAGAAAGCAAGCCAACCACATCTTAATAATACGAACGAAACATAGCAATTAATCAACCACAAAGATCAATTAAAACATAAATTTAAATAGGCATGAGAGTAGAAATGGACCTTTTTAGACACAACTCCTTCAATTAGTTGAAACCAGTTGAAACAAGAAGCAATCACGAACTTTACACTGCTAACAAAACCCAACAGCGAAGAACAAAAATCGACAAAGAGCCGATAAGCGGAATTCGAACCTCAACCGATAACTTCGACAGAAAAACAGGGGTGTTTCAGAGGGGGGTTCGTTTTGGGTTTTGTGGGGGTATTTAAAGGTGGCAGTTGGATGGAAAAGCAGGGAAGACGATGGTGTTTTTACGGTGGTGTGAAGATGGGTGTCTTCGGGTTGTTTTCGAGTGGTGGTTTGTTGGACTGTGAAAACTGAAAATGGTAGATTCTAGGTGGTGGTTGTGGGTTTTATGAGTAACTAAAACTAGCAACAACATGGTGACCTAATTATTTATTTTTTCATGGTAAGAGATTGTGAAAGATTAATGATGGCCTTAATGGAGGAAAAGGGAGGGGGAGGTGTGGAAATCGTCCAGAAGAAAAGGCTATGAGCCCGTTTGGATTGGCTTATTTAGGTTATTTCATTTTTATATATAAAAAAAAAAAATAAGTTGGGGTAGTCCAACTTATTTTTTTATTATAAGGTTTGCTTTCACTTATGTTCGCTTTTAGATAAACCAAGTTAAATCGGCCAATTATTTTTTTGAGAATTTTATTTTAAGACAAATGACTTTGTTCCCGCCACCAAACACTCAAAAAAAAAAGTGAAAAACAAATTTATAAAGCTCCAACTTATGTGCCCAATCCAAACGGGCTCTATGGCTGCTCTTCTTTTTGTTCCTCCTCCGTTAGCTGTTTAGATCTTTTTAAAATTCCCCCAAAAATGTTTTATCCGGCTAATGGGTGTAGTGTTGTGTGTGAACTTTTGGGAGTGAAGAATGCAAAACGTGCACTCTCAGAAGGAAAAATCACATGAGCAAAGTTTGTTAGGAAATGATAAGAAGGAATCTTGATATGTGGCACAATGTGATTGGTTCTCCTCTTTTGTCTTTTCTTTGTTTTAGTAAAAAATTCAATACACTCGGTAAGAATATTAACCGCCTAATTTTAGACTAAGAAAATACAAACTTATTTATTTAAACCCAGTTTTTTTAAAAAAAATATTATTTTTTTTGAAAATTTTCTCTTTATCTTAATACGACTCTACCTTTGTAGATTTTTATTCTCACAACAAAACAAACTAAAATCAGATAAACTCTAAATAGCAATATTAGACTCAAAAGAAAAATTTAGACACTAAAAAGGTGAAAACATCCCGAGGCGGATCAAAATTACGTGGCTACAACTATCTTATGATATTCCTTCTTGCCTTCAATATACACTTCTCATTAATCTTTCGATACCTTTGATTAAGCCCGTCAACCGGTTCGGTTGAACCGGTTAAAATCGGAACCGAACCGGTAAAAACCGGAACCGGTAGAACCGGTTTCGGTTAACCGTTAATTTTTTTACCGGTCCGGTTCCCATTTTTTTGAAACCGGAACCGGTTAAACCGGTTAATCCGGAATCGGACCGGTTTAACTGGTTAAATTAAAAAAAAAAAAAATTAATAGCTGTTGGGCTGGGCAAAATTGGACCGTTGGCAACGGTCCATTTGCAAAAATGGCCGTTGCCAAACGATCAAATACTTAATTTGTGGCCCCCCCAACCCCCCAAACTTTTTTTTTAACACTTTAACCCATCCCTCACCCCTATATAAACCCTTCTTCATTTTTATTTTAATTCACACCAATTCACTCTTCTCTTTCTCTCAAATCTCAATCTCTCAATTATAGTTACTTTGCAATAATTAGTCACTTTATTTCTCTCAAATAAATATTACAAAGTCTTATTATAGTTTCAATTATTAATTTTGCAATTATAATATTGTTGGTGGAGTTGGTGATTTTGCAACAATCCGAACTTCCGAAGTAACTTTGGTGGATTTGCAATTCTAGCCGCCTTCACTTTGTTGAAAATTAATCCGGCAATTTGGTACCTTCGTTCCAACTCTATCTTTATTTTTCGCAATTTAATTCTAGCAATTTATTTTTCGCAATTTAATTTACGCAATTTAATTCTAGCAATTTAATTTGTTGTGATTTATTTGATTGTGATTTAAATTAATTCTATTTAATAATGTCAAAGAGATTAAGACGTGGTGCCGGTAGTAGTGGTATTGTTAGGCGTGGGCTTAATGAGGAAACATTTGTGGAAGAAACACCTAATTTAGGTATTGATGTTGGAGGAAATAATCCACTTTTAGGTCATGAGGCAATGCAACAACATTTTACCGACACTTTTAATGAAGACTTAGATGATGATGATGAAACACAACTCCCCCCGAAAATCCCATAGGAGATACATGTCCCGCACAATCACATACACAGACAAACCGCCTAGAACTCGTAAGCCAATGACTAAAGTTTGGAAATTTATAACTAAGAATAGGGAAAACCAATCAGCTACATGTATCCTATGTGGACAAGTATTTAGTTTTAAGCAAGGAACTGGTAAGGATGGTGGAACGGGTACACTAAATGCTCATATGAGAACCAAACATATGGATGTTTGGGGAGAGCAAACGGGTTCAAATGTAGGGGGGATTCAAATGACGATAGACCCACGAATCGGTAGGAATTTTAAGTATGACAAGAAAAAAGAGCGTGTAGAAATAGCTAAAATGGTAGCTTATGATTGTTTTCCATTTTCCTTTCCATCGGGTATGGGGTTTGTTACTTACATTCAACGTTGTTATAATCCGTTATTTGAGGGTATTCCTAGAAGTACTTGTAGAGCCGATGTTATAGATTTGTTTAAAAAATATAGATTTTATTTGCGCCATGTATTTAATTCTTTAAATTGTAATGTTTGTCTTACCGCCGATTTGGGTCTTAGTCTTAACAAGTTAGATTTTTTTGCTATTACATGTCATTGGGTTGATGACAACTTGGTTATGCAAAAAAGAATTATAGCTTTTTTATATGATGAAGGAAAAGGTCGTCACGATGGAAAATTTCTAGCAGATTCAATGTCTACTATTATGAGATTTTTTAACATTTATAGAAAACACTTTGTATTGCTTTAGATAATGCTTCTAATAATACAAAGGCGATTGGTCTTTTAAAGAGAGAATTAAACCCTCCGCTAAAAAATATTTTTCATATGAGATGTAGTTGTCACATTTTAAATTTAATTGTTAAAGATGGTCTTGACTTTTTTGACGATTCTATTCAAAAAGTTAGAAATGCGGTTGCGTTTCTTTTTTGTAATGCTAATAGGGGAAGAATTAGAGATTTTAAGAATGTTTGTGTGGAAAATAACCTTAGATCTAGAAAAATTCAAGTAGAAATTGAGACTAGG
Source organism: Lycium ferocissimum (assembly GCF_029784015.1). Taxonomy (NCBI): domain Eukaryota; kingdom Viridiplantae; phylum Streptophyta; class Magnoliopsida; order Solanales; family Solanaceae; genus Lycium; species Lycium ferocissimum. Next base: position 20,400,301 of record NC_081352.1, read on the forward strand.
TGGAACTACACTTACATTATGCTACAACAAGCATATGAGTATAGGATTCCCATACAACAAATTCACAACAAATATAATACCGATAGTGATGATTGGTTAAATTTTTTGCACTGGGAAGATGTTAAAGAATGTGTTGAGCTCTTAGAAAATTTTTATAATGCAACTCTTGCTTTTTCTAGACAATTCTATCCCACGGTAACCAGAATTTTAGCCTACTTAGCGGAAATAGCTAGAGTTTTACAAGAGTATAAACATAAACCCGATTATCAAGTGTCTATTTTTGAAATGATAATCAAATTTAAGAAGTATTTTTTTCCCATCCCAACTTTATTTATATTGGGTTCTCTTTTAAATCCTTGTTTAAAAATGTCTTATATTAAAAATTTGATTGGTCAAATTTATACATTTTTAGAAATTGAAGCGGGAGTTCAACCATCTTTAGCTGAAGCCGAACTCGCTATTGATGATGAGTTTAGAAAATTTTTTACTCATTATTGTAGTTTGGAAGAACGTGCTACACCCGTTGCTCCACGCCCTACTACTTCTCAGAGTAGCAAAAAGGGCTTGTCGGGTTTAAAAGTTTTACATTCACCAACTTCTTCTTCTAGTGCAAACTTTGATGAATATAACTTTTATTTGATGCGGCCAAATGTGGATATCAAGGAGCGGATGACTTGGACGACTTAGCATGGTGGAAGAAGTACAAGGTAAGTTATCCGATACTCTCAAGAATGGCTCGAGATATCCTTACGGTTCAAGTATCAACCGTGGCTTCGGAGAGCGCATTTAGCCAAGGAAGACAAAGAAATTGGAGACCATAGACATTCATTATCCGGCTTTAGCTTGCAAGTACTAGTGTGCATTCGCGATTGGATTAGATCGGAGCGACGCAACCAAAACTTAGAAGCGGAGGAAGGCGAAGAGGAAGAAATTGAAGATTTGATAGCTAGTGGACCGGACCAAATGGAAGACTTTGAAGATATTTCCATGACCGAATATAATGTGGAGGAAATTAACGAAATGGTTCAAAATTGGTGATTTTATTATTCGACTATTTCTAATTTTCTATACTACTCATGTATTATTTGCAAGTTAAAAAAAACTACAACTTGCAAATAAATGTTATCCAAGAATGAATAAAATATATGGCTCATTGAGCTTTCTTCTATTTACTTGTGTTCATATTTTTACTTTTATAAAGTTAGGAATATACCTAAAATATACTAAGAATATACTTATAATATATAGTATATATATAACTTAAACATATATATATATATATATATATATATATATATATATATATATGTTTACGTTATATATATACTTCATTCAAGGTCATGGACTTAAACATATATATGTTTAGTATATAACTTAAACATATATATATAACTTATATATATATATAATATATAACCTACGTATATTGATATATATACGTATATTCTTACTATATTTTAGGTATATGTAGTATATAGTGTTAACTTAAGCATATAACTTAATATATATATATATATGTATACACGTATATTCTGTATTGTTGACTTAACATTAGCTTGTTAAGTCGATAAGAAATATTTAAACTTTACTTATAAACTTGTATAACATATGTATTTATACCTACAATATACTAATAAATACTATAATATATATATATATAATACAAAAAAAAAAAAAAAAGTTTTGAACGTTTTTAACCGGACCGGTTTGAGGTTTCAAACCGGTAAACCGGAACCGGTTAAACCGGAACCGGTTAAACGGTTCCGGTTTTTTAACCGGAAACCGGCCGGTTCCCTAACCGGTTACCGGTCCGGTTCCGGTTAAACCGGTTAACAGGTTTACCTTTGATTCACTAATTGCATTATTTAGTAAAATTGTCCGTCCATAATCCCAAATGTGTGACATACCTTGTTCGAATAACTTCAACATCATAAACGTTATCCGAAAGTCCATGACCTTGAATGAAGTATTCAACAAATGATGCAACAAATACACCGCAATCACTACTATATCATATAAATATTGTTAAAATCTTGCAAACAAACATACATTAGAGCGTGAAACAGTGTAACCCAATGTGAATTATATGTTTACTCCAGCCCATTTGAAGGGCAAAACCGTGCAATTTCTTCACTTAATGTATATCATGTGTATAGGGAATTTATAATATATATCTGTATATATCATGTATGTTAATGTAGATTTCTTGTAGTATTTATTTTCTCAATGACGGATAGTAACTTAGAAAAATGTGTTACAGGCAAAATTTCTTTATATCACACAATCATAGTGTATTTGTTGATGAAAAACTAAGTTAGTTGTGTATACACTGCGTAACTATGAGTATTTACATAGTAGATGTAAAAGAGTAAACACATAGCGCGTATGTATGTATAATTTTATATAACTATGAGTATGTATCTAAGAGAGGAAACTTCAGGGGCGACTCAACTAGTTATGTGGCCTAAAGCTAGATATCAACAAGAGGCCTAAAATGTATCTAACAAGCTATTTTACCAACTTGCATATCACATTGATCATCACTAACTATCTAAGCTTCCATCAATGGAGGTATCCGCTAACTCTGCTCATCTAGATTTAACAATAAAAAATATTCAAGGTTAAAATAATGCTTTTTGAAATTCTAACTGTCTAATCATCTCAAATTTCTGCCACTAAGGAGACATCTGGACATTATGTGGTTGAGGTTCTAAAAATGAATATTAGAAGTTGCAGTTCATAAAAAGTATTTGAAAGTTGAAGCTATGTTTAAACATAAATTTCACTTGAAAAAAGATAAAAATTTGTGGGAGGAAACTTGAAATAGAGAATTTAAACTATTCCCTTGAAATAGAGAATTTAAACTATTTCCTAATTTATTTATTTTTCAAACTTCAAATTCTATATACAGGGTTTATCTATAGAAAGAATCAATTTGATAAGCATATACTTATTTGAAATTAAAAAAATTATATCTATGAACATGTCAAAATAGTTTCATACATTTTAAACAACTCAAATTTACTTTGAAGTGGAAAATATGACTTGGTACAATGTGCATAAAAGAATAAGAGTCCCTTAGTATAAATCAGCCTCAAGCTGATTTTAGTAATGATCATATAATAAAATATTATAAAAATAATAGAGGAGGTCTTTCAATACGGGGCCTAAAGTGGTGGCTTTGTCCGCTTGACCCTTCGGCCGGCCTTGAGAAGCTTCAAGTATCTTGGGTCCATAACTTTAGAAAATGGGGAGATTGATGAGGATGTGTCACATTGTATTGAAGCGGGATGCGTGAAATGGAGGCTCGCTTCTGGGGTTTTGTGCCACAAGAATATGTCGCCAAGGCTTAAAGGTAAGTTCTACGGAGTGGTGGTTAGACCAAACTTTGTTGTATGCAGCAGAGTGCTAGCCAGTCAAGAATGTTCACGTCCAGAATATGAATGTAGTAGAGATGAGGATGCTCAGATGGATGTGTGGGCATACTAGGAGAGATATGATTAGGAACAAAGTTATTCAGGACAAGGTGGGAGTGACCTCTGTTGCAAAATGAGGGAAGAGAGACTGAGATAGTTTGGGCATGTGAAAAGGAGGTGTGAGGATGCATCAGTAAGGAGGTGTGAGAGGTTGGCTATTTCAAGAGTTAGGAGAGGCAGAGGTAGGGCAAAAAAGAATTATGAGGAGGTGATTAGACAGGACATGGCACAACTTCAGCTTACTGAGGACATAACCCTAGAAAATGGCGTACGTAGGATTAACAAAAGAGAATTCAAATCATATTAATAAAACATAACTTACGTAAATTAATACAACTTTCCTAGAAATATAAATTGCATAGGAGCTGTGTAATGTTTTTTTGCAAAGGTAGGGTTTCGAGTTTTTGTTTGAATGTGACCAAGCCTATTAATTAAATAACAATATTGTTTAGAAAGTGTCAAAATAGTATGCATGGCTGGCTGGTACTATGTATACCCATTTTTTTACCATAAAGTTGTAGGATCGACCCTTAAAACATAATTTTTTAGAAGATAAAGGGAGAGGCACTTATAGAAACTCAAAAAAAGATGACATCCGGTCTTTGCGAGGATTTGAACACATGACGCATAGGAACCACAGGACGCGCTTCGCCATCGAGCCAAGAAATTTTATTTGTCAATCGAAATCATTTTAAATTACTTGTACTCTATTCTGTTTTAACATATTCTTTATATATATACACAACATAAATTTTCCCGACCAAGCGGTGTCGGATGACAACCCTTGGTGTATCGTGCGTCCGCCCTTGACCCTAGATAGGAAAGTGTGGAGGTCGAAGATTAGGGTAAAATGGTAGTAGGTAGTCGAGTAATGTCGCGCTGTAAGTGGGAGAGGTAGGGGCTAGCCCCCTCTACACGTATTCGTAGTAGTAGTATTATTTGATAATCGTGTAGTTGTCTATTCTTCAATGTGTATCACTATCTATTGTGCTTTTACTTTGTATCTTGCTCTTTTTCTATCATATTTTTTTTGTATCTGCGTCGAATTCCTTTTCCTTTATTTTCTTTTTCTTTTATTTTCCTTTCTTTTCTTTAATTTTCTTTCCTTACGAGCCGGGGGTTTTCGGAAACAACCTCTCTGCCCCGACATAAGCCTGTCAAGTGGGACGGACTCGCGCCTCAAACCCGCTTAAACCCGGCCCACCACAGGCCCGGCCCGGACCCACTAAGAGGTGTAAGTGGGCCGGGCTAGGTGGGATTTGTTAGGGGCTAGGCGGGACAAGGTGGACGACCCCACCAGCCCGGCCCACCGCATGGCCGGGTGATGGCCCATTGGGGCACCGGCCCTGCCCGGCCCACTTCAAATTAAAAAAAAAAAAAAAAAAACAAGATAAGTACTACATTTATTACTAATAATAAGTATTTTAAAAACATTGTATCCCAATAAATTAGGAGTCTCTTTTTACAGAATACTTTAGTTTTCTTTAAAATTGTATTTTAAAGCTAGATAATCTTATTTTCTCAACAAATATACCTTTGATACATTTTCAGTATATAGTATATATTAGATTGTGATAGTAATTATCCCAACAAATATACCTTTGATAAATCATTCAGTTCAATTTCATGCCTTTTCACAAGTGTCTACGCAACACACCGGTACCCCCTCCACCCCCAACCCCCACCCCCTAATAGGCTAATACCCAACGCTCCGACTTGTGGAGATATATGTCACCACAATGTTGACATTTAACATGTTTCTCATTTACCCGCTCAAAATGCATCCTAATCGCACTTGAAGTTGATCTTCGAACTCGAGGAGAAGGTGGAGGTGAAGTAATGTACACTAGTTGAAAGCAAATTTAGATAAAGAGAGAATTGTGAAAGAATTGTGTAAAAATGAAGAAGAATGGAGGGGTATTTATAGTTTGAAAATATAACCAAAGTGCAGTCATTCATAAATTTAGGGGTTCAAATAAAATTAGCAACGACTAGTTTTTAAATTTACAACGGCTAGCTTTTTTGAATTTGACGACGACTAAACTTTTTTTAATTTAGCAATTTTATCCTTAGTTGTAAATGTTAATTTTATTATTAGTAGTAAATGTAAATGTCTATTTTTGTATTAGAACTTAAAAAAAAAAAAAAAAAAAGTCCGGCCCACTAACTAAAACCCGGCCCACTACGTATCCCTAACCGGGTAGGGGGCTGGGCCGAACACTCCTTTCCCTCCTCCAACCCGGCCCACTAACTATGGCCCGGCCCAGCCCCATGTGACCCCCATTTATATGGCCGCCCATGAGTAGAGGTGGAGTGTTCCACTGCATACATTTTCCCTCTCAGACTCTACTCGCGAATTACACTAGGATGTTTGTTGTTGTTGTTACGAAGTATGTACACATACATACATGGACATAAACAGATGCATAAAGGTATACACATGTATTGAACAAAAGTAAAATTAAGATAATGTGCAAAATATTCCAAACGACTTAAAGTCCAACAAAAAACATCTTAATTATTACAAATGTACTCAACTGCATCAAAGTATTAGGAAAAAAAAAATGTATCTCAATTACAATACTTGTACTAACCCGCATTATTTTTTTCTTCAACTTTAAATTATCCCTTCTCATTAATTTCCGACTCACTAACTGCATCATCTTGTAGGGTCCTCCGTCTAGTCTCACATAATTAGTACGACATATCTGGTTCGACCATATCAATATCATAACCATCATTCGAAAGTCCCTGACCTGGAATGAAGTATTCAACAAACAATACAACAAAAGCACCACAATCATTGCTACATGCATCACATAAATATTGTAAGAAAAATATTAAATTAAATATTACTTTAGATGCGTTAAACAGTGCAAACCAATATGCACTACATGTACATCATTAGTTGTATAACAAGTGTCTAATGCATGTATAGCATTTAAAATTAATTTAGATTACATGTGTTTATCAGTGTAGAACAATGTGCATTACGTGTATTGAAAATTGTGTAAAACTTATATATCAAACGGATGATTCACGTGTACCTGTTAATAGTAATTGAATTTGTTTATCAGCATTGACAAACATGCGTTTGCACATATACCATAACAATTGTAAAATTCGTGTACATCAATGGAAGCAATTCAAGGTGGTAAACAACATATTTTTGTTTCTTCAACCTTTATTAATTTTTTTTATTACATTGGAGAAGGAAAAACGGATGGTGAGTTATAACCACACCTCTTATTTGAAAGATTCTCAATTTTACCATCATTGGTTTATTCGGCTTCCAATTTCACTAATATGTTTCATCTTGAAATTTTGGAATTGCATTATTATTTATCAATGTCAACTCCACAAACAGAACTTGCATGACATAAACAGTCAATCGGTGCAATTGCGAGTTTATGTATAGAAGTAATTTATTCATTTTATTTGGTGTCTCTGTGAGAACCTACCTATATATTTTTTTATATGGTATGTAAATTCACTGATTAATTAATTTAGATTCACGTTATGTATGTAACTAAAGAAGGAACTTAGCAACATTTAACTAAGAAATTGCGCGAATTGTTATTCCAATGGGCTAGTCTTTAATTTTTGTCCTTAAGATGGGTTGATTTTTAATTTTTGTTCTTTATCAATCGAACTTATGTTTAGTGAAGCATAAATTCTTTAAGGGCAAAAGTTATGAGGGGCATAACTTTTGGATATTATGATATAAAAATATAAACTTATGCCAAGCGAATTTTTTATTTATTTTTTCAGCAAGAATTAAAGACCAGCACAAAATAGGGACAAAAGTTCAAATGACCAACATTTAATCCGATGGTCTTCCTAACAATTGAAGAGTCCACTTTGCTAGTCCAAGTCATGAGTAAAATTGAAAGCCTAGGCCCCTTGAAATAGAAACGAGCTTCCTCTGTTGGGCTTCTCCAAAACATGGACTGGGAAAATAACAGCCCAATGTTTTTGGATGATCTAATTTACAAATATACTCAGCAAATGTATAGGTTTTGCATATTTATAGTAAATATATATATATATACTATACATGTATAGATTTTGTATATTTGGGCTACTGCCAGCAATTAAGCTTGGCCGACAGTACATTTACGTATGTTTCCCGGCTTTTATCTAGGCCCTAACGTAGGACGGTGCTTTCCCTCTTTTTTTCCCTTTTAGCAGATTGCGTGAATCCTTTTAAGTAGATAACTCGTTGATTGATTTGAGTTGGAGTCTACAACATTTTCTAATTTTTTTAATACAATGTTACATATAAAGAAGAGAAGAATAATTTGTTGCCAATGTTTCTATGCATTACTAATATAAAAATTGATATTACTGGTATTACCTTGAAAGGTCCAAAGTTTTCTTCATTACAATAAATTTGATTAACTATGCTCGTTCTATCCAGTTTCATTACTTTATACATTCCTTCTTCCTTTCTCTTTTTCTTATTCACTTTTTTCTCTTCCAAGAATTTATCCATACTCAAAACCATTTTCTGTCCTCCACTTGAATGTTGAATATTCCACAACGTGCATTAAAGGAATACCCAAATTAGAAGGCCGGTGTTTAGAGGCTTCCTATTCCAATGACAACATCGTGATTTTCCTTTAATTAGACATCTTTTTGGGGGGATTTGATCAAAGCAACTTCTCGAGAAAGGTGATGTACAAATGGTCCACAATTTATTTACTTATTGAGATTAGAGAGATTCAATTCCAGGATTCCACAAATCTGGGAGGCAAGGTAAAAAAAATTTAGATCCAGGGTTCCAAAATCTGGGAGGCAAGGTGCTCTCTTATTTTGGTAACTAACATATTCCAAACATCTGATTTCCCTCATAACCAGACTTTATTAAGTGGTTTCTTCGCTGCAGTTTTCTTGAGTTTCCCACATTGGTTCTAGATACGAGACTTGGTCTCCTTATGTGGTTTTGTACAATCCTCAACTCATGAGCTACCTTGTTATGGTTGAGTTAGGTCTAAAGTCTATTTCCTATCATGGTATCAGAGTCAGATCATGTCAATTTTTTTGCGTTGCGTTAGACCCAATATCCATGTCTTATCAAATTTATGGACCGGACGCTCTAGACAAGAACAATCTAAAATAAATGGTATTTGCCTCGTCCCATTTTATGTGACACCATATTTAGGAATAATTTAACTCTGAAACTTCACATTTTACACTAGATGACATGTTTTTATCGCTCTCATGACATGTTTAAGATCACCACAAATACACAATCAAATTACGCCATATAAATTGAATTTACCGGTGGGAGGATATATGTATGATAACCTGTATATTCTTGTCCTTAGAGAATTAAATGTAGAGGTAAGGGAAGTGGGGAAAGATGTAGTTTGCAAGCTGAGACAAAGTGTCGTGTTCATAACTCTGAAATGGCCGACATTGTCTATGATGAACTGCAAAAGGACATAGTAGGTTAATCCTTGAATGAACTCTAATACCCAACCTGGTTACAACAGTCGTTAGAAAATTATTGTGCAAGTGTTTCTATGTTCTTTTGCATGTTCTTGCATGACCTACTCATGTGAAGCCCATATGACTCCCCATACAATTCAATCAAACTTTTGTATGCATTCTTGATGTTGGGATCAATCAGTCTAAAGATAATTTCAACATGATGTGAACGTCATACCGTCCTTTAGAGTCAAGTCCGTAAAAAATTTCACAAAAAATCTCATACCATTAACAGTATCCTTACTCCTATTTGTAACTTAATTATATTCCTATTTTTTCAACTATCATGTGGAATTTTCTTCGCACACACAACACTTGAGACTTTGAATACTCCACAAATAATCTTGAAAAGAGTAGCTTCATCCCTAGTAGGATAATTTTGTAAAGATACGCGGCTAGCTTGTAGCCGTTAACAAAACAAACTTTGGACCTAACTCAGCCTTAAAATTTTACTCATGAAGTGAGGTTTGTCCAAGACAATATAAGAGACAATAGTCCACTATCTCAGTCAATGTGGGACATTTAATACCTCTCATATCTCCCCGCATGTCGATGGTTGGGCCTCTGGAGTGTGGGCAATTTAACCCAACATTTGGTAAACCAAGAATATAGACGGATTGGTCTCTAATACTATGTTAAAAAAATAGACACCGATCGGTGGATCGGGTCTAATACAACGTAACAACTTGCTCATGAGGTGATGATTCCCCAAAATCAGATAAGATGACAACCTTAACTCATTCCCAGACTTAGTGTGGAACACTAAACATTGTCTTTCTTGTAGCCTGAGTCACCCTAAATCTTAATTTTGGTAGTCATTTCTCAGCCTAATCAAAGTGTCTAAATATGGTGTTAAAAATCCATGTCTTGACAGGAAACAACTCTATACTAATGAAGTTACTTATGTCGGAAAATGTCTAAACATGTTTTCATGTAAATCCAATTTATGATTTGCAGTATCTTTGTTGACTAATAGTTTCCCATACGACCATCTCTTTGCTAACCAAAAATGAAACATTTGACTACAAAGGTTAATGCAGGGAGATCTCGTTAGCTATCTTGATTTTATCTTTGATGCCTTTTCAAGGAAATCACAAAATTTTATTAGTCAACTAGTAAAGTACAAGTGGTCATCTAATTTTCTAGAGAAAGAAAAACGAAAAAGAAGATCGTATATATTATATGGTGATTACCATATTAAATTATGAATTTAACGACCGTCCAGAATCAGATATGCTAAATGAATCACAACTTATAAGAAAATTTGACGACAAAAAAAAAAAAAAAAAATGTAACGAACTACAATATATTTGGTTAGTTACAATTATAACGGAAAGCATATCATATGGTGCTCAATAATTAGCATTTTAGTTTATTTCGTTTGGCACATGCATAGAGTCAACATAAATCAAGGAAATAGTTCAAGAATGCTACTTGCATTATTTCTATTATTTCAATTATTTGTTAATAGCTACCAACCTCATTAATCATAGCGAGAAATACTAGGACCAAGATAGACTATTAATTAGCTGCTTCTATATAGTAAAATATTGAGATTAGAAAGATCCTTATTAGTAATTTTTTATTTGTAATTATCTTGTGGACCTATATCTATATGATACATTTTGATGCTGCCCATAATGGGGTTTACTTTCTTAGAATTCTTAATGGGGATCATTGAAAAGATTATTTCTATCATTCTTTCAGTAATGAGGCAGTTTCAATAATTGCACCAACCTACTGAAACGGTTTTGGCAACACATAGTTCCAATGATTGAAAGTTTTTATTTTTTTTTATTTTTTTATTTTTTAAGAAGAGGTGTCTGTTAGAAATTTAGCTATGTTGAACATCATATATTACCATTAATTAGATTTGAGCTTTCCTCTCTTTTCTTTAAGCGAATTAAATCCCAATCTTAAAATGATTAATGATTTTTCCCAAAAAAGTACACCTTTAAAGCATATTTGTTCACCAAATAGCTAATCTAACTCTAACAAACAAATATTTTTCAAAATAAGCAGATGTTGAAAGTTTAATTAAACAAATGATTAGTCGTATAATTTGTGAACATGCCCTGACGAGTGTTTTCTGGAACTTGAAAGTTTTTTCTCCAATAGAAGTCAACATCAAGAGAGGTGAAAAATATTCCGGAGAAGCAACTACTTCAAATTTATGCAGCTATCACGATTTTAAAGTTTCAACAAGCAAATTTATTTTATTTAATTCTTTCACCTGCCCATAACCGTCAGCCTTGTCTTTAGTTCTCTCTAACATTTGAAAAATGATATTTGATCAAGCATAACATGACTCGGTATAATTAGACGGTTGAGAACAATATATATTAATGCGATTAAGAAAAAAATGCATACTAGTATAAAAAGTTGACCACAACGTAAGCTAATAAGCTGAACTGCTGGCTTAATTATGAGGATATTCGATTATTAGATCAACAAAAAGATAACGATAATAACTACCTATTCAGAATAAGTAATCATTAGTTATATGAAAATTAAAATAAATAGATTACATGCCGTAAAAGAATAAAATATGCTAATAATCAGTGGCTTATTTAGGTGGAGACTTGGGTTCATGCGCGCTCATACTCTTCTCTTTAGACCATGTATAGTAATGCTATGTTAAATTAGAAGTACTTAAATATTTATGTGTGCATTAAATATTTATGTGTGCATTCAAGCTCAAGTGTCATATGATACAATAGTTATTAATTAGGTGCAGCTATCTTAATGAGGTCAAAAATTCAAATCTTATGTTTATCTGGTTGTTTTTCCTTCCGCCGACCCAAATGGATGGAAATATCTAAATTCCCTTCTTGAGTTCTTGTAGTTTAATTTTCTTTTTTCTTTTCTTTCTTTCTTTATCTGAATTATAATATTCTCAAAAGTTTAATTCAAGTCACCGTAAAAATTTATTAAGCTAAGCCAAATGTGCATGTTAAAATCAAACCGGTAGCATGGGAAGATGTAGCATATAGTCAATCGGTTCAACTAATTCAAAAAATTAATTTTGAACCTATAATTTTAAAAGGGTAATGAGTTTAATGATAAAATTCCTAAAAGTTGAACTTGCTATGCACTCATCTTCTCGAAATTATGAACTTGCCCTTGTTGATGGTGTGCAAGATACTATGATGTACTCATGTACATAAGTAAATCTTACTCCCTTCATTTCAATTTGCTTGTATTAGTTTGACTTGACACGAAGTTTAAGAAAGTATAAAAAAAAAAAAAAGACTTGAGAATCTTATAGTCTTAAATTAAAGATATGTATAATGTACCAGAATTCTCTTTAATCCTATGGTCTTAAACATGTCATGTGAGATGTTGAAATTAAAGATTTCCAAATTATAAAAGATTTTTTAAAAAAAATAAGTTAAAAATGAAAGTAAGACAAACAAATTGAAGAGTATGAGAAAATGGAGTAAATATTTTTAAAATTTGTAAGAGTAATTGATACCGATAAGAAGTAACATTTGGCAGCAAATAGATGGTCGCGTAAATTTGTCAGCACATAAAACTCGAGGCCCAAATTAAGAAAAGTTAAAAGTGAAATGCATGAGATTACTCTCAAGCAACTTTCAAATTCCTTGGTGAAGTTTTCAAGCAAAAGCAAATTACTATTTTCTTCCTCAATTTTCTAACTGTTTTCTGATTTCTTTTTGACCTTTTTGTCAAGAACATGAAAAGACTAGCGTTGTCTGCTATACCTTTTTCTCATTGCTAAGTATGGGAATGCCTAAATATGTAGTGAAAGAAACTTTAACACTTCTCCTACTAGAACTAGAGAAGACACATTATTATAAGTGAGAAGAACAAATAGTGACATTGAGTTCAATGAGTCATTGTTCTATTTGTCGTTAGAAATCTATTATTTATACTTACTTAGTGGAGAGATATGAGCCAAAATTACTATTGGATGAACCCATAACTACTACACTACGTACGCCTCTGCCAAAATTTATCATGAATTTTGTAGTTAAAGGGGAACCGGGATTTAGAATTAGTGCATTCAAGATGAATAGATCTTATTATGTGTAAATTTTAAATTTTTTTCTTATATATATCTTGAGCCAATAACAATGAATTCCATTGAACTCACATAACAAGCCTTAATTCCGATTATGGTTTGAGTTTCTCTGCATTGAACCCAACAATGACGATTTTCTCCTCTTTTTTTTTTCCTCTCACCTTTACTATACTATATTAGGAAATAAGTAAATATAGTCTTTTACAATTTGAATAGATGAAAATAACCATAAAAAATTTCCTACGTGTTCATTTTAAGATCTCTTATCTCTCTCTTATCTCTTATGTGCAAAGATGAAAATCAATACATATATAGTAGTAAAAACAAATTTGTAAAAAACTGCAAATCCAGTTGACCCCTACTATGCGTACAAGAAAGATTAAAGTGAGTTGATGAATAATATATGTATTTCTTTTAATAAGATATGGAAGGTGGCCAAAATACAATGTCCAACGTCGGCATGATAAGACACGGTGTGTTGCCGTTAATTTCGCCGCATCCATGTAGAAGCATGTTATTCCCATTAGTTTGTATATTCGCCCGTATTGTTAAGTACAGTATGATGATAACCGAAATCTAAAATAAATAATGAATCATACAAACATGCTGTGTTTTTAATATCAAAAGGGACCATCACCATGTGATGCAAATGATGAATAATTCAAGAAAAAAATGTGAAATAAAGCTATAGTTTGACCAATTCAAGAAGATTTCACACAGATATATATTCGATATTTGGTATGTTTACAAATGATTAAATGAGAAAAACACTTCTCGTCCATCATGGACCGAGTGCATTACAAATGATAAAATGGAAAAAAACACTTCTCGTCCATCACACGGACCGAGTGCACTTACAAATGATGAAAGGATAAAACACTTCTCGTCCATCACATGGACCGAGTGCATCCACATTAAAAAAAAAAAAAAAAAGTATAATTTTGATAAAAAAAAGAATTTGGAAACTCAACTTCTAAAACACATTGAGTTATAAAAAATCATCATGGACAAGGGAATGTTCACGCCCAGCAGTAAGAACCTGTCAAATTTAAATTCTGAATCTGCCTTCTGTTCACACAGACTATCGTTCACGGTCATTGAACGATAGCCGAAAACCCCACCTGGAGAATAACTTCTTCTTTGGACTCGTCACCGTATTCTGGTTAGTCTGATTACTCTTATCAACATTGGTACCGATCACATCAGAGGAATCAACAAAAACTTTAATACGTTGAATCGCGAGATTCAACGTATCTTCTGACATGTTCGCAAAACATGCACGAAACCAACCCGGTTCAGTACAATGGCATGACGAACCGGGCGAAATATTTAGCCCAACTTCGTAAACAATTTTTTTCCATAGCTCAATTTCTGCTTCAAATGTATTGGACTTTAGTAAATGTCTCATATCGACCCAACAAAATAAACCCGCATTGCTCTCAAGGCAACTAATGCCAGTACTCTTAAGTCCTTTTACTAGCATGGCATGTCTTTTCTTGAGCCTCTTTTGATTTTCAGAGATATATTTCTTCGTAAACTTTTTATCGGAGAGCATGGCCGATAAAAGATACTGAGTTTGCGAAGAAATTAACCCGAAACTCGACATTTTTGTAGCTGCAGAGACAATAACGTCGTCGTTTGAGTAAATAGCCCCGATACGAAAACCAGGAAGGCCCAAATCTTTGGAAAGGCTATAGACAATGTGAACTCGCTCCCAAACATCAGTGTACATGTACTCATTTTCGACTAATACTTCCATGACACTGACGAATTTAGGCGAGCTAAAAACCGTGCCTGAATAGATTTCATCGCTAATGAGATGAATGCCCTTTTCCGCGACGAAGCTAACAAGTAGCTCGAGCTCATTTCGCGTTAATGTCGTGCCCAATGGGTTCGAGGGGTTAGTCACTAGTACCCCCTTCACTCTAAGGTTGCGACTTTTCGCTAATTTGTAAGATTCTTCAAGAGCGGATTCTGTAATTCTGAAGCCATTTGAACTTGTACATCGTATTGGCACTATCTCAGCACCCGTTCTCCACTTCAAGTCTCTATCAAATCTGCACATGTACAAATGTAACATAAGTAAACTAACCAATTTTAATTTATATACACTGAAAGTATTAAAAGATTTTTCACATTATTATGAAATACTAGAGGTAAGGGTGCATAAAAGATATATTAGTGTAATAGATAGGAAATAATATATGTTACGTGTTTTAACAAGTTAAAATATACTGATAGTGTAACATACCCTGGGTAGTATGGGGTAGGTAGTAGAAAAGCGTCGCCGGGGTCGGCTAGGCAAAACATGAGAGTCTCATTGGCGGAAGTGGCACCGGCGGTGAGGACAAGGTTGTTTGAATCAAAGGTAACTTTATTTCCTCTAATTTCCGCCATGAATTTAACCAATGCCTGCATTAATTAATTAAACATAAAAATGTGAGATTATGTAACTTGACAAGTACTCTACATGAGAATATTATTATTATAATATAATGTACGTACATTTTTGAAAGCAGGAAGGCCGTTGTAATCTTGAAATAAAGCAAGTTCTCTAAATATAGACTCTCCATTTCTCTTAAACCCGGCTGCATCTGGGTTTTGGCCTAGCCAAGACTCTAATAAATCAAAAGAAAGCTGCACAAAACAAAAAAAATAAAAATAAATAAATAAATAATATCAGAGGATATTCAGGGTGAAAATCAAATAAAATCCGACAATAAGAAATGGAAGTTGCAGAAATAGCAGAATATATAGGAAAATAAATTGGTTAGTGTCATAATATCTCATATTTACCTGATTCTCTGCAAGACCCATTTGTATTATTCCTTTTGGATTTTGAATTTCATCGTACGGGTTCTTCTCGTACTCCTGCCATCCTAGGAAATACGAAGAATCTTGTCCGTGCGAATTACACGTAGCTTTTTCTGATAAAAGCTTCATATTTTATCGACGTTTTAAATTAAAATTCTGGGACAAATAATCACAAATATTGTGGCTATGGAGTTTGTTTTTCAGCAAGGCTTCAAGAAAATGTGCCTTGTTAATAAGAACTTGAAAATATTTTGTTTTGAGAGAGAAAAAAGGAAGAAGAAAGTAGAAAGATTTGAAGAGATTGCAATTTGTATGATATTGAGATAGATAGTTTGTTGGTATCTGCTGGCAGATAACACGGCTATATATAGGAATTTTTGCACAATCATGAAAGACAAGTCAGCATATGACTTTGAAGTTCATGTTATTTTGTTTTTGTTGTTTTTTTTAAGCAAATAAACGATTAATTCAGTGGTGTTGCCGAGATGTATTGCTAATTTAACGCGCTTTTGCACCATTTCGTTTGATATGTTTCACTTATATATAGCAGTTTTAGCGTAATTATAGCTTTAATTTTGTACCGTGTTATCTAAGCGTATGAAAAGACACACTTGGGTCTTGGGACTAGCACAGTAGCACTAATGTCAACATCTGTAATTAATTTGATAATCGGGAGATTTGGTTCGAAGTTCATTATAAATGTCATTTTGGTTATATTTCTAAATTTTTAGGAGATTTGCAAAAATAACAAAAGAGATCTTTTTATAAGGTCAATTTCTTCTTTCGAATACTGCAAGTGGGCATAGGACAGAGGCGGATATACATTTCGAGTTACAGGTTTTGACAGAACCCAAAAGCTTTAGTTTAAGGTCTTCTTATTGTTCCACAACAAATAGTGGAATTACTTAGCAATTTTTCACCTCCTAGTGAACAATTTTGAGATGATGAATTTTTCTGGAGATTCCTTCACAGTTACTTCGATGTATGAGATTCTTAGCAATTCTGAGCATCTTTTTTCTGATAGAGTCTGAAAATTAATTTGGGACTGGTCCGGGCCTGAAAAAATTGGAGTGTTCCTTTGGTTGTGTGGCAAGGGTAGAATCCTTGACAAATTTGGGGAGATATCCATGAGACATCTTACATCGTAGTACTTGCACGACTTTGAAGCGTATGAAAGAGCCTGTGTTGCATGTTTTGCAGGATTGTATTCATGCTCGGGCTATCTGCGTTCACATTCTTGATCCAGATGACATGTCTCGGTTCTTTACTTTTGATATCCATGATTGGTTTACTAAATATTTAATGTCTAAATTCAAGGGAGTTGCAGATGATGATTGGAAAATCCTCTTCTAGTACACCTGCTGGAAAATTTGAATGTGGCGTAATAATGCTCTTTTTCAAAATGAGTATCTTTCGGTGGACAAAAATATAACAGTCCTTGTTAGCATGATTATAGCTTGTGCCATCTCTTGGCTTTCGTTGAATAATATTGGGGAAGTGTCTAACAGCAAGCATATAATTATAGTTTCGTTTGGCTGGTCACCTCCTAGTGTTGAGGGGGTAGCTTTGAGCACAGATGGAGCTTTTCGAATGAGTATTTTGATGGGAACTGCAGGAAGTGTATTTTGTCATTCTAATAGCAGGTGGCTTTGAGTTTTTTCAGTCAAAAATTGGAGTTTGTACATCATTTAGAGAAGAGCGCTATGGGAATTCCTCACTGGCCTTCAGGAAGCCTTAGCTAGGGCGTGGGGTCAAGTTGTCGTTCAAATTGATCATGCTAGTGAAGTTCAGGTGCTGCGGGCTGGAAGAACTGTGCCTCATCGGAACGATCATATTGTCAACCGCATTCGTCACCTCTTGGCTAGGAACTGGGTGGTTTCCGTTGCCCATATTTACAGGGATGCTAATTCGGTTGTTGATGGTTTAGCTAATTTGGCATTTTGTCAAGAATCTCGCTTTGAATGATATTCCCACGTGCCTTCGCTTAGTTTCGGGCTAGTTTCTTGTTATTTTAGTTCTTTTGGAAGAAGCAAGTTGATCCCTCTTCTGCAGTGCTTTCTTTCACAGCAAGAAAGAATTGAATTAGCCTCGGAGAATTGAACTACCTTGATCTGAATCTCTAGCATTCACCGAAGACCAAGGCTGGACTAACTTTGTATTAATATTAAGAAATTTACTTAATATGTATAAACAATTTGTCCAGAAGTCAATAAGCAAAAAAAGATTGTGGTGGAGAACCCATAAACATAAAATTAAGATTTCACCTTTGGCTTAGGAGATCATTTCCTTCTGAAAATTTTGGGAAAATAACTTTATGTCAACCGAGGAATAATCTTTTACGATTAATTGCAATTTAAATAGAAAATATAATGTAATAACTTTTTATCTGTTTTATTTACGGATTTCTTGCGTAATTTTTTTAATATTGCGTGAGAAGGGCAGACAACTCGAAACACATTTGCAATGGGGCAATTATAAAACCGGCATTGCAACTAATTCTTCTCTATATTAAGATATGATTATGTTTAAGGAAATTAATATTCCCTCTGTCGTAATTTATGTGATATATTTTCATTTTACCTATAATGAAATAATCAAATATCTATAAATTATTTTAGACCACAAGTTACAATTTTTATTTTTTTTAAACTTCCTGCCAAGTCAAACTATATCAAATACATTTGGATGGAGAGAGTATATATTTAAATGAATTTGTTGGCTGTTTTTTGTTTTTGTTTGTTTCAGTTTGTTGGCTGTTGCTTACCTGAATTCATCCGGACGAGCAGATCCTCAAGACAACAATGGAAGATGTAGAAACAAGCCCATCCATAACTGGTCCATCTGTTCCCTTTCCATTGGCCCACTAGTTACTGTGTGTCGGCCACTCAATTGTGGGCCAACAAAGCTCAAACGCCATTTTCCAAGTGCTATGTTTTGTTGATTTTTTTCCTATAAAAAGAAAAATAGAATAGACATTACCTTTTTTTAAATTTGTTTCTCAGCCGTGTTTGGTAGTCACATTGGGACCCAATTAAATTCGTGTGTTGTAGGGCATTCTGGGGCAGCGCTCCTAACATAATTTTTTCCATTTCCAGGACACGAATCTAAAACCTTTGGTTAATGGCGGAGGAATCCATAACCATCCCAGCATAACACATGTTGGTAGAATAGATATTAGAGGTTTAACTTGAGTTTTGACTTTTGTAAAATAGCCAGAGTATTTTGTAAAATATATACAATCTCGTCTAAAAAAGGCTTTTAAAGCATGAAGATTATCTTAGATACTATCGCGATTAGCTAATTACGAATTGTAGTCTAAAAATATATTTCTACCGCGATTACTGCAAAATCACGCAAATCATGAATGGAGATGAGAGATTTAAGTTGCTAAAGTATCTCTTGATTCACTTTTAGTTATACATGTTTTTACTCTAAAAAAATTCCGTGTTTCTCTCTCACACGCAATATATGCCATTAACGGTCATGGAAATTTACTTTATGTTACATTGTTCACGCTCTAAATTAATGAATATCATCCTAGCTGTTGAGGGGAGTACTCGAGTACTCAGGTGTCTTATTTTGTTTGAGGAAATGGACTATTGTCACAGGCAACACCAGTTCATGAAAACTTTTGAAATTGATTCACATTAATTTTTCATGTGTACAGTAATTCTTTGTGTGTGTGTTCCCGGGGGGTGGGGGGGGGGAGGGGGTCGTCTTAGTGAAAATTCTCATTTAGATGTTCAATTTTTGTGGTTTCTGCTATTTTTTTATTTTTTTTAGAGTCAGGTCAACTTTTTGGGGTGTAATTTCTGTTTTTTTTTCTTTTTATATATATCTTTTTAGTGTTTAGTGCGATTTTTTTTTTTGTGTTGCATAACTTAGAAATTGATGGAACTTTCTAGGTGTTAATGGTTAAATCTTTGTTTTCACTATTTCTGTCGAATCTAACGAATATAACTTGTTAAATAATTGACAGAATTAAAAACGTTAACAAACTTAAAAGGTCGACCAAAATACTGTTTAGTGCGTACTTAAGAGACTATTTTGGACCGATCCTCAAAATAGGCAGGAGATTGTGGGCATTAAATAAAAATCAAGATATGTGTAAACTGCCAAATACTAATTATTACATAAAAGAAGAATGATGTCAAAGAAGGATAAGAAAAGGTTACCAAATCTGGAAAGTAAATAAACAATAATGAAGTTAATGTCTTCTTATTGCATTATTTAGCAAACCAATCAACTTGGCCGGTAGTATTAGCCAACTGTTTTGGTTAATAAAGAATGTCGTAGTCATAATTTGGTGTTTGGTTACAAAAAATAAAGAGCAAAAGTGATGATCTCTATTTTACGTTTTAATTTAAAAATAGTACTACTAAATATAGTTATTGGAACATTTATAGTTTCTAAGGCGCTACCAGATTTGTCGAACTTCCCTTCTCTTTTAGGACATATATAGAGAACCATCTGACAGCTCATGATCCATATGGCCCTATCTTTTAAGTTTATTTAGTTTGGACTAAAATTTAAACTTTATATTGTGGAAACACCATTGGTATCTGTTGGCAGTTTGTATCTTGACCATGAACGTGGGTCTAACATACCAACTTAGGTAATTATATTGTGCTTGTTTATTTGGAAAAGGGAAAAGGAAAGAGGTTGAATCTTGGTTCTGTATTATCAGAAACTGTTCAATTTTGTCCTTCGTTACACTTTTAATTAGTCCATTTATATCCACAATGTTAGCAGATCGTCTTGTATTTGACTCGCCATTAACAGAATTTCAGCATGAAATGGGTACATGTGGATTGGACGTGGCCAAATTCTTTAAGAAAAATGTCCAAGTTTGTCCCTCAATTGTTGACTAGATTTTAAAATTTCTCTTCAGATTAGAACTATTAAATCTAACTACTAAGACTCAAGCTAAGCACAAAACAAAATTGTTTAACCTTAAAACGTAGAACAATTAAATTTATGTGTAATGCCAAAGATATTCACAAATTCAATTCAAGATTAAATGGCGAGATATCAATAAATAAACGAACGAAGCAAGTATCCGACTAACCGCAGTGCGCCGACCTCGGTATAGAAACCGAGGTCGATACCTTTGCTACGAACTTACACGAAGTATAATAAAAATGAACTTAAGAATGATGGGAATGGATTTTAAAAAGATTCTTATGATTGTTGATGTAAATCAAGCTTTCTCCTTGCTATTGCCAACCCCGCCATGAATGATGACCTCCTCTTTTATATAGTAGAGGAGTTCAACCCTAGTACTTCCAAATAAAGCAAATAAATGCGGTGGCTACTCGTTTTGCCGAGATTGACGCCGAAACATCCGGTTGAGGACGGATATTTCGGTCTCCCGATGGCGCGCCAATCGCTCTTCCTGATCGCCTCATCCCGCCCGAACGCAAAGCCTCGTTCTGGTGAGGGCCGTATCGTGACCGAGTATAACCATAACAACGGGAACCGAGCGTGCCCTCGTATCCTCGGTTTACCTCCGTATACAAATAGTCCCCCCATTTCCCGAGGTACACCATCGACGGCGGGGAATGGACCCAAATAAGTCGAATGTACCGCCTCTAATTACCTAGGACGGGACCTTTAAGTCAAATCTCACTCTGCCCGATGCTAGGTCATCATTACCTAGCCGCCAAACCTTTTTGGGGAATCCTCCTTGTATCAGAATCCTTGATACGCTACAAGATCTCTTGAATCTCTTTCTATATAAAGCCCATGTCTTCCTCTATCACATAAAATTTTGTCTGCTGCGTAGTTCCTGCCATACTGATCGGTAAAGTGATCTCACCCTTCGTCGTTTCGCATGCCATGTTGAATCCATTCGAGGACCCATTGCCGGCACGATCTCGATTCTAGTAGTCCTAGTCTGTTCGATAACTCTCCATCGGATGATTTTTTAGCCGAGCTACCCGGATCAATCAAAGACACGTTTAATTCTAAAACTTATTGACAAGTTTACGTATATTACCAGTGCGTTATTATGCGGCTGGGCGATGCCTTCCATGTCCTCGTCATCGAACGTGATGGGGCCATCGGGGTCATCGTTCCGGATACGCTTTTCCCTCGTTATGGAAATTTTTGTGCGCTTCATTACCGGCCCAATGGGAACGTCAGTTCCTCCCATAATCATGTGTATCACCTGCTGAGGCTCTTTCGGCCTATCCTGCTTGTTGGAATCTAGGTTTTTAAAATTGGTTTTTGCCCGTTCACTTAGGAATTCTCGAAGATGTCCCAAATTGAACAGACGGGCGACCTCCTCTCTCAGCTGTCGACAATCCTTAGTTCGATGGCCGTGAGTATGATGATACTTACAAATAAGACTTTTATCGCTTCTCCGGTCGATTGGATTGGCCTCTTGATGTCTTGTTTCTTTGTTTCGGATAACGGGCCGGCCGCTATGGTTGCTACATCGACGCAAAAGTTGTACTCGGATAACCTTAGAGTTTCTCTGTTTCCCGGAGTTCTATCGACAACATTTCTGTTTACCAAGCCACAGCTATGTTGGCCTCGATTGTTTCTCCTATCATTCTTGCCCGATTCGCTGTTACGCCCGTTCCCCCTTCGATCGAACGGGTAAGGCTGGTATCTGTCATATGACGATTTGGAATCTCGATCTATCATTCTCCTCGAGCGATCACCTCCTTTACCGGAATGCCATGATACGAGCCGGCCCTCGTAATCTTATCATCTTCGACCCGATCTTCGACCGATACACTGTTGTGTACATTAGCCCGGCGATTGCCTAGTATTCTATCAAGTTTTGTTTTAGTTCCATAAATGTGATCGAGCTCCCGAGCCGAGCCTGCGGGTGGCTCCTCGAACGGCCCAATCATCAGTAACTGGAGGTAAGTCCATATGCTCCATTTGAAATCGAGCCACAAACTCGCGAAGGGTCTCGTCATCTCGTTGCTTAACGTTGAATAAGTCCGATTTTCGAGTTTCGACCTTGATGGCCCGCACGGGCCTTAACGAAAGCATCGGGCCGACATGGAAATGAATCACCGAGTGCTCGCCCAATAATGATACCAAATCATCCCTTTGCGTAGTTTTTCCGATTTCTTAAGTAGCACCGATTCCCTTTCGTCATCGCCGAGATCATTGCCCTTAATAGCACGTATACGCAAACACATACTCATTGGGTCCGTTGTCCCATTGTACTTCGGGATATCGGGCATGCGAAATCTCTTGGGGATTTTCATCGGTGCCTCACTAGGCGGAAACGACATTTGAACAAACTTTTTCGAATCCGGTCCCTTCAACACTGGTGGAGCCCCCGGAATCTGATCGACCCTCGAGTTGTAGTTCTCCACCTTCTTGTCGTTCGCCTTTATCTTCTTTTCACCGACCCACCTGCTTGGTCAATTCTTCGAGCATTCTTATCAATTCGCTGCTTTGTCCGGGGTGGTTCTCGTTACCCCGTGGGATATGTCTTTCCTCCGTATCCTGGGTCTATTCTGATGGGGCAATATCGGGTGCCTGACCCCGATTTTGCAATTGTGCTATGATCTCTAGTTGGGCCTGCAACTGAGCCATAGCCATGTCTAACTGGTTTTCGAGTCATTGCAAAGATGACCCCGTTATTCTCGTCAAGCTGGGTACATTGCTCCACCGATGATCCGACTTAAACAGATTAACTGGGGCGCGTTGTTGTTTGGTACGTCTCCGTCGTCATGCCCATGATGGCTTGGTTCCCTTAGTTGACGAATAGCGGGAATTCGACATTTCCGGTATACCTGAAATCAAACCTTAAAAAATAAACAAGTGTAAAATATCGAGCGTGACCAGAATGTTGTATTGAACCGCCATTACTATCTAAGGCCCCACGGTGGGCGCCAAATTGTTTAACCTTAAAACGGAGAACAATTAAATTTATACGTGATGCCAAAGATATGTGGCTAAATTCAATTCAAGATTAAATAGCGAGATATGTCAATAAATAAACAGAGAAGCAGATCTGACCAACTGTTAAGTGCGCCTGGCCTCGGGTATAGAAACCGAGGTCGATACCTTTTGTTACGAACTTACACGAAGTATAATAAAAATGAACTTAAGAACAGATGGGAATGGATTTAAAAAGATTCTTATGATTGTTGATGTAAACTGTTTCTCTCCTTGCTATTGCCAACCCCCTTCATGAATGATGACCTCCTCTTTATATAGTAGAGGAGTTTCAACCCTAGTACAATTCTAAATAAAGCAAATAAATCTGGTGGCAGCTGTTTTGCCGAGATTGAAGTCGAAATATCCGGTTGAGGACGGATATTTCGGTCTCCCCTGATGGCAGTCAATCGCTCTTCCTTGATCGCCTCATCCCTACCCGAATGCAAAGCCTCGTTCCCGGTGAGACGGTCGTATCGTGACCGAGTATAACCATAACAACGGGAAACCGAGCGTGCCTGTATCCTCAGTTTTACCCGTATACAAAAATCTTTTTCTACCTTTCAAAAAAGATAGAGGAGCGACTCGGGAAAGAGATATTTAACAACTCGACTAGAGCGGATCCTGGCCCATAAACTTCCCCCCTTCCTTTAAACTATTTGGGCACTGCATTTTATAACGAGAATCACAAGGCCTATTAACAAGGAACAACCTGATAGAATGTCCTGAATAACAAAGACACCAGTGACAACGTTCAATAAAAGTATATTAGACCAAAAAGCTAAGAGGGCAAATTAATTTCTTTTTGCATTTAATTGAAGACAAATTTGACCATTTTCCAAAACCAAGGGTGATTAGTAATATGGTATCTCAAATCCCTTTCAATGAAAAAACCACTTTGAATTAGCCTAGACAACGTTGTTTTAAGACTTAAACATCCTAGTTGTTTCTTGTTTTATTCTTTTCTTTTTATCCTTTAGTAGCATCAAGCCGCGAGGGTGGTTAGGTGGGTCTTGCCTGTGTTTGGGTCTAATTATTTATTCTATACAATGGATTTTGAACGCGTTATTTTATTTGTGATTATCGAATCCTGTATTAACAATTACGGAGTTAGTAAAATCAACGTCTTACCACCAGATGGTTGAGCACTTCTGCACTTGAACTATTTTAATATACTCCCCCAAATAAATTATCACTTTACTTATTCACGTTACCATATCAAAAGAAAAACAATTTTTTTTTGCTGGTTCACTCTTAACATTAATTACTCAATCATCAAATTATTTCCTAAGTCCATTAATTGAAACTATATACCAATTAATTTGAGTATTATAGTAAATTATATACTTCTTTTTTTTTTTAAAAAAAAATATTTTTTATTACATAAGGGGGTAGGGAAAGGGGAAATGGGGAAGGGATTACAACGTGAGAATTCGAACCCTCACCAACAAGGTGAAAGTTCAGTTAGCCAATCAACTGAACTACTAGATCCCTACAGTAAATTATATACTTCATTTACTGTGACAACTAAAAATGAACAGAGGGAGTAAGAAAAATGTCATTTACCTGGTAGTTGTTGTGATTAATTAACTAACTATCTAACCCCTTTCGGTGGGCTTAAGTTTGATAATGAATTTTTTGCTCTCATCTACTTAAACTGGGGTAAGGGTGTCAAGTGGGCCGGGCCAGCCCGAACCCGGCCCACCACCGGCCCGGCCCAAACCCACTAAGAGGTGTAAGGGGCTGGGATAGGTGGGCTTTATTAAGTGGTCGGGGTAGGACAAAGTGGATAACTGTACCCCCAACCAAGATAGCTCGGGTGATGGCCCATCGGGGCACCATAAAACCTACCTGCCCACTTCAAATAAAAAAAAGAAAAAGATAAGTACTACATTTATTACTAATAATAAGTATTTTAAAAAACATTGTATCCCAATAAATTAGGAGTCTCTTTTTACGAGCACTTTAGTTTTCTTTAAAATTGTATTTTAAAGCTAGACAATCTTGTTTTCTCAACAAATATACCTTTGATACATTCTCGTGATATAGTATATAATAGATTGTGATAGTACTTATCTCAACAAATATACCTTTGATAAATCATGAAGTTCAATTTCATGCCTTTTCACAAGAATGTCTACGCAACACACCTAGTATTCTCCCCATCCCCTAATAGGCTAATACCCCACGCTCCGGACTTGTGGAGATATATGTCACCACAATGTTGACATTTAACATGTTCCTCATTTACTCGCTCAAAATGCATCCACACCGCACTGAAGCTGATCTTGAACTCGAGGAGAAGGTAGAGGTGAAGTAATGTACACTAGTTGAATAACAAATTTAGATAAAGAGAGAATTGTGGAAGAATTGTGTGAAAATAAAGAAGAATGGAGGGGTATTTATAGTTTGAAAATATGACCAAAGTGAAGTCATTCATAAATTTAGGGGTTCAAATAAAATTAGCAACGACTAGTTTTTTAAATTTACAACAGTTAGCTTTTTGAATTTGACGACGACTAAACTTTTTTTTAATTTAGCAATTTTATCATTAAATGTAAATGTTAATTTTATTATTATTAGTAAATGTAAATGTCTATTTTTGTATTAGAACTTTAAACAAAAAAAAAATGCCCAGCCCACTAACTATAACCCGGCCCGGTTAGCCCGAGGTGTAGCCCCTATCCGGGGTGGGCTGGGCCGGACACCCTTTTCCCTCTCCAAGCCCGGCCCCTAACTTACGGCCCGGCCCGGCCTCGACCCGGCCCCCTGTGGCCCACGTTTAAATGACCCGACCCGGCCCACTTGACACCCTTACACTGGGGGACCAGATAAAGGGAAATTGGAAGTTAAGTTATAATAATTCCTATATCGAAACTCGAAAGGTTAAAGAAAATGCATTTTGCAATGTTAGTCAAAGTTTATTTAACCTCATGAATCATGGGAGACAAAAATGTCAAAAGACTACAAGTCACAATTTTCTCATATAAAAATGATGAAAAATACTTTATTTTATTGTTTATGATTAAGTTAATGATCTTGGAATTTAGTTCGCTGGTCAAATAAGTGTTAGAAATAAGTGAAGAATAACATAGAAATTAAGACTTTGAGGCGTGAAAGATCACTATGTTTCAAGAGTTATTGCCCGTATATTCTTTGGGAACTACAAGCAATTCTCTATCAGAATACAACAAAGCCTGAAATCATACGTGCAAATTGAATACGTTACTTCGTATTTATAGAAGTTTAAAAGGAGTCTGTGCCTGAAGAATTGTTCCCTTTCCGAACAGACGCGATGTTTAGTTTAACTTAAAATTTAAATATTAAATTAATTTTTGTTAAACGAATTCTGTTCAAAAAATAAATAAAATACCAAATAAGATCTCTATTTAAAGATCCGACCCCACCAAGTCATTTAGATATATAATTAATTAAATATATATAAATGCACATATCTTATTATTAATTTTATTAGACTTAATGGGCTTAGCTTTTTATAGCCAACACAATGGCTTGTTGCCATCCATGTGGGATTCCCATGTATGTACAAACTACTTTTACTAAGAGCCTGTTTGGATAGGCTTAAAAAAAGTAGCAGTCAAAAAAAAAAAAAGTTGGGGTAGCCTAACTTATTTTTTTGGCTTATAAGCTGCTTTAGATAAGCTAAGCCAAACGGGCTCAATTATTTTTTTGGGCTTATTTTAAGCACAAAATGACTTTAACCTGCCCAAACAAAAAATTTGAACAATTTTTTATAAGTTGTTTTCAGCAACTTATAAGCCGATCCAAACGGGCTCTAAGTAAATGGGGACTATGAGAAAAGATTAAGACTCCAAAATACTCTTTTGAGTATACTTAATACTCCCTCCGTTTCAAATTATCTGTCGTAATTACTAAAAATAATTGTATCAAATTATTTGTTTTTTAAAAAGTTCAAGGCACAATTAATTATTTTTCCCTATTTTATCCTTAGTATAATTTTGTCATTAATGAAGATGACATATAAATAGAGTAAATATTTAATAGAGAGAGATTATAATTTAGACATAAATAAGAGTAAAATTAGTCAAATATCATTCCTAATTAATATTTTTTAAGGGGCGTTTAAAATAAAGGAACAGATAATTTGAGACAGAGAAAGTATATTTTTAAGAAGTTCATGATTGGTTAAGCACGTTGATGCTCTCCGGCGATGGAAATAATAGTGGGTACGCGTATCTCATTTAATGGGTTCAGATTGAAATTTTGAATGTGATTGACCCAAATGATTGCTTAGAATTAGATGCTCATGTAAACCTGAAGTGTGTATTATATTGTTATATTTAAAAATTTATATTATCAGAGAGATCATATTATTAGTTATTTTATTTAGTTTAAGTTATATACAATAATGTCGCATGTAAAGAATTTTTGAATGATCAGATTACCTTTTTTTTATCTCTTATAATTTATAGTAGCAGATAATTACCTTATTTTCAAAACTACACATCTCATTTTCTGAACATATTTTTTAGACCACAAATCTCACTTTTTATAAATGCATGTTTACTTGTAAATATATTTGGAATGATCCGATAGTGAAAACGTTTTTATATTGTCGATGTGTTGGTTAAACTCTACTTAATGATATTATATGATCTGACTACAAAAGAGAAAAGAGAATTAGCAACCAAAATATTCCTAGCTACTTAGAAACTTATTAAGGAATTCTATTTAGCGACGTATACAACAACAACATACCCACTATGATCCCACAAAGTGGGGTCATTTAGCGAAGTATATGTAGTTAATTTCTATTTTTCTGAATGTACATGATTCTTTTTCCTTGGTTAAGTACATGGAAATATATGTGGTCTTTGAATTAGGAGGCTGTGAGATTTAAGTCCGAAACCTAACTCTGTATGATCTGACAACAAATCAAATTGGGTGATCATTTTTTATTTGTAAGTTTAAAAACTGTTAGAAAGAGAAGATACTTTAATTAGTAGTTAATAATGTGATATATTATTATGTGATATATTTAACACCTCCCAACAATATGGCAGACCTGGTCATACAGATTGTAAGTCTTTGATTAATTGACTCAATCTTTGCTTTAAGATTAATTATGTGACAAGAAATTGACATGAAAAACAGCACTAAACTAGGCGGTGATTCTGCTTCCTAAGATTGAATTAAGATTGTCCGAACATGGATTGTAGATTTTGGAATATCTTGATTATGTATGTAGTTAAGAGTGTTTATACATATAGATTACATGTAATAATAAGAATTCTAAACAAGAAAGATAAATAATTATAAACTTTTCTAAAATATTGGAAAATATGTACATTTCTTTAATATAATATATTCTTCATTATGATGAGCTTGCTCACATGCATCCTTGAAACCTTGTTGAATTTAAGTCGATGACATTAGATCACGACATTATTGGATCATAGAGGGGTTGGGGTCCGATCTCCCCTACAGAAATCTGTACACCAAATATGGAACAGTGGGGAACGATAATTCTTCTAAAGCCTGAGACAAAAATTGAACCTTTTTTTTTTTTGCTATAAATTACATTAAAATGGATCACTAAGAAGGGGAAAAAGAATAACCTAAAGAAAAACGAACAATTAGTTATTCGTCAAAATTTCATTATTCGATGACCAAAAATAAATAGGGGTATATAGTTCGGCAACGTAAACTAGCAGAGTCGGAGCCAGGATTTGAAATTACTGGGTTCGGAATGCTAGTTATTTTAAGTTATTCAGTTCTAAATTAAGAATGTGTATATATTCAATGGAATACAGAGTTTGAACCTGTAGTATTTGAAGCGCAAAGTACTAGTTTAGGAGACTTACGAGTTTCTCCATAGCGGAAGAGGATCTGCAGCAACCACGACTTGTAGCAATCACAACTCGTGTCACCGATCATCGGGAATCCTCACAAAGCGGATGAATTCCCTTTGTCCATAACCTAAATATCCCTCCAGCGGACGATGCATAGATTTACCCTAACCCTAGCCGTTTTCTATTGCGGAAAATCATCTTTTTTCCTACACCCATAATGGTGTATTTATAGGCTAGTAATAGGGTTTAGGAGGAGGACTAGCTAATGGGTTAACGGGCTAGTTAGCACCCCTTATGGGTGGACCAAACCCAATTTTCTAATAGAACTAAAGTTACTGGTTTCGGCTGAACCCGTAACATGTACATGGCTAAAACTTAGTTTATTTACATCTGCATGACATATATTTTAAAGGTGGTCAAACACTGACTAAACGTGTAGATACTAGGTTTTGAATAAGTTTTTCTATATGAACTTTTTTGGTGAATATTAATAGAGTACGTCAAGGAGAGGTAAAAACTGAGGAGGCAAAAAGCATTAGGCTAAGACAACAATGATATGTATCTTTTGACGGATCCGGCTCCTCTTCATTTCTTGTTATCTTCATTTTTCCAAGTTCTTATTTGAATGGATGATGCATATCCAATGTTAATATCAGTGATTTATGTTCACTTAATTAAAGTTGGATCTTAATCATAGTTAGGTTTCTCTGCCATTAGATTTAATCCCAGTCTGAATGATCATTAACCGATATGTAGTAACTTAAAGGGATATCAACTTAAAGGGATATCAAATTTACATTTAAACCGCAACTACATAATCTATATTATAAGTCCCAAAAAATAATATGATTAAGCAACAGAAATTGATCCATCATATGGCAAGGAATAAAAAACTTCCGTGTTTTATAGTTCAATGATGAAAACAAATGAAGGCAGAATTTTTTTTTTTAAATCTGGACGGCTTAACAAAATAATGAAGGCAGAAAAAATTCTTTAAATCTGGACGGCTTAATTGTGGTAGGATTGATGATATTTGTTAATAAAAAAAGTTATGGTTAATGATCATTCATAATTTCTGCAATAAATGTGGATGGCTAAATCTAAATGGCTGCAAATATATGAAAGTATTTATAGACCTAAATATGATTAAACTTGAGAAAATGAAAATAACTAGAAATGAAGAGGACCCACATCCATATTTGACCTCATTTTTAGTTAATTAAAAAAAAACAAATATACCGAAATTTTAGCATTCTAGCAACCTTATAATGGACAAGAATACATTGGCTTATGTAAATACCACTTGCATATGCTAATAAAAAATTACAGACATCTTTCCCGTAGACTTGATATGGACATAAATTGCACACAAATTCCAAGTGTTCATGTCTAAAGCTATAAAATAAACACATGTTCTGGGCTTACAGACCGAACAATATTTGAACTTTCATGTAGCAAATTATACCCAATGACTTTGAAAATGGGTGGTCTTGAACTATTGACCCTCACTTGCTCCATTGGCAAACCTTCAAATTCAAGAGTCAATGTTAAACTTAAAGTTTTATCCAAGAGACTAGTGAGGTCAAAATTTAACGACTACCCTTTCCAAAGCCATTCTTGTAAATCACCCGTAATATTTTGTATGTTACCTGAATGGCACAAACTATTTTCGCTTTGTTTTTTAAATTATATAGTTCTTTTGCTTTATGCATTACAATACTCGAGACCTGTTGATTTGACCATTAATTCAGATTTGTAACGTGTATGGCTCAATACGGAGAAAATCATAACTTACTAACGTTTTCAAAATTCGAACTTGGGACCTCTCATCAAAATCGTAAAATACTCATCATCCAATTACACTCATAGGTATCACATATATTAAGCTCACTCTTTTAGCTTGGTTGTCTTGAAATTGCTTAAATTTGATTAGAGAAGGCAGATATAAACTAAAAAAGGGAGCACGAACCAATAAGTTTGTGGCGGGGTGGATAATTCCCTTCGCCCTTAATCGGAAGTTTTGTGTTCGAGTCCTAAATATGAAAAAAATTCTGTTAGGGAGCACTTTTCTCTTAAGAAGCCTCGCAATGCGAATTCAAATAGTTGGGGGCTAATAAGAATACTCTTAAAGAAACCTTGCGCAATGTGAATTCAAATAGTGGGGCTAATAAGAATACCGGACACCTAATGAAAAACAAAAAAAAGGAGCATGAAATGATTGGCAGGGGACCATGTGGTTTAGGAGAAGCGTTATTAGGGCATGTGAAACCGTTGCTGTTTAATGCTATGCCCCAACAAACCATCCAAAATATATTATATAAATGGAGTTAAGGGTTCCCCATTGGAGCCTAATATGTGTAACAATTTGTAGCCTACCCTTTTGTGACAAGTAACATGATAAATCACTTTGGCCCACTCCTCCCTTTCCCAATTAGCTGACTTCCTAGGGGACATGCCCAGTGCATGGACCATTTGCTTCCTTTCTTTAGTTACGTAGGACCCTCTCGTTACCCGTATTATTGTAAAAATAATGCCTACGGATCACTTTTCCGTCTTATTTTTGAAAAATAACCACTTGTGTAGTATTTTTAATTTCATAAATAAACTTTTCAATAAATTTAAATTCCGTGAAAATAGCTAGTTTTCAATTATAGAGTTCAAGAGTGACTATTTGTGAATATTATCTCTCTATTATCTTCTCAGCACTCAAACTAACGACATGAGTCTAATTTCTATGCACTGATAATATAATCCCTCCGTCTCAATTTAAGTGGGGGTATATATCCGGATATCGTGAGTAAAATGAAAATTTTCTTTGGCCGTAAGTTTTTCATATGCCTTTTAAATATCTTGAAATGTTAATTATTGTAACTAACAGTACTTTTTACTTAGTTTTCAAATAGGCAGTAAATTTTATTTTAAAGAATTTAAAGATTATATGTCCAAATTTATAATCAAAATTAAGAAGTTTGACTCTCAAAATTCGAACTATGATATGTGTATTAGGACAGAGGGAGTTCAATGTTTTTTACGTTATCAGGTTAAGATGACATATAGGCTACACATAATTTGATAGCAGCTTAAAATTAAATGCATGCAAAGAATAACCTGTTACAACAAATTACAATTATTGATAATATAAAAATTCATATATTATCAATATATATATATATATATATATATAAGTTAAATCCTAGTGACATATGTATATTTGTGTATATTATTAATTGTATCCAAGTTGGAGCATACGAAAGTCAATGATATTTGCAGTTACCAAGTTGTCCACTAGTACATGGATGTATTAGTCAAAGCGTGAAAATATATCAAGGTTTTAAACATGCACGCCTTGGTTCTTAGAAGTTTTCTTAGTTTTTACACACACACAGAGCTAGAATTTATACACATATATAATAAAGTTATTGCATCATTTAACGTATGTAAATATATCGAAAAAGTTCAGCACTAGCTACTTAGAAGAAGAAAAGGAAAAAGAAACGTGTTTCCGAATGAGAAAGCTAGTACTACTACATGCTATTCTAAGAAATTCTCTATTATTTACACAAGCCCATGTTTCTCACTTCAAAGTTGCATTCGTTTATGCCAGTGGTGACTGATTCAGCTAAAGCTGTCAATAAAAATAAAACAAAGAAATCTAAGCAAATTCACAGTGTCATGCAAATTGTCTATTGAATCCCCTATGTCTCTTTCTCTTAATTGGCAAAATAATGTCAATTTCTGCTTCTTCATGCTTGGTGGAAGGAATATATATGGAGATCGTGTATAGTTGTTCGTAGCCGTAACTGTGTTAACAAGATCTAAGAAATGCCATCACAAATATATAGCTGGAGAGTTCTCACATGATAGAGCATATTCTTGGACTTTCCAGATACGGACAATCTTACACTATCTGGTCATCCGATCCAAATGATACTTATAAGTAAGCCTTCTTAAAATATAAGATTTGTATTCTTGAAAATGAAACGGGTAACCTGCCACAACACGTAAAGATGACTTGACAGTGTATATCTTTCTTACACGCGTGAACTGTGTTTATAACTTAAACTCAATTTATTAGAATATACACTATCATGCATGTAAAATATTTTGTTATACTATCAAATCATCTAAAAGATAAAAACAAGTAACAATTCACAAGAAATGGCATTACTAATCTGAAAGATAAAATTTACTAGCTCCCTGCGCCCCAATTTAAGTGTCTTACTTTTCTTTTTGGTCTGCCCCAAAAGAGTAACTCTCTCAATAATTATTAAGTTGACACTTCAAACATCTTACATGACAAGTTTATAATCCCAAGATTCAAAGGACATTAGGAAGCAAGGAGATTATGATCACTGATACAAATGCGCCACAGGTTGTTTCAAGCATAGATGAGGCAGGTTTTGAAGAAACAAACCAACAGTGGCAAGTTCCAAAGAAGAATGGTCAAAGGACCAAAATTCTTTCAAATGATACAAAGGATGTTTCCAAGGCTAAAAACAAGTTTGAGAGCCTTAATGAAAAACAAGGAACTCTGGAAAATAAGACTCAACAAAAAGGGGAAGTGAGTACTAACAATACAATGAGTCAACATGAAAGGGCTCCTCTTGAAGATGAATGGGCAGAGGAAACTACTACTGAAGAGGAAGAAACTTCAGAAAAATAAACGGAACATGAACCTATAGATGATGAAGGCCGAACAACCGGGCAAAAGCTTTTTTGTGGGGGGGGGGGGGGGGGAGGGAATAGAGACCGAGATATTTCGGGATGCACAAGAAGACAACATAGATAAGCATGAAATACCTTTAAAGCTCCTGAAAAGAAAGAAATCTCATGTTACAAGGAACCAAAAGAAATCTACACAAACCAACAATACTAAACCTGTTTAATGATTAAGCTCTTAAACTGGAACATTAGGGGCATGAAGTCCCAAGCTGCTGTTGAGAGACTTGTATACATGATCAAACAGTATAACATAAGTTTTGTTGCCATTCAAGAGTCATTTCTTCAAGAGACCTGTATTGATTACTATAAAAGAATTTTGGGAATGCAGGATAGTTATACAAATGTAAGTAACAATATATGGATTTTTTGGAGGGCAGAAATGAATTGTATGTATATGCTAACCATGCCCAAATGCTTACTTGTAAACTTACTACCAAAGAATCCAACAAAGAATTTTATATCTTAACAGTGTATGTCAAGACTGGAAAAACTGGAAGAGAGGATCTATGGGATGAAATGAGAGCTCTATCTAGTACAATTTCCAGACCTTGGGTTGTTATAGGTGACTTTAATAGCATTTTGAATGTTGATGAGAAATTGGGGGAAACCCACATAGACTATCCAAGAGTCTCCCTTTCATGGAATGCCTTTTTTGACTGTAATCTTGAAGATGTTGGGTACTTTGGACAACCTTTCACCAGGTGCAATGAAAGAAAGGGTACTGACATCATTTGGAAAATACTAGACAGGTTGGTTGTCAATTGTAACGACCCGCTTGGTTGTTATAGTCTTTTCGACACTTTCTGATCTTTCTCCGAGCTTGTTAGCTCACTTTTGATCCAAGGGGACCATTGCCACGCTTTTTGAGATGTTCGGGGTTGACTTGGGTGACCTTTTGGGGAAATTTGGCTTTAAGCGAAAAATAGTTGACTTAAAGTTGACTTTTGGGTAAATGGACCTTTTTCAGAAATTCATCGATTCCGAGATGTCCGGATGGTCATTTAGAACTTGTGTGCATATCTGATTCGGTTCCCCATGCACTCGGGTGCATTTTGGGACTTGGGTTGGGAAGTTGGAGTTGAGGTATTAGGGGTTGACTCACTCAACGAGACCTCTGTTAGGAATTTTGAGGCCACGAGTGCGTTCGTAGCTTGTTTTTATGTGTGTCTATGTATTTGGTATGTGAGCGGATGGCCTCGGGAGTTAGTCAAAAATTCAGGTTGAAAGTGTGAAACTTGGTGTTATTCTGGTGTTTGGTGCCACCAGCACAGTTGCAGCGGTACCTTTATAGCGGTCACCCTGCCGTTGGAGCGGCCCGTTCAATTTTGGCTTGACTACTATAGCGGTTAAGGGACCGCCGAAGCGGTGACGCTGAAGTGGCCTGATGGTCATGGAAGCGGGTGTCGGGCAGTTAAGTCATTAAATGAAGTGTTAAATGCCCTAAGTCCCTCATTTATTACTATTCCAAAATCTGGGCTATTGGGAGCAATTCTAGGATATTCTTGGAGGAAATTCTTGGTGGTAAGTTCTTCTAATCCCTTTACTATTCCATTGTCCTTAATCATCTTAGAATTCCTTTGTCTCGATAGTTCATTAAGTGATTGAAGATTAAATGTGGGTTCGATGAGTTATTCTTTCTTGGCTTCTAAATCATGATTTGTTGGTTGGGTTAGCTTCTTTATGCATTGAATTGATAAATAGAATCCTATATTTCATGATCCTTCCTAATTAGTGGCTAATTTATGGAATTGAAAGTTAGGGTTTATACCCAAATTTGGGGGTTTTGCCTAGAATTCAAATTTGAGTAAATTGTTGGTTATTCTAGCAAGATAATGATGGGAATTGATCACCTAAAGCTTTAATTTCTTGTTGGAACCTTTAGATTCCTAATTTCACCCTTTTAGTTCATAAAACCCATTCCATAGGTTGGGGATTTGGGTCTTGAATAGAAGTAGGGTTCGTTTGATGTTCTTCTTGATTCTAATTTCTTGATTTGAATGTGCCTAGACTTTCTTTATCTCGAGGCTCAGAGGAAAGTGAAGTCTAAGGAGTGATTGTTAGTGATATTGCTGTTCGGCCTTCCAGGTAGGTTACGGTTTACCCTATGGTGAGACTTCGTTTAGGAAGCATATATTTAGACGATATTGTTGGAGAAAGCATGTAAACCTTCGGGTATGAAGTTGGGATGGATATTGTCTTAGGTCGGGCCCTGTTGTGTGTTTGGGGTTAGCCACCCCGTTGTGTTGTGACTTATCTTGTTCTATTATTGTTGGCTTGATGCCACGTGGAGATAGTAGATATTGGAGACTATTGATATATCTCAACCATGATATTTTAGTATCTTACTTGTTCACGTTTGATACGAGGATAGTGTTCTATTATGGCTTATTATATAGCCTTTTCATGATATTGTTGGTGTGCCCATGTGTGGTACTTGTGATATTGATTTGATTATTGACACTGAACTCATACATTGCACGCATTCTCATCTTTCATGATATACTGTTGATACAATGGTGATACTTGAGGAAACACTGTTATGAGTTGGGCTCGGTTGGATGAGAGTGACATGAGGACCGATGTCCGAAGGTTATCTGGAATCGAGGTTGTGCTTAGCGAGTGCCGAGGTTGTTGCCGGAATGGTGAAGTAGCAGTTGTCGAGGTTGTTGTCGGAACCGTGAGGTACATGGACTTCGTGGGTCCCCCATGGGTTGTTCTACCGAGATATGATGTTCCATCATCGGAGTACATGTGTACACAACATATGCATTACATACGCATTTCATACATTATTGCATTTCATTGTACTATGGCTTCTATTGTGATATTTTTGTGATGTACTTGTGATATACGGATTCTGATTGAGTATTTTGAGACTTGGCACAATTGGGTTTAGATGCTAAACATAGGTGATGACGTGTACTTGGATTCTGGATCGTGTTTTGACTTATACCTTGTTGATATACCTTTTTATCTTGCTTTATTGACTTGATATGTGTTAGCTAAACTTAGTCGGCCTATGATACCTACCAGTACTTGTTGTTTGTACTGACCTGCACTTGCTGCATTCTTTTATGAATACAGAGTTCCAAGTAAGATCAACCTCTACTTCTCCTGGCTGATAGTGGTGCAAGAGTTGCTGCTTAGAGTCTTACAGGGTGAGCACGGGGACGTCCGTCGCCTTGGAGATTCTTCCTTTATTTTATGTCTTACTTTCTATTCCGAGACATATTCAGACTATTGATGTATTATTGATATTTCCGACACTGCATTCTAGTTAGTTGCTCTTGTATGACTAGACAGATTTCTGGGGTGGTTTTGATGTATTCCACATATTCTATCTAATATTATGTTAGACTTACGTATTTCTATCTCTTTCACTTATTTATTTATTTATTTATTTATTTATTTATTTATTATTTCATGTTTTTTTTAGATTGTTGGGATAAGGTTTCGCCTACCGAGGTGGGAAAGGTAGGTGCCCGCGCGACTTAGCTAGATTAGGTCATGACAAGTTGGTATCAGAGCCCTAGGTTACCCGATCTATAATACAAGAGCGTGTCTAGTAGAGTCCCGTGGATCGGTACGATGAGCTCCGTATTTATCTACGAGGCTATAGGACATTTAGGAAATTTCACTTTCTTTCCTTCTTTCGTGCATCTTTATTCTAATTGGTATCTGGGACAATCAAATTGGTATCTGACTCTTATCTCTTCTCTCACAGCTGGTGGGGACTCGAGCTACAACAGCCCGGGACCAGGTGCCATAGCTTGCAGCTAAGGCCGGCACCAGAGGGCGAGCGACAACTAGATAACGCGATAGAGCTTGGGGCTGCGGGGCTTCCCCATCCAGGGGCAGGGCTCCTGCGGTAGGGTAGCAACGCGAGAGATCTCCGTCTCCAGAGCCTAAGGGTCAGCAGGTTCAAGACCAGGCAGCCGAGAATGATATGGCCTCAGTACGGGTACAACCCGAGATTGCTTCAGAGCTGACTATGCAGGATACTATGGCTCGTGTTTTACTCCATCTAGATGCCCAGCAGGCTGCCGCTAGTGTTACTACTCTGGGCGGAGGTTCGCAGATTAGAGTTAGGGCGCAGACCCCTGAGCAGAGACCCACTCGAGTAGCACATCCCGCTGCAGCTATGGCTGCCCTGATTGATGCAGTTCCAGCCCCGGGAGATGATTTTAGACCTGTGGCGGACCTTTTTATGACCTTGACTGATTAGGATCTAGTTGGGAGGTTTAGAAAGTTGGAGCCGCCGAGGTTCTCGGGTACTTCTGGAGAGGACGCTTATGAGTTCATCTTGGATAGTTGTTACATAGGATAGGGATCGTAGAGTCCTATGGAGTTGACTATGTGTCCTACCAGTTTCACGGAGACGCGAAGACTTACTGGAGGTATTTTGTGGCTTGCAGACTTTAGAATTCTCCTCCCTGACTGAGACTCAGTTCTACTGGCCTTCTTTGAGAAGTATGTGCCTCGGGCTTTAAGAGAGACGGGTAGGGATGAGTTTCTACATCTTCAGCAGAGGGGATTTTCTGTGGAGGCCTATGTGACTCGCTATCTGTATCTGGCCCGTTATTCAGCTCCTTTGATTCCTACTGAGCCTGACAGGATTCGGTGCTTTGTTGGTGGGCTTGTTGGTTCTCTTCAGATTCCTTGCCTTCAGATGGAGGCTATGGGGGCTTCATTCAAGTCCATCGTTAAGCATGCTTCTTTAGTCGAGGCCGCTAAGGCTTATGCATTTAGAGGGGGTAGTGAGAAGAGGCAGCGACAAATTGGGAGTTATGGTGGTTATATCTCGAGGGGCGCCAGTCAGTCTTTTAGGCCGTATCAGCCATATTCGGTCGCTTCGGAGCCCGCAAGACATTCGGCCTTTGCGGGTTTTCTCCATCGTGAGCTACCCAGCAAGAGAGCTTCGATTAGCTCATTTTCTTGGCCGAGACGAGGTCTTCCCCTCATTTGGTCCTCGCTTCCGCCTATAGTCTCGCTTTTTCGGGTTTAGTATTGTGTGTGAAGAGTTTGGCCATATTGCTAGGAGGTATCCCCGGTCTAGGCAGGATCATCAGTCCCAGAGGACTCCGGCATCGTCGTGATCCAGGTAGTCTGAAGGAGGTACTTCTCGCAGGGCGGTCTTCCGGTCGGCCGTCGGTTCTCCGGTTTCTAGAGGTGGATCCTAGGTTGAGGTGGGTCCCAGAGTTCGAGAGGTGGATCTCAGTCTGGATATGGTGGGACCCAGTGTTACTCATTCCTAGGTAGACTAGAGGTAGAGGCCTCAGATCTTTGGTATCTCAGGTACCGTTGCTGTCCGACATAGAGCGGCATCTGTGTTATTTGATCCTGGATCCACTTATTCATATGTGTCTGCATATCATGCCATTTATTGGGATTTGCCTTGTGATAGCATAGCTATAACTGTTCACGTGTCTACTCCGATCAAAGATTCTGTTGTGATCGAGTTTATCGATCGTGTTTGGTTACTTTTATGGGGCATGACACTTGGCTAGATTTGATGATTCTTGATGTGGTGGACTTTGATATTATCTTGAGTATGACCTGGCTTTCTCCTTATCATGCGATCTTGGACTATCATGCCAAGATAGTCACTTTAGCCATGCCGGGCATTCTTAGACTTGAGTGGAGGGGTACTCCTAGCCCCGCTCCGAAGAAGATCATTTTCTTCCTTCAGGCGAAGAAATTAGTCAACAAGGGGTTTAGTCAACAAGGGGTGTTTAGCTTATCTGGCTCATGTGTGTGACACTACTGTTGCATCTCAACTCCTTGAGTCTATTCCTATTGTGAGCGAGTTCGCGGAGGTATTCCCTTCGAATCTGCCGGGTATGCCACCAGATAGCGATATTGACTTCTGTATTGACTTGGATCCGGGCACTCGCCCTATTTCTATTTCGCCATATCGAATGGCACCTGTCGAGTTGAGAGAGCTTAAGGAGCAGTTACAGGATTTATTGAGCAAGGAACCGAGTGTCTCCCCTTGGGGTGCTCCTGTGTTGTTTGTGAAGAAGAAATATAGATCTATGAGGATGTGCATTGACTATCGCTAGCTGAACAAGGTTACTATTCAGAACAAGTGTCCTATGCCTCGTATTGATGATTTATTTTACCAACTTCAAGGTGCTTCAGTGTTTTCGAAAATTGACTTGCGTTCAAGCTACCACCAGTTGAGGATCAAGGCTGAGGATATTTCGAAGACAACCTTTCAAATGAGATATGGACATTATGAGTTTCTGGTGATGTCATTTGGGCTTACCAATGCCCCGGCTGTATTCACAACTTTGATGAATGGCATCTTTATGCCATTCCTTGATTCCTTTGTGATTGTATTTTTTGATGATATCTTGGTGTATTCCAAGAGTAGAGAGGAGCATGAGAGCCATCTCCGTATTGTAATTGGGCTATTGAAGAAGAATAGCTTGTTTGCTAAGTTTTCGAAGTACGAGTTCTGGTTGGAGTCTGTGCGTTCTTAGGCCACGTTGTGTCTAAGGATGGGATCATGGTGGACCCTCAGAAGATTGAGGCTGTAAGGGGTTGGGCGAGGCCCACTGCTGTGATCGAGATCTGTAGTTTTGCAGATTTAGCCAACTACTACCGTCGATTTGTGAAGGGTTTTGCTTCTATTTCTTTGTCTTTGACCGGATTGACTCACAAGGATGTTCCCTTCCAGTAGTCTGATGATTGTGAGGAGAGCTTTCAAAAGATCAAGACTCTTTTGACTTCAGCCCCGATTTTAGCATTGCCCGTGGAGGGTAAGGATTTCGTAGTCCATTGTGATGCATCCCGTATAGGTTTGGGTAATGTATTAATGCAGAAGGGTAGAGTCATAGCCTCCCATCAGTTGAAGATCCATGAAAAGCATTACCCTACCCATGATTTGGAGTTGTTAGCCGTGGTCTTTGCTTTGACGATTTGGAGTTGTTAGCCATGGTCTTTGCTTTGACGATTTGGAGGCATTACTTGTACGGTGTCCATTGTTAGGTTTTCACCGATCACCGTAGCCTTCAGTATATGTTTACCTAGAGAGATCTTAATTCCAGGTAGAGCCGATGGATAGAGCTCCTGAAGGACTATGACATCTCTATTCTTTATCATCCAGGGAAAGCTAATGTTGTTGCTAATGCTTTAAGTCACAAGGTAGTGAGTATGGAAAGTTTAGCTCGTTTGATTATTTCTGAGCATCCATTTGCCATGGAGGTTCAGACTTTGGCCAACAGTTTTGTTCGTCTTGATATTTCAGCCCCAGGTACGCTTTTTGGCTTGTGTAGAGGTGAGATCATTCTTATTAGATCAGATCAGGACTCACCAGTTTGAGGATGCTCAGTTGAGCAAGATTCAAGATAAGGTTCAGAGGGGTGAGGCCAAGAAGGCCATGATTGATTCTGAGGGCATCTTGAGGATTAAGGGGCGCGTGTGTGTTCCTCGTGTTGGTGACTTGATTCATTTGATTTTGATTGAGGCCCATAACTTTCGATATTCTATTCATCCGAGGGAGATTAAGATGTATCGTGATTTGAGGCAGTACTATTGGTGGCATTGGATGAAGAGGGATATAGATAATTTCGTGGCTAAGTGGGGTAATTGTCAGCAAATTAAGTATAAGCACCAGTGACCCGGTGGTGTACTTCAGAGGATGCCCACTCCCAAGTGGAAGTGGGAGAGGATTGCTATTGATTTTGTTGTGGGTCTCCCAAATACCCTGGTTAAGTTTGACTCGATTTGGGTGATAGTTAATCGATTGACTAAGTCCGCTCATTTCATTCCAGTTGAGATTTCCTATACTGCGGAGAAGTTAGCCAAGTTTTACATTCGTGATATTATGAGATTGCATGCGGTTCCTATTTCTATCATATCTGATCGGGGTACTATGTTCACTTTCCATTTCTGGAAAGCTTTTCATGAGGAGTTAGGTACCCGATTAGATCTTAGTATAGCTTTCCACCTCCAGACCGATGGGCAGTCCAGCGGACCATTCGGGTGCTCGAGGATATATTGTGTAACACCTCGTAGCTTAAGGCGAAGGTTTGACTCATAAGATAATAACATAATGAAACCAATATGAGGGTTATAGGAAGTGTTTTGAAAACTAATCAAGTCATAAGAAATGTCTTTGGGCAAAGCAAAGTTGGAAGCCACTCTACGGGGCATGTTTGCAAGTGAGTTTATAGAAGGTCTTACTTCCAATGACCATAACTCCTTTATGTATTAGGAATTTGGGAAAACTTCCTGAATGAAAGTTGTATCCCTTTGAAATACCTTTCCAACGGTATATTATGGGGGTCAAACGGACATCTGTACAAAGAGTTATGGCCATTTTACCGAAGAGACGTTGAAGGCAGTCCGTTCACCGATCATGTTATACGAACTGGTTATACGGCCCATATAATTTTATACGGACTGTATAACTCGTCCGTACTTCAGGACGCTCCAAACCGACGTTCTGTTACACCATGATAAAATATGGTCATATTATACGGACCGTATAACTTTATACGGACCGTATAATATGTCCATATAGCTTCCGCCTCATTTTTGTATAAATCCAAGTCTTGAGTTCTTCTATTTCATTATTTACAATTCCAAGCCCTAGCAACAATCCAAAACATCAAGGTAAGTCAATCAAAACCCTTCCAACTCAATTCTAACATATATATATCTAATAATCTAAGCAAGAAATCATTGTTCATAAACTAGGGTTTTCAAGAAAACCCATCTCAAGGTTCAAGAATCAAGATTTAGGAAATCTTCTCCAAAATTCAAGTCTTTAATTCAAGATTTTGGAGCATTACAGGTATGTAGAGTTACTATCTACGTGTGGGAACATCATTGTTCTTCCCCACGCCTCATAATCCATAAACTATGATTCTTTACGAAAACTAGGGTTTCTATACCATGTTCATGATAACCCTAGGTCCATGTCCATGATTATATTATGTATGAATTGTTATAACTCCATCATTGAGTTCTTAATATTTCTTTATGATTATTAAGAATTGTCCGTAATCCATGAAAATCCATATATCTCATTCCATGGGTTCATGCATGCTAGTTTATGATATATTATGCTATTTTCAAGAAAATACTATACATGTTTTACAAGTTCATGCAAGCAAGCTATAATTCATGATATCCATGTACAAGCAAGTTATATTCATGAAAACCATGGGCGCAAGTGCCACTTATTTTACA
Source organism: Lycium ferocissimum (assembly GCF_029784015.1). Classification (NCBI taxonomy): domain Eukaryota; kingdom Viridiplantae; phylum Streptophyta; class Magnoliopsida; order Solanales; family Solanaceae; genus Lycium; species Lycium ferocissimum. The sequence continues at coordinate 20,443,794 of NC_081352.1, forward strand.
TGTTCATGATTTTGGGAGTTGCTTTAATTACCGAGGAAGGCTTCGTATAGCCTAAAACTACGTAGCCACCGTAGGATGAGGATCGCTCCACCCATGTCCCGACAATCTCTCATAATGACGGATCCTTTCATATTTTATTAAATCTCATGTTCCCCGGCAAGGACCGAGTGTTTCCGCCGGCGGGACGCAAGAATTGCACCATGGATCGGTTATAAGTTATTGCTCTCCCTCCTTATGATATTTTTACTCATGCTTTATAATATATATGTATTCATGTTCATGCTCATAACCAGGTTTCAGTTTCACGTTCAGTTCTTATCTTTATTACTTTATATCCCATGTTATTTCATTCAGTTGCTTTACATACCAGTACATTCAATGTGCTGACGTCCCCTTCCTATTGCCCGGGGGCCTGCATTTCACGATGTAGGTGCGATTACGGGACGACACATCGTTTTCCGTAGGACAGCATTCGTATCAGCTTATTGGTGAGCCCCATCTCATTCGGGGTTTGGTCAACTTTTTGTTTTATGGTTAGTTATGCATCTAAGGTATGATGGGGGCCTTGTCCCATTAAGTATGTTTTCCAGTCATACTCATGGTAGAGGTTTCATAGACTAGACAAGTCAGTTATGTTATGTCAGACATTCGGAGTCGTATAGCCATTTTGGCTCATTCATGTTATTTCTGCACTCATGTTTAAACAAGTATTTTTATTAAGTATTATGACTTACTACATTTTATAAAGGCACATCATGCATTCACGTTATATTACGCTATGTTATGCCTCATGATGATTCGGAAGAAGCCATGTGGTTCGCTCGGTCACATGCAAGGCACCGAGTGCCGTGTTTCGCCTGTGCCATGGTTCGGGCGTGACAAAGCTTGGTATCGCAGCCTAGGTTCGTTGTCGTAGGAGTCTATGAAACCGTGTCCAGTGGGGTCACTTTTATACGTGTGTGCGCGCCACACATATAAACAGTTGACCACCAAGACATTTAAGGTTGTCTCACTTCTTTCAACTCTAGATTATGCAATAGAGCTGTGTTCTCGTAAAATCACTCAAACTCATGTGTTGTTTCCCATTCTACCGGATACGCCTAGTCTCAATGGATGAGGAAGACGTGAAACTAACCATTATCGATGTGTTGCTTTCAGATAGAGTTATCAGGAGTTATTCTGACTCGTGCGCATTGCATTCTTTCAGAAAATGTCTACTAAGAGAAAGGCAACTTCGAGCCCGAGGGCTACCATTGATGCGACCCCAGAGACGAACTCTCAGACTCTGAGAGTTCTAATTTTTCAATTCTGCGACTGTAGGTCATCAGAACCTGCTTCAAGTACTACTAATGTCCCACTGCACCCCAATGTGAGGAAGAGGGGTTTTCATAATCCTATTTTGCACGCAAGTGCAATAAGAGACATCAAGGGGTGTGTCGCTATGGCACCCATAGATGTTTTGGGTGTGGCCGGCAGGGTCACTATCTGAGAGATTGCCCACAAGTGAAACAGGATAACAAAGGTTTTTCGCACCCCATTTGCAGTAGGTGTGGAAAAAGACATGCAGGAGTGTGTAGGATGGGTTCGGATGTGTGTTATAATTGTGGTCTCCAAGGCCACGTGCAAAGAGAATGCCCTTCAGTCAAGTACAATAGTAACACTAAGAGTGGTGGTGCAATTGTTCCCTGCACTTGTGCATAGCCAATTCAACAACACCGTTCGCAGCCCGTAGTACTCGAACACTAGCAGACCAAGGCACTGATAGGGATGGAGTATTAGGATTAAGTGGGGATCAAGCACGTTATCATGATATGGTAGATCGCCAGGACTCCAATGTGCCGTCACATATGTCATAGGTATGCCAATAATTTTCCCTCTTTGTCACATATGAGATATTATGCCCTAGATCTATTATGTCTTATGTGGTTATTGTGCAGTTGATAGTCCAGATTTAAGACCCTACAAAGTAATATGTTATGAAGTTAACCACGAGCAGATGATATTAAATTTCTAGGGATAGTTTTAGATTATTTAAGCTTATTCAAATCAGATCTAGAAAGTATGACGTTAGTAAGTTACTACAAGAAGCAAATATTTCTATGGGATAAAAAAAGATATGACAGTTCCCTCTTAGGGTTATGTTATTAAGCATTTTATCCCTGCTGTGTATAGTATGGTATAATTTTGAAAGTGGGGGTTAGTTGTTCCAATTTCTCATTTGATGGATATGAAATTTCCCTAAGTGTGATCTATGTCTATTGTTCGGAAAAGATAGTATTCAATTCAAGAATAGAGTCAGATGAGGAGGAAAAGTTAGAAATAACCTTATGTTTCACTTTAATACTCAGAGAAGAATTAGAGAATATGATACTAGCAAGTGGTAACAGAAGCTTAGTAAGTAAGTTTGAGTATATACGGTGAATTAGAAATTTTCAGCAGAGTTAGTAGAAGTATGATTTGGGTTACTTAGTCAAGTTAATACTAGTGAGTGGGCAACCGTCTAAATACACGATGCGCGTTAGAACCCAAAGGGTTTAAGTTAAATTCGAGGTATAGACATGGGTGAAAGAATAAAACCATCTAGCGTAAGAAAGATGGCGAAGAGAGCAAGCGACAAAGCTGTGACGCTATGCACAAGAAGAGCCTTTAAGAATTATAAGCTAAAAAAGAGTTTTCCCCAATGACCACTTATCGACAATGCCGAGTTATGCCGATTATGTACATTAGAAACCCATTCATTTAAGTAATACAATTTTCCCACTAAGTATGACTTGCTTAAAGTAAGCTATATAAATGAGTCGTCAGTATTTTAGAGGAAATTAGCGGAACCACTAGATGACCACTTATCGCTAACTTAAGGGATCCACAGGCTTTAAACGTCTACTTTTGAACAAGGGAAAAATGCCTTAGGTAAATGATTTATTTTAACTCCAAAGATATGCTACCTACGTTCTCGCGTACTCGTGCCCACGACCGACTTCTTTGAGCATCCCCATATAGAAATAGCATAACAGTGGGGTTGGTAGGTAATGATAAGAGGAAGTCAAGATGGATGTCCTACCCACGATCCTAGTAACTCCTGCTTATGTTCCTCTGGCTACCGTTTTAAAGCAGCTTGTAGCTTGGCACAAAGGATGCCATTTTCTTTTCCGAAGTACCTATGCCCTATTTAAGTTCAAGGTGACTTTCTACTTATGCCTTAGGTGCTTGACGAACGAAGCATTCATGCCTATGATCCTTTCCTTCATGAGTCTTATTTTATAATGAGGGTGTCGACTTACAGTAATAAGAGTAAACTATGTTGAACCATGTCCCATTCGTAAGTATAGCTAAGTTACAAAAGTGATATCTTATCCATCCCTATGTCTCTAAGTACTCAAGAGTGAAGCCTACAGCTTATACTCCATTTAAGTCACACCCATGTCTTATTCACACTTCAATATTCACGACCTAATGTCCAAATGTTAGGGTATGTAGCTTCGAAGTACTTATGTAAACGCCGTGTCTCTCATTCCCCATGCCATGCTACTCATGTATTTATGTCTTATGCCATATTAGTCCCATTTCCATGTATACATGTTCCATGTTATGTTCTTTAGTCTGATGTACCCATGCCACGTCTATCTTCGAAGATAAAGTGTCTCATTCGTATGAATGATCCCTTTCTCGCACTCCTTAATGATCCGCTTACAATAATAAGCAAGGTAAGCCAAGATATTCATATCTATGTTTCAGAGTGAACAAGGTAAGGTCGAAGTAAGGTATGTTCCAAGTTCATAGCGAGATCCCTTCGTGTATTCTATAGTACTTATCTCAAAAGTATTCTACTCGATTTGATGTATCATGTCATGCCTACGCTAGAGCTTTATGAATACCTATGTTAGAATCATATTCCTAGTATATGACTCAACTCTATCTCATTCGCACGCTGAGTTGCACTTACATTCGTAGCCTAACTCGTACTCTTATCTCGTATGTCTATCGTGGTAACACATGAACATCTATGATTAAGTCTCAAGTGTTCGAGGATACTACCTACGCCGCATTCAACCCTCATGTTGTAACAATCATGTTTTCGACATTCGGATCTCATGTTGATGTCCATGTTTACACGTGTTTGTATCTTATAAAAGTTTAGCACTCATGTTTTCATGCCAGCCAGTCTTCATGTATTTATATCCCACGTCATGCTCCTCATGTCTAGGTAATCATGTCATGTTCGTGCCTATTTTCCAGTACTCATGTCATTCATGCCTACAAATTCTCTGTCAAACCCCATGTATAGTAATCATGTAATCATTCAGCCAATAATCATGTGTTCAAAGCAAAGCTCAGTATTCATGTTAGCCACATACAAGATTCAGTAATTAAGATTATGTCACATCATACGTATTAAGATACCCTGTGAGGTTTATGTTGATACTTTAGTTAGCTGACAGGCGTTTGAGAAATGTCATGAGAGTCCGAATTACGAAGGAAGTCCTGCCATAATTTTCGTAAACTTTAGAGTTAGTAGTAAGTCTTAATCATTATTTATGAATTGAGGACAATGGTTTCATGATTCTAGCTCATGTAGGTGCTACACAGTTTCATGTTCCTATGTACATGTTTATATGTAATCACGTATTCAGTTCTCATAATCCATGACCATGTTTTCATGTAATCATGTCAAGCTCTTATGTTTCATGTCATGTTTCCTTCACGTTCATGTATTCAAGCCATGTCTAGCCATATTCTTAACCATGACCCATCATTCGAGGACGAATGATCCCAAGAGCGAGATATTGTAACACCTCGTAGCTTAAGGCGAAGGTTTGACTCATAAGATGATAACATAATAAAACCAATATGAGGGTTATAGGAAGTGTTTTGAAAACTAATCAAGTCATAAGAAATGTCTTTGGGCAAAGCAAAGTTGGAAGCCACTCTACGGGGCATGTTTGCAAGTGAGTTTATAGAAGGTCTTACTTCCAATGACCATAACTCCTTTATTTATTAGGAATTTGGGAAAACTTCCTGAATGAAAGTTGTATCCCTTTGAAATACCTTTCCAACGGTATATTATGGGGGTCAAACGGACATCTGTGCAAAGAGTTATGGCCATTTTCTTGAAGAGACGCGGGCAGTCCGTTCACCGATCATGTTATACGAACCGGTTATACGGCCCATATAATTTTATACGGACCGTATAACTCGTTTATTTATGTACACTGCGTTCATGCTCGAAGGTAGATAGAGAGATAGACCAGACCTTTAGGCTGCTTCATCAGTGATTGTATAAAGGTGCTCCATTTGATCCGGAGATGCAATAGTTGGTATTATTCTTTTTGTGTACATATATAGGCATGGCGGGGTCCTGTCCCATCTTTATGATATTACTTACTCTTCGTAGAGGTTCATAGATAGATGTACATAGCCAGATATCCCATGGCCTTATCGATCCACATTTATTATATCATTTTTAGTAGCCTTGTCGGCTTGTATGTATGGGCATAGTAAATGGTTTTTATATAGATGCGCTGATGTTTGATGGAACTTGTGCCCTTTTTGGTTTGTGGTAACTATGAGTTAGCCATGTGGCTCACCTAGATATGCTTATGAGAATATGTTAAGAGGTACTCGGTAGGTTAGCTCCGGGTGCCCGTCATGGCCCTCCGGTTGGGTCATGACAGAAGTTCTATCAAGACCTGTTCTCAGAAGAAAACATATCCTTTGATAATTGTATCCTTAACTGCTTGCCATGTTGGATTACTGATTCTGATAACTCTATGCTTCTTGCAGATCCCTCTATGGATGAAGTTAAAAATGCCATTTTAAACATCAATCACAATAGTTCTGCATGACCTGATGGTTTTAATAGTCTATATTTTCAAAAATCTTGGGATATCATTGGCAATGATATTCTAGAAATGGTCAGAGCTATTTTTGAAGGTCAATAAATACCAATTTTTTTTTACTTCAACTTGTTTAGTCCTCATTCTTAAGAATGAACCTCCACAATCCTATACTGATTTTAGACCAATTAGCATTAGTAATGTTTCTCAAAAAGTTGTGTAACGACCCGTTTGGCCGTTACGGTACTTTTGACCTTGTTGGCCCTTTTTCGTGCTTCTTTAGCATATATTAGACTTGCGGGGATGGGTGGTACGATTTTTGAGGTCATCGGATGAATATTAGATTTGTTTTTTGTGATAATAAGCCTTAAAGCGAAAAATGTTTGACCCAAAGTTGACTTTTGGGTAAACGGATCTTTCTTGGAAGTCTATCAATTCCGAGAGGTCCAGATGGTCATTTGTGACCTGTGGGTATGTTCAATTCATTTCCCAATGCATTAGAGTGCATTTTAAGACTTGGGTTGGAAGGTTGGTTTTGGGGTATTGGGGGTTGACTTTGTCAACGAGATCCCCGTTGGGAAATCCTAGGCCACGAGTGAGTTCATAGTGTATTTTTATGTGTGTTTGCATGTTTATTTTGTATCTGTGGGGCCTCGGGTGATAGTCAAATTTCAGGTTGAGACTTGTGGAGTTATGTAAAAATCTGGTGTCGGGTGTACCGCCATGGAAGCACCGTTTGAGATCGAGGCAGAGTTAACGCCATGGCGATGGCCCCTTGCTATAGCGGTGCAGAGTGATTGCGAGTGACCGCCTTAGCAGTCATGTCACCGAGGCAGTGGTTCCATAGTAGCGGACTGCAGATCGCTGTAGCGGTCGACGTGGACTTAAATGCCTTAAATCCTTTTTTAAACCCTATCACCCCTCATTAGGAACTCTCGGTTCTAGAGCTATTTTGTGCGCAAAACAAGAGATTCTGAGGCAATTCTTCTTTGGGATAAGTTCATCTAACCCTATTCTTCATTTATGATTCATAATCTACCTCAGAAGCTCTCTAATTAATGCTAGAGTCTTCCACTAACATAAGAATTAAAGCGGGTTCTTGGGGTTTTTTTTTTCTTGAATGAACTGTTGATTATCAAACCTTGATTTGTTGATGGAATAAGCTTATACTAGTATGGAATTGATGGGTAATAGCTATATAAACATGATTCCTTCGTTATTAGTAAACAATTTATGCAATTGAAAGTTAGGTTTCATACCCAAAATTTGGGGTTTCTCTTTAAATATGAATTTAGCTTAATATTGAGTTGTTTTAGAAATTTATTGGTGGGTTTTGGTCACCTAGACTTGAATTGCATATTTCACTTTTGAATTTTCCGTTTTTCCCTTGTGGGCCCGTTTTCTCAAATTCCATAGGCTTAAGTTGACCGAATTAAAAGCCTAGCAATAGGGGTATCGTTCTTCATGATTTTTAATCTAGATTACGTTATAATAGATCTTGAGTATTTGTTGGCATTGAGAAAGGGAAAGGCGCTCGCGTGATTGTTTAGGATTCCTATTCGGCACTCCAGGTAGGTTATGGCTTACCTTTTTGGTTAGGCTCCGCTTAGCGATTCGTATGTAGTACTAGGGAATTGTTGGAGACATCATGTGAAACTTTGGGTATGAAGTTTGAGATGGAATTCTTAGGTTGGTACTGTTGTGTGACTTGTGTTTTGGGGCTTGTGGCTTGTAGAATCCCTAAGTTTATGCTTGGCTTTTCTTATATAAATTGGTGGTTGCTATGTATTATGGGAGACTGGTTGGAAGGAATGGATTCATGTGATGCTTGTACTATGATGGCTGTCCTTATATGAATTGATTGAAATCCATATGTTATTTATCATATTCTCATTGCATGACATACTTTCTCATATCCATGATATGTATGTCTTGATCTTGATATTAGGAAATGATGCTGACGGAGGTAAGTATGATTCATGCGACATTACTATATTTGCGTAGCCATCTCTATCTTTGTGTGATACGGAGTGGTTAGCAATGATATTGGATGGAGGATTCATTGTAGGCCGTGTAATACGGAATGACGGTATATGGACTTAGCGGTCCCCTCTGGGTCATGACTGTCGAGATATGGACATCGTGCCTCGGTGCATGTGTGTATCACTGCATTGCATTCCATTTGCATACATATTATATGTTCTTATTGTCATTTGGATTGATATTGATCTTCAGTATATAACATATAACATTACGCAAATACAGTAATGTCGCATGAATCATACTTACCTTCGTCAACACCATTTCTTAATAGCTTGTGTTGAGATTCAGATGTTCTTATTGTCAATAGCCCAAGAACAATCCTTATACTAAGATATTGGGAAATGGTGCTGACGGAGGTAAGTATGATTCATGCAACATTACTATATTTGCGTAATGTTATATGTTCTTATTGTCAACAACCCAAGAACAATCCTCATACTATATTTGCATACATATTATATGTTCTTATTGTCAACAACCCAAGAACAATCCTCATATTATATGTTCTTAAGCAATACTAGTGTTGATTCTCCGCCCTTTGAGTCTGTGCCTGTTGTGATGAGTTTGCCGAGGTCTTCCATTCTGATTTGCCGGGTATCCTTCCTGATCGCGACATTGATTTCTGTATCGACTTGGATCTAGGAACGCATCCTATTTCCATTTCTCTTTATAGGATGGCACTCGCTGAGTTGAGGGAGTTAAAGAAGCAGTTGCAAGATATCTTGAGTAAGGGGTTTATTAGACTGAGTGTTTCTCCTTAGGGCGCTCCTGTTTTATTTGGGAAGAGAAGGAAGGTACTATGAGGATGTGCATTAATTATCGTCAGTTGAACAAGGTCACTATTCGTAACAAGTATCCCATTACTCGTATTGATGACCTGTTCGACCAGCTACAGAGTGTTTTGATATTTTCGAAGATTAATTTGACGTCAAGCTACCATCAGCTGAAGATTCGGGCCGAGGATGTTTCGAAGACGGCCTTCCCGACTCGTTATGGCCACTATGAGTTCCTTATGATGTCTTTTGGGCTTACGAATGCCCCAGCTGCGTTTATGACTTTGATGAATGGTATTTTCAAGCCATATCTTGATTCCTTTGTGATTGTATTCATTGATGATATCTTGGTTTGTTTCAAGAGTAGAGAGGAGCATGAGCGTCATTTGACGATTGTTCTTGGGTTGTTGAGGGAGAAGAGGCTTATGCCAAGTTTTCTAAGTGCGAGTCATGGCTTAAGTCTATGGCATTCTTGGGCCACGTTGTGTCTAAGAATGGAATCATGGTTGATCCTAAAAATATTGAGGTCGTTAGAGATTGGGTGAGGCCCACTACTATTACTGAGATCTGCAGCTTCGTGGGATTAGCCAGCTATTACCGTCGATTTGTGAAGGGTTTCGCTTCTACACTTCTTCATTGGCTAGATTGATTCCGAAGGATATTTCCTTCCAGTGGTCCGATCATTGTGAGGAGAGCTTTCAAAAGTTTAAGACCCTTTTGACTTTAGCCCCAATTCTAGCATTACCCCTGCAGGGTGAGGATTTCTTAGTCTATTATGATGCATCCCGCGTGGGTTTGGGTCTTTGTCTTGATACCGGAGGGTAGTATCATATCCTATGCTTCCCGTCAGTTGAAGATCCATGAGAGGAACTACCCTACCCATGATTTGGAGTTGCTAGCTGTGGTATTCACTTTGAAGATCTGGAGGCATTACTTGTATGGCGTCCATTGTGAGGTTTTCACCGACCACCGTAACCTTCAACACGTGTTTACCCAGAGAGATCTTAATTCCAGGCAGCGCCGATGGATGGAGCTCCTAAAGGACTTTGAAATCTCCATTCTTTATCATCCAGGAAAAGCCAATATTGTTGCTGATGCCTTAGTCGCAAGGCCATGAGTATGGGAGTTTAGCCCGTTTAGTTGTTTACGAGTCCGTTGGCCATGGAGAGTCAAAGTCTGGCCAACAATTTCGTTCGTCTTGATAATTTAGTTCCAGGAAGAGTCTTAGCTTGTATTGAGAAGATATCGTCCCTATTAGAGCAGATCAGGACTCATTAATTTGAGGATGATCTGTTGTGTAAGATTCGAGATAAGGTTCTGAGGGGTGAGGCCAAGGAGGCCATTCTTGATAATGAGGGGATCCTGAGGATCAAGGGATGCATGTGCATTCCTCGTGTTAGTGATTTAATTCATTTGATCTTAACCGAGGCCTATAGTTCGAGGTACTCCATTTATCCCGGTGCCACAAAGAAGTATCGTGATTTGAGACAGCACTACTGGTGGGGGAGGATGAAGAGAGATATTGTAGATTTTGTGTCTAAGTGTGGGAATTGTCAACAAGTGAAATATGACCACCAGAGAACTGGTGCTGTGCTCCAGAGGATGCCCATTCCCGAGTGGAAGTGGGAGAGGATTGTCATGGATTTCGTTGTGGGTCTTCCGAAGACCCTGGACAAGTTTGATACTGTGTGGGTTATTGTTGACCAGTTGACTAAGTCCGCTCATTTTATTCCAGTTCAGGTCACTTATATTGCGGAGAGGTTAGCTAGGATCTATGTTCGTGATATTGTGTGATTGCACGGGGTTCTTATTTCCATTGTTTCGGATCGAGGTCCCCTATTTACTTTCAATTTCTGGAAGGCTTTTCAAATCGAGTTGGGTACCCAGTTGATCTTAAGTATAACTTTTCATCCCCATCGATGGTCAGCCCGAGAGAACTATTCAGGTGCTCGAGGATATGTTGAGAGTATGTGTTATTGATTTTGGTGATCATTGGGACCAGTTTTTGCCCCTAGCGGGGTTTGCGTACAACAATAGCTATCATTCAAGTATTAATATGGCGTCGTTCGAGGCTTTGTATGGTAGGAGGTGTCGTTCTCCTATTGGGTGGTTTGATGCATTTGAGGTTCGTCCGTGGGTCACATATTTGTTGAGAGAGTCCGTGGATAGGGTGAAGCTTATTCAGGAAAAGCTTCTAGCAGCTCAGAGTAGATAGAAGATTTATGCAGATCGAAAGGTTCGGGATTTAGAGTTTGGGGTGGGTGAGCAGGTGCTTCTGAAGATCTCACCCATGAAGGGCGTTAAGCGATTTGGGAAGAGGGGCAAGTTGAGTCCGAGTTATCTTGGCCTATTTGAGGTTCTCCGTAGAGTTGGTGACGTTGCCTATGAGTTGGCCTTGCCACCAGGCCTGTCCGGTGTTCATCCGATCTTTCATGTGTCTATATTGAAGAAATACCATTCTGATGGTACTTACATTGTCCGTTGGGATTTAGTGTCGCTCGATGAGAATCTGACCTATGAGGAGGAGCCGATAGCGATCTTGGATAGACAGGTTTGGATGTTGAGGTCTAGGGAGATTGCTTCTGTGAAGGTTCAATGGAAGCATCGTCCTGTTGAGGAGGCTACTTGGGAGACCGAGTCTGATATGCTTGAGAGATATCCCCAGTTGTTTGTTGATTCCGATACTTTTTACCCGTTCCACTTTCTTGTTGCTCGAGGATGAACGATTATTTAATTGATATCTGATGTAACAACCTGTTTAGCCGTTACGGTACTTTTGAGCTCGTTAACCCTTTTTCGAGCTTTTTTAGCCTATATTAGACTTGTGGGATGGGCGGTACGATTTTCGAGATCATCGGATGAATATTAGATTATTTTTTTGTGATAATAAGCCTTAAAGTAAAAAATATTTGACCCAAAGTTGACTTTTGGGTAAACAGACCTTTTTTGAAAATCCATCGATACCGAGAGGTCCGGATGGTCATTTGTGACCTGCGGGTATGTTCGGTTCGTTTCCCAATACATTAGAGTGCGTTTTGAGACTTGGGTTGGAAAGTTGATTTTTGGATATTGGGGGTTGACTTGGTCAACGAGACCCTCGTTGGGAAATTCGAGGCCACCAGTGAGTTCGTAGCGTGTTTTTATGTGTGTTTTCATGTTTGTTTTGTATCTATGGGGCCTCGAGTGATAGTCGGATTTCGGGTTGAGACTTGTGGAGTTTTGTAAAAATTTGGTGTCTAGTGTACTGCCATGGCGGCATCAAGACCGAGGCAGAGGTATTTCCGTGGTGATGGCCCCGCAGCTATAGCGGTGTAGAGTAGCGTACCTTTGCCCGCCGTATTTGTCACATCACCGCGGTAGTGATTCCGCCGTGTGAGGCCGTGAGACATTGCTAGCGGTTGACGTGGACTTAAATGCCTTAAATTCTTTTTCAAACTCTATCACTCCTCATTTGGTACTATCGGTTCTAGAGCTATTTTGAGAGCAAAACAAGAGATTCTGAGGCAATTCCTCATTGGGGTTAGTTCATCTAACCCTGATACAAGAACGGATACGTGGAAACGAGAAATTAAGAAGATAAACAAAAGCAAAAGAAAAGATAGATAGATTGACACAAAAATAGGCACAATTAGGCAACAAAAACTCTAGATTAGTTAAGACCTCCTAATTACACACTATTAAGCACCTAATCTCTTAGGATGACCTCAAGGGAATTGAATTCCCAAGAACCACTCCTCTCGACAACAGAATCAACGAGCTTAATTCCATAAGCCTCTCACAAGTTTCTCTCTCTAGAGATAACATAAACACTCAATATTCAAAATTCATCAAAAGCTCTAAATGAAATGTTTGAACTACAATTTATACTAAGTCAATAAAGAAGACAACTACATTATTACATAAATGCCCTTAATGAGACAAGGGCCTTGTTTGGCTAGCCTTGTGGAGATGAAAAGTCTTGAATTTAGGAAGTGACCTCTCGTACAATCATACAAGGACTTCCTTAAATCCTTATTTAACCACTTCGATGCTCTTCCATCTCCAATCCGTCCTCCCATGATATCATCCACAATTGAAATCCCTGAGACGGCTCTCTACATGTCCTTGAGCCAAGTCGGCTTGCATCAAACCCTATTCTTCATTTATGATTCATAATCCAACTTAGAAGCTCCCTAATTGATGCTAGAGTCTTCCAATAACATAAGAATTAAAAAAGGTTCTTGGGGTTTTTTTCTTGAATGAACTTTTATTTATCAAACCTTGATTTGTTGATGGAAAAAGCTTATACTAGTTTGGAATTGGTGGGTAATAGCTATATAAACATGATTCCTTCATTATTAGTAACCAATTTGTGAAATTGAGAATTAAGGTTCACACCCAAAATTGAGGGTTTCTCTTTACATATGAATTTAGCTTAATATTGAGTTGTTATACAAATTTATTGGTGGGTTTTGGTCACCTAGACTTGAATTGCATGTTTCACTTTTGAATTTTCCATTTTCCCCTTGTGGGCCCGTTTCCCTAAATTCCATATGCTTAAGTTGACCGAATTAAAAGCCTAGCAATCGGGGTATCGTTCTTCATGATTTTTAATCTAGATTACGTTATAAATATACCTTGAGTATTTGGAGGCATTGAGGAAGGGCAAGGCGCTCGCGTGATTGTTTGGGATTCCTGTTCGGCACTCCAGGTAGGTTATGGCTTACTTGGTTAGGCTTCGATTAGCGATTCGTATGTAGTATTAGGGAATTATTAGAGACATCATGTGAACCTTCGGGTATGAAGTTTGGGATGAAATTCTTAGGTTGGTATTGTTGTGTGACTTGTGTTTTTTGGCTTGTGGCCTGTAGAATCCTTAGGTTTATGCTTGGCTTTTCTTATATGAATTGGTGGTTGCTATGTATTGTGGGAGACTGGTTGAAAGGAACGGATTCATGTGATACATATACTATGATGGCTGTCCTTATATTAATTGATTGAAATCCATATGTTATTTATCATATTCTCATTGCATGACATACTTTCTCATATCCATGATATATCTGTCTTGATCTTGATATTGGGAAATGATGCTGACGGAGGTAAGTATGATTCATGTGGCATTACTATATTTGCGTAGCCATCTCTATGCTGTGTGATACAGGGTGGTTAGCAATGATATTGGATGGACGATTCATTGTAGGCCGAGTAATACGGAATGACGGTACATGGACTTAGCGGTCCCCTATGGGTCATGACTATCGAGAGGTGGAAATCGTGCCCCGGAGTATATGTGTATCACTGCATTGCATTCCATTTGCATACATATTATATGTTCTTGTTGTCATTTGGATTGATATTGATCTTAGATGATATTTGAGTTATTGGGTGATTATTGGGTTATGTTTGGATTCGTGAAATATTTGAGACATCGTTTAGTAATTGATTTTACTACTTGAACTTGTTGGCTTGTATCTGTCCGTGAGCATGATTATCTTTCCATTTTCTTTTTTGCATGCGTGATCTAACTGTTGTTGGCCTATGATGCTTACTCGGTACTATGTATTTTGTCGATGCTACTTTGCTATACTCCTTTTATGAGTGCGAGTAAGCTGTTGGAGAGAGACTTCCGCCCCTCGTGAGGGCGATCCGAGGGCTCCGATTCACTAGCGTCGAGGGTGAGCACTTGGAGGACCTGCAGACCGGATGGCTAGTCTTTCATTACTTGTCTTATTTCCATCCTTGAGATAGTATTTGTTATATCCCGCATTTTTGTGCGTTCGAATAATTCAAGATAAACGCGGGAAGACGACAAGCAAGGCCTCATTTTTATTTTGCTAAGCATATGAAAGGCTTATGAAGCATTTAGAAGCGGAATTATTAAGAAAGGTTAAGGGCATAAAGGAAAATTCGCAATATGTTTCGTGGAATTATGGAGGAAGACGAAGGGTAAATTTGGAATTTGGAAAATAATTTTTCATGAATTGTAGCACACAAAAAAAGTGGGCTTGATCACTTGGGCCAAAGTTGGCCGTCCACCCCACTTGATGGGCCAAGCCCATGTGGATTAAAATTCATGGGAATTAAAAGAAGACTAAGTCTTCTAAATAATCCCATAACTCTCTAGAAATTTCAAGAAAATAAGAACAAGAGAAAGAAGGAGAAAAACCCTAAGGGCTTCGGCTAAGAGCAAATTGCCAAGAAAATTTGACAAAAAAATTTCTTAAAAATCATTTTCCTACCAATTGAGGGGTTCTAGAAAGTGAAGTGGTCTTTGGAGCAAGAAAAATTCATATCCTTACAAGTTACAAGGCATAGCTAAGTGGGAAGTCAAGAAGGAAAGGTAAGAATTTATATCCTTTTATATGTTATGGGTGTTTATGTATGTTGTAGTACCCAAAAATGGATGAAATTCATATGGAATATGAAGGTGGAAGTGTGGCCGTCCATATGTGTTTGTATGTAGGAACCAAGTTTTAATTATTTTATCTTGTGGATAGTTGCGGTTGTAATGAATGTTATGCTAATAATGGAAGTTGGATGATGTTAGTGAAGTTGTGGCCATGCGTGTGCAATGTTGGCCGTGAGTTGTGTATTACATGTATAGCCGTGTATATTGATGAATTATAAAGAAATGGTGAGCAAGTTATTTAGTATGTTGGTTGTTGTGTTGTGAAGTTTATATTACAAACGAAAGCCTAATGAGCTTAGTGAAGTATTAGTAGTTGGAAGCTTGTTTTGGGAGATTATGGGAATTGAATGTTATGTTCTTGCATGTATGAGATATAATGATGCTAGAATAGTGTTGTTGAAATATGTTATAAGATTGCTATTGTGTCATTGGAGTCGGAAGGTTTTTGAAGAAAATAGTAAATTGATATCATGTATCTTGAATTGAATATGTGAATCGCTAGTGTGGTTGTGGAGTTTATATTGATAGTTTGGCCGGGTTTGAATTCCCGGATTGTAATTGATTAAAATTGGCTAGGTTGAATGTTGGGGATGGTATATTTACAGAGGAAGTGCCGCCGAAATTTCGGTAGCCAAGTATTATTTTAAGAATTCAATTCTAAAGGCACTAATCATGCTTGGTAAACATGACCAATTTGTAGATTCTGGCGGATTTGCGACTTGAATTTGGAGTGGCATAAGGAGCGAAAAGAGGTATGTAAGGCTTCACCCTTCTTTCTATGGCATGTCTTAGACGTACTAAGTCGGATATGAGCCTCGGGGACAACCTATTCTCCGGAATCCGCACCTAAAGTTTCCTTTTTCATTCGGTGTAATTGAACTAGAACATGTGTGCAAGATGTTGAAAAACCTTCCCAAGTCTAGAACTTGCATAAAGAGGACCCGAATACTTTAAGATCTCATAAGTAACGTCATGACACGTAACATATGTAAATTATATACGCTATCTCATTCGGCCCGAGGTGGGCCCATTGTTCCCGCATTTTTCCTATCGCTTCGTTTGACTTGTTTTCAGAGTAGAACTTAAGGAAACTTTCGATCATCGTCCCGATTATCAAACGTACGACGACGACTATCCTAATGTAAAATGTCTACGATGACCGTGACAACGATAATGCTAAGAAAGAACCTACGTCCATGATAAGTACGACAAAGATGATTCCTTGCCTAAGGTGAAGAATATGATCTTATAATGATAACGATGGAGTCGAAAATGAGAAAATGCCTACGATAGATATGTTGACGATATGTTCTGCTATAAAAATGAATATAGGGAAATGTTAAACGATTTCTTGATATCTCAACTCTATTATAGGGAATGACTGCTATAAAGGTTCTAAGTAGAGGAAACTACACCTTATGACCCTATTTGACGTTTTTCTTATAATGACACTTTTCGTTGGTAACCTCACCTTATTTTGCCATACACGATATGTGCATGGATATGTATATGTATATGTAAATGTACATGGGGGGGAAGGGCAATCGTTTTATCACCACCTCGATTCGGTGGATTCCATCCGGACGCGGGATATGGGAGAAGCCGTACGCGGCGTACGCAGATATGCGACGGGAGAGTATATATGACATGCGGGTGGGTTGGGGCACTGGTTGGGAGTAAGGGGGTGGGAGCGATGTAGTCGCGTCCGTGAATGTAAGAAGAGATACCGTTTGACCGAAAATGTCTTGTTTTACGTATGCGGGGATACGGGACACCGTGTTCGAGAAACGGGCTAAGCTTGCATGGTATTTGCCTACGTGGCATGCATATGTACGGTTACTTTCACACGGGGATAAGCTCCGTATATCTATTCCGTTATTATTCGTACCTTATATTCGGTTACTACGTTATCATTTATGCCTTACATACTCGGTACATTATTCGCACCGACGTCCCTTCTTGTGGACGCTGCGTTCATCACGGCCGCGAGTCGACGAACGAACGGTTTTGGTTCTCGAAGCCCCACCACAGCTGCAGCGACGCTCTGGATTATTCCGGAGCCTTCACTTCTTTGGTACTATTTTGTGTATATATATTCGGGGCAACCGACCCGGCCCTTCTTATGTATATGTGCCTATGTTTAGAGGCTAGACAGATGTGTACGAGATGTTCGTATTTTTGATTGCTCGCATTGCCGTATAACGTGATAGCAAAGTTTACTAGTCGTGTTTTCAGGCGACGATTTCGCTAATGTAAATGTTCAAGAACCAAAAAAAAAAAAAAAAAACTTGGCACCTCTCCTACGGCCCACTTGATAATGAGAATATGATGCGAGGTAAGGATGCTCGGTACAAGTATCGGGTTCCGCTCACGGCCCTAGCTTGGGTGGTAATGATGGTATTTAGTACATCGGTATTCGTACTTATTATATATTCAGATTTCATCTATGTAGTAGCTCTTGTACGACTTAGACCAGATTCATTTGGGCATATATTATTCCGACTTATTATTACTTTTATATTAGACTTATTTATATTATTGTTGGGAGTTGATTTTATTTATTTGTTTGGGTGTTGGTTAAGGGACGGGTTTGCCTACCGAGGTGGAAAAATGGTAGGTGCCCGCGCGTTTCCGAGTTGGGGCGTGACAAGTAGTGTCTAAGGTTCTAAATGAAAGACTGGCCAAAATTCTTCCTAATTTAATCTCTGAAACCAAAGTGATTTCATTAAAGGCAGAACTATTGGTGAAAATGTTTTGCTTGCACATGAAATTATTCATGACATCAGAGAACCTAATCAGGGTAATAATGTTGCGATCAAATTAGATATGAATAAGGCTTATGACAGACTTTCATGGCCCTTTTTATATGCAATATTGAGGAAATTGGGTTTTCCAGAACAATGGATAACAATAATCAGGAACTTGATTTCCAACAATTGGTATACTGTTATTGTGAATAGAAAGGGATATGGATATTTCAAGTCTGGCAGAGGAGTCAAATAGGGGGACCCTATTTCCCCTTCTCTTTTTGTGATTGCTACTGAAGTTTTATCTAGACTGTTAAATAAACTTTTTGAAAATCCTAGCTTTATTGGCTTCAGTATGGATCAAAACTGTCCCAAAATAAATCACCTTTCATATGCTGATGATATAATCATTTTTTGTTCAGGAAAATCAGCTACTTTGCATCTCATAAAGCAAACTCTGACAAAGTATGAAGTAAGCTCTAGCCAACTCATTAATACTAAAAAAAGTTATTTTCTTATAGATGAGCAGGTCACACAAAAAAGGGGAAACATTGTGGCAAATATTCTTAAGTTTCAGCAGAATGTTTTCCCTATCAACTATTTAGGATGCCCATTGTTCTATGGAAGAAAAAAAGTACATTACTTTTCGGACATGGTCACCAAAATCATACAAAGGATGGGGTCATGGAGTTGTAATTTGTTGTCTACAGAATGTAAAAGAATACTATTTAACCACAAGTTTTTACCATGTCTACATATGTCAGAGAATCGCGAACCTCCCAAAACACCTCTAAACCAAATTGAGAAGGTTCTTGCAAACTTCTTTTGGGAAGTTCTAAAGGGAAACGAAGATATCATTGGACAAAACGGGTGACCCCTTGCAAACCAACACTGTGGGCGGGGTATAAACAGTTAGAAGATCGTATTTATTATTAATAAGTTGGTATTTTACCAATCATTTCTTCTTTAATCTTAAATTGTCATATATTTTGATTGAGAAAATAGTGCATCTAATGTCATGTACTTCATTTATAGGTTCATATGATTGGAGAGATGGAGCTGAAGAAACTGGCCAAAAAAATGTGTTTCAAAAAGAGAATTTTCAAATTGACGAAAAATGAAAAAGTGGATAAAAGCACAAAATGTGGACAGATTTGTAAATATGAAATTAGAGGCTTCTTTTGTTATTTTTGGACTTGAAAAAAAAGGGGGAACTATAAAAAAAAAAGACTTGGAAAATATTATCTTTCATCTTTGGCCATTTAACACAAGTTTTGGAGACTAGGGTTCCTACACCACACTTTGGGGTTGAAGATTTGAAGATTCGGTTGAGTACTTTCTTGAACCTTTACTTCATGTCTTTAATCCTTGCTTTGTAATGAACATATAATTTTGTAGGATTTGATTTCAATAATTGAAACTTGTTTATGGAAGTATAGATTGTTAAAATTTTAATTGAATATCTTGTTTTGCTTATGTATTAAACAAATTTTATTTCTAATGAAGTGAGTTAATGTTTCTTTATTTACTCTTCAAGCTTTAATGTCATTTATTGGTTGCAAACATTAAGTGTGCCTTTTTACCTTGGTTTTTCTTGGAAAAGAAAGTTCGGGTTACGAAAAGAGTAACAGAAGACCAGGGGTTTAAACCTCATCTAATAACTGAGCTTGAACAAGAAAGTTAACTCGAGATTCTATCAAGAAGTGACATCACACTCTAAGGCTGAAAGCTTTAGTGAAATTCATTTATTTGGTTGGAATACTTTCAATGAGATTTTAGAATCATTATCTATTAACATAGACTCGCTCTTAGTTGTTGTCACGACCCAACCGGATGGCCATGACGGGCAGCCGGGGCTAACCCACCGAGCACCTCTTATCATACTTCTCACAATTATATCTAGGTGAGCCACATGGCTAACTCATAATTATCACAAACTGAAGAGACACAAGTTCGATCATCAACTATGCCCATATGTACAAGCCGACAAGGCTACCAAAAATAATATACAAAAATATGAACCAATGAGGTTACAGAACATCTAACTATGTACATCTATCTACGAGCCTCTACATAGAGTACATGACATCATAAAGACGGGACAGGACCCCGCCATGCCTATATATACATAAAAGAATTGTATCAACTGAACTGTAGCTCCAGAACAAATGAAGCACTCCTGTATAATCGCTGATGAAGCAGCCTAGGGGTCTGGTCCGTCTCCCTATCTACCTGCAGGTATGAATGCAACATCCACAAATAAGTAGGACGTCAGTACGAATAGCATACTGAGTATATAAGGCATGAATAACAACATAATGAAAGAATGTGAATAACATGAGATGAAAAGATCAAATTATACGTCAGAGGGCGGCTGTCATGCATCCTTAACCTTTCTCTAAAGAAAACGTTATCATATATACATACATAATAATACCATACCCGGCCATGTAGGTTCGGTGTCCCTCGTACCCGGCCATAACAAGGCTCAGTGTTCCCGTGCGCACGCCTATAATAAGGCTCGGTGTTCTCCCCCGCACCCGCCATAACAAGACAAATTGCATATCCGTACCCGACTCGCATGGTATTCATAATAAAAGCGTACCCGCCCGACTATAGCGCGGCTCGATGTGAGAAAATACATAAATATATATAGATAATATAAATGAGAATCCAAAGGAAACTTTACAACTCTATCGGAGTGTAAGGTTGGTGAACCTCTGATTGCCATTATAGAATCATCATAATCATCATCATCAGAGAACATTTATCGAACAATATCATAAGAACCTCGGGAGAATTACGTAGCTTAGCATTTCTAAGAATAGGGATATTATGGATATCATGTATAGGTTCACAACAAGGAATCATGCCTTAAGAAAAAAAGGGTTAGCCTTAATATACCTCGTTGTGTCCTTACTACTCCTTGCATATCCTCCTGAGTTTGCAAATCTACATTTAAGATGATTCACTCTAAGTTTAGGTCGTTGAAACATTTATAAGATCAGACTAGACTATTAGGTGAGCTAACAAATTTTGGGCAGCATCTCCCCTATATCACTTACTCCCACCGAATTCCAAAACAACTCCCAAACAACAATAACAACATCAACAATACCATAGCCAAGAGATTTATATTCAAATTGCACTCAAATCAATCCAAACTTATTTTCTTAATCAATCCATAAAAACTAGTTCAACACAATCCCTTATACACTTGTATACAACACTTCCCCATCATCATTATTATCCCTCATAGCAAGATTATACTCATAACATACTAATAATTATAGCTCAAGTAAATTTACAACTCAAAATATCATCAAATTCATTTTTGAACTTTTGCTCCAATTTCTTCTCCTCAAATCTTAACATAATGTCACTTTCCATTTTGACCAAGTCGTGCGGGCACTTACCTTTCCCACCTCGGTAAGCGAACCCTCAACCCAATAATAATCAAAGACATAAATAGTAATCAAGCAAGCGAAAAAGAATAATTACGTAAGTCTCAAAATAGTATATAATAGAAATAGTGCGAAAATAAGAAAAAAAGACACCGATTACCGATCTAAGTCATACAAGAGCACTAAAATATACAAGTCCGGAATAATAATACATAAATCCTGTCTGTGCGAATAGAAATAGTGAGACATCAAATAGGAAGAGTCTTCAAGGCAAACGAATGTCTCGTGCTCACCCCGGAAACTTCTTGCCGGCGACGACTATCAACCACGAGACGTGACAGGACCCCAACCTTATACTCGCATTCATAAAGGAAATGCGTCAAGTGCAAGGTGTCGATAAAACAACGATCTTGGTAGGTATCACTCCGGCTAACTAAGCATAGCTAACATAATTCAGATAATAAAGCATGGTAGGCAGATAAATCAACAAGTATAAGTCACAACACTCAGAAACAAGTATCCGTCATCACCTAAGTTGAAACATTTAAATCCAAGTGTGTCAAGTCTCGAGATATACACAATCTGAATCAATCAAACAAGTATAACCTTTGGATCATCACAATATAAGCCACGACACAATGCAATGCAATGATGTATGAATGCCAATGCAATGCAATGCAATGCCATGTACACATGTACTCCGGAACAAAATATCGACGTCTCGGTAGCACAACCCAAGGCGACTCGCGAAGTCTAAGTGCCACTTGTCCCGGTTCTTTGCCCAACAGACAAACGAGACCCGAACTTTGCCCACGGGGGTTCTCACCGACACCGCCGGGAACCGGAGTCCCGTACCTTTCCTTTCCAATTCATGATTTCGGAACTAACATCGGATATCAAACTCTCGCATCACTCTCATTTAATAACTGAGCCAAGCTCGTCACAATGTTTCACCAAGTACCAACAGTGTCTCAACAGTATGTCATGAATAATGAGAATGAGTGAAATACACGTGTCAACATCAAGAATCAGCTCAATATCACCTGTACCAATATGCGTAGGCCAACAATATATCAATGTCACAAGTGCCAACATGGGTACGCCAACAATATATCAATGTCACAAGCACCAACATGGGTACGCCAACAATACCCTTAACAACTACACAGGTCATACGAAAATCTATGCTCGTATCAACGTCAAAGTAAAATACCACCATATCACAATCAAGATGTAACAACAAGTCCCAATGTCTATTAGCAACACGTGGCATCAAGCCAGCACAACAGATCAATCAAATCACAACACAACAGGGTGGCTAGCCCCAACCACATAACAAGGCCCAACCTAAGACAATATCCAACCAAACTTCATACCTGAAGGTTTACATGCATTCTTCGACAATATAATCTAAATTTATGCTTCGCTATATGAAGTCTCACCAAGGGTAATCCATAACCTACCTAGATGGCTGAATATCAACACTGACAAATCATTCTTTTGCCTTGCCTTTCCGCTGAGCCTCAAGATTAAAGAAGTCTAGGCATATTCGAAATCTAGATTAGAAATCATGAAGATTGATACCTATATTTCTATCATTCAATTTAGGTCAAAACCAACCCTAGAATTCGAAAAACGGGCCCCACATGAGTAAAACAGGAAACTCGGGGGTAAAATATCAAATTGAATACTAGGTGATCAAAACCCATCAACTAATCGCTAAATTAACTCAAAGATTCACCCAATTTTGAAATTCAAGTAAACCCCCCAATTTTGGATATAAACCCTAACTCTTTGATTCAAGGATTCAACACTAATAATGGAAGATATATGATTGACAACCTTAGATACATCATAATTTAGGATAAACCCAACCTACAACTCTTGATTTAGAACCCTAGATGAAATATCCATTAAACCCGCTTGGTTCTACATGCTTTATGAAGATTTTTTAGTATGGATTAATGATAACTAGGTGAGATAAAAAAAAAAAAAAGAATCAACATTAGGGTATATGATAAATGAGTTTACCTCAAAGAGTTGCCGAAGAAACCTACGAAAAACTCCCACATTGAAGCGCGAGCATAATAAATGAAAAGACTTGGGGTTTTATATCATTAAATACCCCAGTCACTGCCGTCGGCCGCCATGGCGCCACCGCATTGGCGGTCAGCCCTACCGCCATGGTGCCACCGCATTGGCTGTCAGCCCTACAACCATGGCGCTCAACAGACACCAAAATATTCTAGTATCTTCCAATTTGAAATCGACACCCGAAACCACCCCGGAACCTTCTGGACACAAATCAAATATGCAGATATATATAAAAAGGGGCTATAAATGCACTCAAAGGCTCGAAATTCTAAACGGAGGTCTCATTCACCAAGTCAACCCCTAATACCTCATTTCTAACTTCCCAACACACATCCCAAAATGCATCTGAGTGAGTTGGGAACCGAACGCATATACACAAGTTCTAAATGACTATCCGGACCTCTCGGAATCGACGAATTTTAAAAAAAGGTCTGTTTACACAAAAGTCAACTTTGAGTCAACTCTTTTCATCTTTAAGCCCACATTTCATAAAAAGTCACCCGAATCAATTCTAGACACCTCGAGAAGCGTGTCAACGGGTCCTCTCGGGTCAAAAGTGAGCTAACCAAGCTCGAAAAAAGGGTCAAAAGTGCCAAAAATGCAATAACGACCAAACAGGTCGTTACATCAGATACCAATTAAACAATCGCTCGTACTTGGGCGACAAGAAAGAGAGGATGAAAATGCTCGAATCGGCAATAACTGAAGATATCGGCCACGCATGTCGAACTTCTCCTTACAGGAAAGAGTCTCACCTAACAAATTGAATCCCAATGGGTGATCATACAAACATATGGATCAAATTCGTCTCCTCACACTCGCGCGTACGACGCAAACACCCACAAACAAAAGGACGTCGCACGAAAATGTACCGAGTATGTGTAAAGCATGATCAATATCAATACTACATAATGGAGAACATATGAAATAACACAAATTTCGAGATAATAGCATCATCATCATGGCACTTACCCGCTTTCCATAGGGACGTTCCATTTACTTCGTACTTGTGTACATACAAGCTTGCATTCTTGCTCTTTTTTCCTTTCGATCTACTTTAGTTCGTATCCATCCCCTTCATACTCTGCCTATCTATACATTGCTATTCAAAACCCCTTTTGGGCCCTGTCCAAAATATTGTTCAATCTTACATACAAGCCCAGTCGTACTCATAGATGTCATACATAACTTATTCTATTCATATAATTAATATAGTTTATTATTTGGCCCACCAATAAGCGTTTTCGTACCCCGGCCCACCAAGGCTCGGGGGGTTTTCCGTACCCCCCCG